>NC_139849.1:1254873-1808626 GCF_963691815.1 Echiichthys vipera
CACAATCATAGTAATAACAATAATAATAATGAGACCGGCCAATGGTACACGAATTACATTTTTATTATGTTAGACTGTGTGTGTGTGTGTGTGTGTGTGTGTGTGTGTGTGTGTGTGTGTGTGAGTGTGTGTAGAGTTACAGGGTCACAGGGTCTGCGCGGTTAATTGTTAACCTATGTAAGTAGCCCCACTCATGCTTGAAAACAATGTTCATTGTGTGTGTGCGTGTCTGTGTGCGTGTCTGTGCGCGTGTGTGGGTGGGTGTGCGCGTGTGTGGGTGGGTGTGCGTGTGTGTGGGTGGGTGTGTGCTGTCTCGATGTAAAGAAAATACATGTAATAACTTTTCATTTCAATAAGTCAAAGTTACTAAACCTGGAAATATTTTACTTTATACTGTATGTATTTTTACGGTTTAGTATACAAATGATGGGTCTGTTCTATGCATATAAATAATTGATCAAATGTATGAAGAAATAATACAGGAATTAGTTTATTGATGTAGTCATTACTTTATTTGAATTACCTAATACATTAATGCATAACGTTGAATGAACGAACGTATTATTTTTAATGCATTCACATGACTTGATACATTGATGGATATATTAATCATATACATAAATAAATAAAGCGGTTAATTACAACGGAAATATCAATATATGTTGCGTAATTAACAAATGCATGTAATTTGTCCCCTTAATATCATATGGTGTTATCCATCACTCTGTTTTATTCAGTTTTATTCATAAACGTTTCTGTGACTCTGAAGAACACCACCCGCAGCGACTACGGGACGTACGAGTGCTTCGTTTTAGTCCAGAGCTCAGGACGCGGGAAGACAGCCGTCGAGTTCAGCCGCCTTATTACCCTGAAGGTGACAGAATCAGGGGAGTTTCCAGAGCACACGTGTCTCGTTTCTGTTCACGTGACGGTTGTGACGCTGCTGCTGCTGTGTTCTTCGGCCGCTGACACCTGATCACCTTTCTGTTTGTCTCTGCAGGTCACGAGAAAAGAAGAAACGTGCAGGGACATCTCGGACTGGTACCAATTCCGTTCATCGTTATGATGATGATGATGATGATGATGATGATGATGATGATGATGATGATGATGATGACTGTTTCTGGCGTCGTCTGGAAACATAAACGTTCCAAGGAGAAGCAGAAACCGGAGGCTGCTGATAAGGACAGCGAAGCCTGTAAAGAAACTCCTGAACCCTAAAAGTCTGGAAACATAACTTTTGCGTTGTCCCCCACTGTTTATTTTACAGATCATGCTTATATGACACAATAATAGTAATCATAATCACAATCATAATAATAACAATAATAACAATAATAATAATAATAAGACCAACCAATAGTAAAGGAAGCACACGTTTATTTTGTTAGACAGAAAACACATAAAGAAGAAGAAGAAGAAGAAGAAGAAGAAGAAGAAGAAGAAGAAGAAGAAGAAAAAGAAGAAGAAGATTTTTTTGATTTTTAACAGCACTTTATTTACAGTTAATTAAAAAACAGAAAACAGTTAATTAAAAACAGGAAATAGTTGATTATAAACAGGAAACAGTCTATTAAAAACAGGAAGTGGTTGTGATCAGTGACTCAGAGGAGGAAAGAGGCAAAAGTGAGCTCTCCCTCGGTGAGCCGGCACAGCAGCTGCTCATGAGCCCACTGCTGCTCAAACACCCCCGTGTTCCCTGTGATCCTGTGGAAGCACAGCTCCAGCTTCAGCCTGGCCTTCACGCTGTGCTTCCACAGGGTCACAGGGTCAACAGTCGGCCCGCCCTGCAGCTTGTCCCTGCGAGTCAGATAAATAGACATTTTCGCTTCCCCAATTAAAAAATTCAGAAGCTGACACTTTGTTTTGTCTGTTTTTTTAAAACCGACTCCACAGATAAAAAGGGGGGCAGTGAACAAGACGCCAAACAGGTTAAAAACACGGGTTAAAACCTTAAAAATCCCTGCCAACCTCCTGCACTCAGTAAAAAGGTGAAACACGTTCTCGGGCAGCCTGCAGAACGGGCACTCGTTCACAACACTGTTGTTAAAAACAGATAAAAAGGCGTTTGTGGCAATGGCCCTGTGTAGAATCCTCCACTGAAGGTCTCCGGTCCTCTTTCTCAGTGGAGGTTTATACAGGGTCCTCCACTGAGGGCTCAGCCCGCCCAGCCTCTCAGTCCATACACACGGCGCTCTGTCACACAGCCTCCTCATGTTCAAAGTTTTAACACAGTTCATGTACAGAGTCTTGTTTTCTGCTTTTTGCAGGCTCAGTTTTATTTTGGTGGTGTTCTGTAGTAGGGGGCCGCTGAGCTCTGTGAAATCGGGGCACAGGTGGATCTCCGGGTAGGGGTCGGTCGGATCGGGCTCGGCTTCTCTCTTGCTGCACTTGATGAGGAGGACCTTCTCTCTCGCCGTCAGCCTGTTCCTCCATAGCTCCAGGCTCCTCTGCACCAGCCGGACAGACCGCACCCCCAGCACCGAGCCCAGAGCCCGGCCGTCCGTGAGCGCGGGTCCTGCCACATCCACCAGCTGGCCCAGGCAGACAATCTCGGACCTGCACAGCGCCCCCATCAGCCCAGGCACGGCACTGCAGCAAACATCCAACCTGGCACCACAAACCAGAGGCTCCTTCAACAACCAGTACAGAGAGTTACAGTGTCCGCTCCTTTCACTTCTAAACAGCCCCCAGGATTTAAAAACACCCTGATAAAAAGGAGGTAACCCGCCTAACTTTAAAAATTTTAAATCAGTTAAAAACAGAGCAGCATCCAGCCCCAGGTTGTTGACACGCCTGAGTATACAGCTGGCCACGCCTCTCCACACCAGATCCTCAGGTCCAGTCAGAAACCTCTGAATGAACTGGATCCTGAGGGTGGCTGTTCTGCTGGCCAGGTGGACCAGGCCCTGGCCCCCCTCGTCTCTGGGTAAAAACAACACTGCTTGAGGAACCCAGTGCTTTTTGCTCCAGAAAAACCTCACCATTTTTGCCTGTATTTGAGCAATGAGCCCTGAGGGAGGGTCCAGACAGGCGAGCCGGTGCCACAGTAGAGAGGCCACCAGGTTATTTAAAACAAGGACCCTCCCTCGAAAGGACATCTGAGCGTGGAGCCACCTCCACTTAGCCAGTTTGCTGTCGACTTTCTCTACAATGTTTTCCCAGTTCTTTTTTTCTGTACTGCTGTTCCCGATGTGCACGCCTAGATAATTCAATCCTCCTCTTCCCCAAGTCAGGCTTTGAGGGAGAACGGGGAGGCCCTCCCGCCACTCGCCAACAGCAAGGGCCTCGCTCTTCCCCCAGTTCACCCTCGCAGCCGACACATGAGAAAATTTGTCTATCACATTGTTTAAAACACACACATCTTTTTGATTTCTTATAAAAACAACAACATCATCAGCATAAGCCGATAAAATCACACTACTGCTAAAACCAGGTAAAATCAGGCCTCGAACAGATGACCTTATCTGTTGTAGGAGGGGTTCCAGGGAGAGCGCATAGAGCATCCCCGACAGAGCACAGCCCTGCCGGACACCTCTATGCACCCTAAAAGGAGCACACAAGCTGCCATTCAACTTCAGCACACTCTCAATGTCACTGTACAGCACTTTGATCTTGGCTATGAGACCAGCGCTGAACCCAAACCTCTCCATGACTCCCCAAAGGAAGTCGTGTTCAATGCGGTCAAAAGCCTTTTCTTGATCTAATGAGATCAACCCAGTGTTCATGCCTAATGAACTAGAGACCTCCAAAACATCCCGAATGAGGTAGATATTATCTACCATGAGCCTGCCGGGCACACAGTACGTCTGGTCCCGGTGAACAACCTGCTCCATGGTTCTTCTCAGCCTGCTGGCTAAGACCTTAGACAGGAGCTTGTAATCAGTGCAGAGGAGGGAGACGGGCCGCCAGTTCTTGATGTCCAGTAAATTCCCTTTTTTCGGAAGGAGAGTGATGATTGCTCTGCGACACGATAGAGGAAGTGATCCCAACTCCAGGCTTTCGTTAAACACCTCCAGGATGTCCTGGGCCAAGATATTCCTGAAGGCTCTATAAAATTCCACAGTGAGTCCGTCTATGCCTGGAGCTTTTCTCCCCTGCATACTCTGCAGCGCAGCAAACAGTTCTTCAGTCGTTAATGGGCTGTCAAGCTCCAAATTTGCCTCTCTGGACACGTGAGGAAGTCCTTCGCAGATTTCGTCCATCAGTTCTTTGTTTTCCTTAACCTCACTCTTGAATAAAGAGGCATAAAAACTGACAGCTCTCTCTCTGATCAGGCCCGGCTCCCTCAGCTCCTGTCCTGTCTCAGCCAGCAGGGAGTGGATTTGTCTCCGCTGGCCTTGTTTCTTCTCCAGACTGAAGAAGAAGCTCGATGGAGCATCCATCTCTGTTATGGATTGAACCCGGGACCGGACCAGTGCACCTTGTACTCTAGTGTCCAGCAGGTTGGCTAAAGTAACCCTTTTTGTCTTGAGGATTTCAATACATCCTCGATCTCCTGTGGACTCGCTCACACACTCGAGATCCACAATATCAGTCTCCAGATCCTTAATAGATCTGGTGATGTCACGTGTGACATTGAGCGTGTGCTGCTGACATAGAAGCTTAATTTGTACTTTGCCATGGTCCCACCACTGCCTCAGACTGACAAACTCTGTTTTTTTCTGTTTAAAATCATTCCAAAAAAAGCTAAAAGCCTCTCTAAAAGATTTATCAACAGTTAAAACAGAGTTAAAATGCCAATAGGCGCTTTTGGGTAAAATGTTCCTGATAAAAACGTCACATAAAACCAACGAATGGTCAGTAAAACCCACCGGTAAAATCTTACACATTTTAATAACACCCACTTTATGTTTAAAAACATAAAAACGATCCAGTCTGGCCAAAGAGATTCGGTTTTCTCTAATGTGGGACCATGTGTACTGTCTGCAGCCCGTGTGCATCCTTCTCCACACGTCCACCAGGCCGCGGGAGGAGACCAGCTGCCTCAGGGCACGCTGGGATACTGGATGAGGCTCTGCATGGTTGCGATCTAAAATCTCATTTTCAGTACAGTTAAAATCCCCCCCCACGAATAAATAATCCTCCGAGTCACAGCTGCTTAAAACATCATTCACTGTTTCAAAGAAGCGCTTCCTCTCTGTACCGTTGTTGGGAGCATAGATGTTGATAAAAACCACGTTAAAATGTTCAAA
This sequence comes from Echiichthys vipera, assembly GCF_963691815.1. Taxonomy (NCBI): domain Eukaryota; kingdom Metazoa; phylum Chordata; class Actinopteri; order Perciformes; family Trachinidae; genus Echiichthys; species Echiichthys vipera. The sequence continues at coordinate 1,260,069 of NC_139849.1, forward strand.
ACCAGCTTTAACTAAAAGACACCTCCCCTCAACGACATGTGTGACCTCCAGAGAGGTGGGAGTGAACCTTTTAGAGAGCAGGAGGCCCACTCCTCCACTGAGGGTGGTGTTATGGCTTAAAACCACTGATCCTTCCCATTCCCTGCTCCAGTCGGCCTCATTCCCGACATCGCTGTGTGTTTCTTGGAGAAAGAGGACATCGATGTGTTTTAGTTTAGTCATCTGGAAAACCACTGCCCTCTTTCTCATCTCCCTAGCACCGTTTATATTTAGGCTGCCTACTTTAAAAAGATCCATAATGATGAAGGTGTTAAAAACCAGACTAAAAACAATCAATGAAATAAATAAAAATAAAACCTGTTCCTTCATCGTCATTACAACCCGAGCTGCTTCCTGACTTTATGGACTAGTTTCTGAAGTCTGAAGACTTCCTGATCCGTTAAGTCTGACTCCTCCTTGTGTCTTATCACGTGTCTGATGGAGTCATAGAAGCCCTGCAGATCAGGGAAGTGATGCTCCAGGTTTAAGTTTCTCAGGCCTTTAGTCTGCTGTAAAAAAGACTTAACTAAGTCTGCAGGATACACCTGAGCAGCAGTCCGCGGAGTGAGCGACAGGACACTGCTGTCTGACACACACCCCTCACTGTCACTGCTGTCACACAGAGCTGCTCTGTTTTCTGCAGCACTCACTCTACCTGCCAGTCGACCAGCTTTTCCACCCGCCTCCACAACCAACATGCTCCTCCTCTTGCTGCGCCGCTTAGGAGGAGCAGGCGCCACCACAGCCTCACTGGCCTCCATCTCCTCAGCTACTGTGTTCCCCTCACACAGCTCACCTGTGTCACACAGCTCACCTGTCACCTCACCTGCGTCACACAGCTCACCTGTCACCTCACCTGCATCACACACCTCACCTGTCACCTCACCTACTTCACACTGGTCACCAACGACCTCAACTTTTTCAACCAGCTCACCTGTTACTTTACCTGCCCCACTTTGCTCACCTGCAGCCTTGTCTGCCTCCTCCTCACCTGCCTCACCCCCCTCCTCTAGTTCACCTGTTATTTTGTTTCCCTCACCCACTTCACCAGAAACACCGCCTGCCTCTTTCCCTCCACCTGTTTCACCCACACCCGTGTCCACCTCACGTGCCACTTTACCTGAAGAAACACCTGACTCACCATCCTTACCTGTCGCCTCCCTCGTTTCATCTCTTACCTCCGCCCTCTCCCCACTCACCTCAGTGCTCTCTTCATCCTGGCTCTGCATCTCCGCCACTTCCTTTTCTGCAGACCCTTGATCTTTATTTTGCCCCGCAGCTCCAGCCCCCCCGCCGATTACCGCGGCCACACGCCGCACCGCCGGTACGGGCCGACCGACGGCAGCGGCGGTAGCGGGCGCCGCAGCAGCGGCCGCCCCCGCGGTCACGCCCGGGGCGACCGGAGCGTTGCGGCCGGGACAAGCCCTGATTAAATGTCCCTCCTGACCACATCCAAAACATTTCACAGTGGACGATGTTGCAAATAGTACATAATCAAAATCATCCACGCGGACTCTGAAACAGTAATCAAACTCTTTGTCCTTGTTGGTCAGGATCATGAAGAGCTGCCTGCGGTGGGACACCACATGTCTCAGCAGCGGAGACTTGCAGCCTGACAGCACCTTTCTGACCGGGGACACCACTTTCCCGTGTCTGGACAGTTCTTTAATCAGGAACTCGTCACTGATGAAGGGGGGCACGTTTGAAAGGGTTATTTTTGTGGCCGGTAGTATCAGCGGTGTCACCGGCTCAAACAGCCCGTTCACCGTGATGCCCGTCTCCACCAACTTGTTCACCTGTTCCACTTTGGCCAAAAACAGAACCACTGCACCATTCATGCGGGCAGCGGACTTCACAGAGCCGTGCCCGATCATCTCCCCCACAGCCAGGGCGACCTCCTCCACGCTGCACGGGGAGCCGGCTCCGGTCTTGATGCCGTGCTTCCGCGTCAGCGCGGAGAACCCGCTGCTGGACGCCATCCCTGCTCCTCAGAGCGGGAGGACAAACAAAAGACTCACAAACACGAAACTAACCACGACAACACGACAACAAAAGACACCAAACTGACACAACTACATTCATAAACACACTACACGGAAAAAAACCCGACAAAAGTCGGTAGAATATTGGAAAAAACACCAATTTCGCTCCGCTCCTTCAGACACACTCCTTACAGGAAGTAGAAGAAGAAGAAGAAGAAGAAGAAGAAGAAGAAGAAGAAGAAGAAGTAGTAGTAGTAGTAGCAGTAGTAGTAGTAGTAGTAGTAGTAGTAGTAGTAGTAGAAAAGGAGACCGGTCTGTCAAAAAACGGACAAATAGCATGGTCCTCAGCAGCGAACAAGAAACCGGACAGGAGCACAGAACGAAACGGTACTGCTGAAAGGACGAGGACGAGGACATGGCGTACGCAGTATCCCATGGCAGCGCCACAGCCTCCACGTTCCAGCTCTTGATTACACCAGCGATATAAAAAGAAATCTATCTCAGAGTGAATTTGGGTTATTCAAACAAATATACGACGCAAAAGATAAAGAAAAACACAGAAAACCTAGAACTGTTCAAGAAGAGTGCCCTTTGGACGGAGTGTTTTCTCAACTGAGCATTTGGACGGATATATCTATCTCAGCAAAAACAAATATTAATGTAGTATGTAAAGGGGAGCCGAGTTTATTAGAGGCATTACTTCAAGCTGATTAGAGCACCTACTTTGAGCTGTTACCTACTTCTAGAATGAAGGCACTTGCATACAGTCTCGTGGACTACTTTACAAAGAACACAGATGTGTACCGTGTCGTTCGACCCAAACTCAGAGCTCTGCTGAAGTCTATGGACGGTAGCCTGTTACTCAATCAAAATGCTTTATTTTGAACACAAAGAACACAGATGTGTACCGTGTCGTTCGACCCAAACTCAGAGCTCTGCTGAAGTCTATGGACGGTAGCCTGTTACTCAATCAAAATGCTTTATTTATTCTTTATCACTCCTTCATAATGTCATATTTAAATTATTGTTTGGAAGTGTGGGGAAATTGCTACAAGACAAACTTGCTACCGCTCGTCACTCTTCAAAAACGAGCCATTCGAATTATTCACAAAGTCAAATACAATGACCACACCCATCCACTTTTCCTTAAGTCATTTAACTTAAAATTAGCTGACTTGGTGAATTATAAAACTGCGCAAATTATGTACAGGGCATCAAAAAATATGCTGCCGGGTAACATTCAAAACCTATTTAGAGATAGAGATGCTCATCACACATATAATTTGAGAGGATGTAATCAGTTGTACCAACCAAATGTAAGGACAGCCCTTAAATCTATGTGTGTCTCGGTGAGGGGAGTCATTGTGTGGAACAAACTGGCAGAGGAAGCGAAAAGTTGTGGAAATCTCATTCAGTTTAAAATAATATTCAAAAGAAATATGATGTGTGAGTACCAGAAGGATTTGCCGGACTGACGCCGTTTTTTTGGGGGGGGTTTTTGCGCACTCCTCAAGCTGGGGCTCCACAGCCACGCAGGCACGCACACACACACACACACACACACACACACGGGTGCGCATTCACGCACACACACGCGGCGGGCGCACACACGGACACACCCATTGTCCGTCTAGGCGTCTGTCTATCGCTCTGCCTACCTGTCTGTATAGATGCCTGCCTGTCTCTCAGTCTGAGGATCTGTCTGTTTGTCTAAACACCTGTCTGTCTGAATGCCTGTCTATCTGTCTAATTGCCTGTCTGGCATTTGCTCTGTTGCCTATATGTTCTGGAGGGAAGAGGGGGTGTAGAAGCAGGAAAAGTTTGGGCCTGTCTGTCTGTTTGTCTGTCTATATGTCTGTTTTGTTTGTCATGTATATCTGTTTGTGTCACTACAATATATTGTATTGTTATAATATGTTATTTTGGGTTGGGTGGTGCTGGGTGAGGGGTTGGAAATTTATAAGCGTTGCTTCCTTCCATCCCCTTTTCAGACTGTATGTGTAAATTGTTAATTCTTCTTTTTTCTCTTCTCAATGTGTTGTTTTTTTTTGTTGTTGTTTGTTTGTTTTTTTTTGTTTTTTTTTTGTTTTTTTCTCATCTTTGGATTACAAGTCTGAAATAAATGAATAATACAATACAATACAATAAACTGGCCGCAAGGAACGACCTGAACGTCGCAGAGATACGCCACCCTGAGCAACTACTGACTTTGCTCATTCAATACATGGGGGACAAAAAAGCCATCTCTGCTGTGATGACCGAGATAGGAAACGTCGAGCCTGCTTTTACAAAAGGAGAGCTGAAGGCGAATGCGGAGGCGTTGAGACAGCGGATCCAAACCGTCTCTTCGCAACGGACCGGCGCAACGTACAACTTTGCCACTCTGTATGATATATTGGACCACCTGGACAACGAGGATTACGACAGACTTAAGATGTTTCTACAAGGGAAACTTGTTCCCGATGTCAGCTTTACGCCGTATGCACTTCATGATATGGGGAAAAGAGAAATGGCTTTGTCAATGAGCAGACTTGACCGTGACTCAGTGAACCTGCAACTGGCTCTTGTAATGAAGCAGCTGAACCTTGACGTATCCATGGACTCTCTGTTGTAACCTCTGCGATGCAGTCAATCGAAATCATATCATGGATGATGGTGATGATGACCACGATGACGATTTCAACTACAAACCACAAAAGTGGTATAAAGATGTCTCTATTGCATGTACGCACACAATAAAACGCCTTGAAACTGTGGGCATATATATCAAGAAGTCTATATTGCGTGTGTCTTTCCACCAATGCTGCATTTATGTACACATCATGCTTATATGACACAATAATAGTAATCAAAATCACAATCATAATAATAATGAAGCTGACACCAATCAGTGGTAGACGAATCACACGTTTATTACGTTAGACAGAAAGCCCATGGAACATTACTATCATATTGTGTACAGAGCAAACACACACACACGCAGGTACACACACACACACACGCAGGTACACACACACACACACACACGCAGGTACACACACACACACACGCAGGTACACACACACACACACGCAGGTACACACACACAGGTACATATGAAATAAAATGTGTAGCAGCGGCAGGGTTAGAAACAATTCTCAGTTGGAAGGAGCTCGACACCCCCCCCCAAAAAAAAAAAAGACGATATAAAGGCTTCCACAGCCGCTTCGGTCCTCATTATCCTTCTTTTAGGTCACTCTGCAATCAGTAGCACTCTTTGAGAAGACGGTCAGGGGCAAGAGGGTAATGGACAAGGAAACTCAAGAAGAGGGTGAGCGGACAATCTTTCGCAATATTGTCCATAGAAATGGACAATATGTTGCAACTGGCCAGGATCCGTACTTTGATGCGTTCATGATGGGTAGGATTCAGTGGATGGCTGCAACAAACGGGGGGAAGAACATTCCAGTCAATGACACTTCCTATTATGCCTTAGAGGCCCTGTTGCTCATGAGGCCTCCGAAGGACAATGTTGTGACAAAGTCGGTACACGCCGCCGAACCCACCTACGTAGCCGGCTCTCAACCCAACCAAGCCCAGCTCACTGACCTGCTAAACTCATGTAACATGTGGACTGTGGGCGACGGAAATGCTTACCAGTGTTTGACATGTGGCGTGATCGTGTCTGACCTTGTACTGGGTGAGACTCTGCTCAACCAACACGCTCTATTAACCGGAGGAGAGTGTCCCTACCTGCAGCGCAACTACACACATGACCGTCTGAAGGTTGAGATCGGACAAGCAAGATTCTGCAAAGGGTCTGTGGCACATCCGAACGCGATCTCACCTCCGGATCCTTACCAAGAACCTCAAGCGGTGCTGATAGGTGGGATCTATGTGTTACTGGCGTCGCAAAGATGGTGTTACATGTGTGGCCAGAAGCCCGGTGAGCATAGAGATAACTGTTATAAAGGAATGAGAGACTTGAAAGACCGCTTTGTCCAACTCACTGCAGTATGAAGGTGTGCGCCCCAGCGGAGAATCCGTAACGCGACGCTGAGCTTGTACAAGTGAGATCAGCCCGTCATGATTGAGAGTGAACAAGCTTCGGATCCTTGCCAGTCGACCCCCAACTCGACCGACGGATGTGTGCTACACAGTAATAATTACCAAGTGTTCCATGTTGCTACTGCTATAATAAAAACATAATGTCAATTCGCTTCTGTCTCCACCTTGTGTCTTGTGTCATGTAGTAGCAATACTTGAACACCACACAGAGGAGCGGTCGGTCGAGGGTGTCAGCAGCATTTCACGTAGATTGTTATAAAACGCTCACCATGTAATGTCACAGTCTTCAACAGAACCTAGAGAGTGTTGTTATCTCTGTTGGTGTTTTTACTGTCTACACACACACAGACACACAGACACACAGACACAGACACACACACAGACACACACACAGACACACACACACACACACACGTGAAATAAAGTCAGTGTCTCAAATAAATAAGATGTGCAGCAGCGGCAGCAGCAGCAGGGACCCACGGCGTACGCAGTATCCCGTGTCTGTGACATGGCCTCCACGTTCCAGCTCTTGATCACACCAGCGATAGAAAAAGTCATCCTGGAAATGACTAATCTAGAGGGCGTTCGAAAATACGGAGATGGTTGGAAAGGAATGGACGAGACCGACCTGCGCGCCTACGTAGGGCTGCTGATGTTAGCTGGCGTATACAGGTCCCAAGGTGAAGCTGCGGCTAGTCTGTGGGACTCAGAGAGCGGAAGGGCGATTTTCCGTGCCACGATGCCTCTCAAACTCTTTCACTCTTACTCAAGACTGCTAAGATTTGACGACCGCGAGTCGAGAGCCACGCGACGGGCCTCGGACAAACTGGCAGCCATAAGAGAGGTCTGGGACATGTGGGCAGAGCGGTTGCCGCAGCTCTACAACCCCGGGCCTGACGTGACGGTGGATGAGCAACCCTTCATATGCGGGTCGTGCTCGACGTGAGAGAAGGACTGAGGGATCGCAACGTGGCGTGTGACAATTTCTTCACCTCTTACGAACTGGGACAGCGGCTCCTGGAGAGGAAGCTCACCATGGTTGGCACGGTACGAAAGAACAAGCCCGAGCTCCCGCCTGCGCTGGTCGCGTGCAAGGGCAGAGAGGTTTTCTCCTCCAGGTTCGCCTTCACGCCCAGCGCCACTCTAGTCTCCTATCTCCCAAAGAAAAACAAGAATGTGGTACTCTTGAGCACACTGCACACAGGAGGGCCTGTGATTAGCGATCACAATCACAGGAAGCCGCTCATCATCCTGGACTACAACCGCAACAAGGGCGGTGTGGACAACCTAGACAAGGTGATCGGAACGTACAGCTGCCGGAGGATGACCGCCCGCTGGCCGTTGGTCGTGTTCCACAACATGATTGACGTGTCCTCCTACAACGCCTTTGTGATTTGGAGAGAGCTCAACCCTAACTGGATGAACGGTAAGCGGAACAAGAGGAGGTTTTTCCTGGAGCAACTGGGAAAGGCTCTCGTGACGCCACTCATTCAAAGACGTGGCACTCTGCCCCGCACGGAAGCCTCCGCGGCAGTTGTGAAAGCTGTTCAGAGGGCTAGATGTCGTGATCGACCTGAGGAAACGTCAGCAACTGCGGCAGCGCCAGCTACAGCTACAGCTACGGCTACGGCGGAAGAGGAACAGGAAGCGGTTGCAACCCCAGCGACGCCAGCGACGGAGTCAGCGACGGAGTCAGCGACGGAGTCAGCGGCGACCCGAGGGACGGCCCGTGCGGCGGCCCCGGCGGCGGCGTCAAGCAAGAGGAAGAGGTGTCAGATTTGCCCAAAGAACAAGGACTGTAAAACGCATGCTGTGTGTCGTAGGTGTAACAAATACATCTGCAAAGGCTGTTCGGTTCCCTTCTGTCTGACTTGTTCTAATTGGGATGGTGTCTAAATCAACAAGGGACAAGCGTTACACAGACCCCTTTCTGTTGTCCTCAGGTCGGTGTGACCCAGCGATGCGTTATACAGACCCCTGGTGTTTATGCAGCCCCCTTACGTTGTCTTCGGGTCACGGTGACCCGCCACCGCAGCATTATACAGACCCCTTTACGGTGTCCTCGGGTCAGTGTGACCCGACACCGCATTATACAGACCCCTGGTGTTTATGCAGACCCCTTTACGTTGTCTTCGGGTCAGTGTGACCCGACACATGCAGCCAGCCCCCTTACGTTGTCTTCGGGTCACCGTGACCCGCCGCCGCAGCATTATACAGACCCCTTTACGGTGTCCTCGGGTCAGTGTGACCCGACACCGCATTATACAGACCCCTGGTGTTTATGCAGACCCCTTTACGTTGTCTTCGGGTCACCTTGACCCACCGCCGCATTATACAGACCCCTTTACGTTGTCCTCGGGTCAGTGTGACCCGACACCGCATTATACAGACCCCTGGTGTTTATGCAGACCCCTTTACGTTGTCTTCGGGTCAGTGTGACCCGACACATGCAGCCCCCTTACGTTGTCTTCGGGTCACCTTGACCCACCGCCGCATTATACAGACCCCTTTACGCTGTCTTCGGGTCACCTTGACCCACCGCCACATTATACAGACCCCTTTACGTTGTCCTCGGGTCAGTGTGACCCGACACCGCATTATACAGACCCCTGGTGTTTATGCAGACCCCTTTACGTTGTCTTCGGGTCAGTGTGACCCGACACATGCAGCCCCCTTACGTTGTCTTCGGGTCACCTTGACCCACCGCCGCATTATACAGACCCCTTTACGTTGTCCTCGGGTCAGTGTGACCCGACACCGCATTATACAGACCCCTGGTGTTTATGCAGACCCCTTTACGTTGTCTTCGGGTCACCGTGACCCGCCGCCGCAGCATTATACAGACCCCTGGTGTTTATGCAGACCCCTTTACGTTGTCTTCGGGTCACCGTGACCCGTCGCCGCAGCATTATACAGACCCCCTTACGTTGTTCTTTCGGGTCACCGTGACCCGCCGCCGCAGCATTATACAGACCCCCTTACGTCGTCTTCGGGTCACCATGACCCGCCGCCGCAGCATTATACAGACCCCTTTACGTTGTCTTCGGGTCACCGTGACCCGCCGCCGCAGCATTATACAGACCCCTGGTCTTTATGCAGACCCCTTTACGTTGTCTTCGGGTCACCGTGACCCGCCGCCGCAGCATTATACAGACCACTGGTGTTTATGCAGACCCCTTTACGTTGTCTTCGGGTCACCGTGACCCGCCGCCGCAGCATTATACAGACCCCTGGTGTTTATGCAGACCCCTTTACGTTGTCTTCGGGTCACCGTGACCCGTCGCCGCAGCATTATACAGACCCCCTTACGTTGTTCTTTCGGGTCACCGTGACCCGCCGCCGCAGCATTATACAGACCCCCTTACGTCGTCTTCGGGTCACCATGACCCGCCGCCGCAGCATTATACAGACCCCTTTACGTTGTCTTCGGGTCACCGTGACCCGCCGCCGCAGCATTATACAGACCCCTGGTGTTTATGCAGACCCCTTTACGTTGTCTTCGGGTCACCGTGACCCGCCGCCGCAGCATTATACAGACCCCTGGTGTTTATGCAGACCCCTTTACGTTGTCTTCGGGTCACCGTGACCCGCCGCCGCAGCATTATACAGACCCCTTGACCCGCCACCGCAGCATTATACAGACCCCCTTACGTCGTCTTCGGGTCACCGTGACCCGCCGCCGCAGCATTATACAGACCCCTTTACGTTGTCTTCGGGTCACCGTGACCCGCCGCCGCAGCATTATACAGACCCCTTTACGTTGTCTTCGGGTCACCGTGACCCGCCGCCGCAGCATTATACAGACCCCTTTACGTTGTCTTCGGGTCACCGTGACCCGCCGCCGCATTATACAGACCCTTGGTGTTTATGCAGACCCCTTACGTTGTCCTCGGGTCAGTGTGACCCGACACCGCAGCATTATACAGACCCCTTACGTTGTCTTCGGGTCACCGTGACCCGCCGCCGCAGCACTATACAGACCCCTTTACGTTGTCCTCGGGTCAGCGTGACCCAGACGAAGACACGGGGTGTATACGGAATACAAGGAGTACACGAGGGTTAACAGAAAAGTAGACGTGTATGTGCTTTAAACTCACGGGCCAGCTCTCATAGTACCTTGATATGAACTTGCGGGCCAAATATAATTACACCGCTGGCCAGATTTGGTCCACTGGCCTGAGTTTGACACCCCTGCCTTAAAAGAAGTGTTGCGTGGGTTCTCAGGTTGAAGTCAACACTGAAGCTATTGGCTCAAAAGAGAAAAGATTTGACATCTTTCAAAGCTGGCTGAAGAAATGCAACAGTTGAAGTTGGACAAACAAATGAAGAGCTTAAAAGCTTCACTCTTTGTACCCCTTTCTGTAAGTGATGTTGCAAGGGCAGAGCCGGAGGTAGTACGCTTCAGTCAAAGACAAAGATTTTGTAAGGACATGGCCATGCTTCAGGAAGGAAAAGCAGTGCCAAAAACTCTTTTTTTCCCAATTATTTTTATTATTTTTTGCAGACCAGAGCACAGAAACAGGTAGAACACATGTACAGTATGTCTGCTTTAAGGTAAAAAAAAAAAAAACACACACACTAAAACTAATAGCAAAAATAATTAAAGTAATTCAAGATAGAGAAAGACAACAAAAAATAAATAAATAAGGGGGGTGTGGGGGGGGGGGGGGGGGTGGGGTGTCTCTTCCAGTGTCCTCAGCATCGTCAGGAATAACAGTGATTCTATTGCAGCAGTGGGTCCCAGGTTTTGTGGAATGCCTCCAAGGATCCCATCTGTGAAAACCTAAGCCTCTCCAACCGGAGACATTGTAAAATTTCACGGATCCAACTATTATGAGTCGGTGGAGAAACATGTTTACATTTAAGGAGAATGTTACGTCTGGCGAGCAAGGTGGTAAAGGCCACGACACGTTGTGTACTAAGGGGCAGATTTTTACACGGAGGGAGCCCAAAAAGAGCCGTCAGGGGATTTGGTTCCAAATTTGTGTTAAGAGCCTGTTTGAGGGTTAGGAATATATCCGACCAAAATTCAGCAAGCTTTGGGCATGTCCAGAACATGTGTGCATGGTCGACTGGGGACTGCTTACAAGCGTCAATGTGACTAGGGTATATCTTAGCCAGTTTAACGTTGGTGAAATGGGCTCTATGAAGCACCTTCCACTGTAACAGGCCGTGCCTGGCACAAATCGAAGATGAGTGGACCAGTTTCAGAATGTCCCTCCACAGTAATGTCTACCCCCAAATCCTTTTCCCATGCATTTTTAGGTGAGGCAGTGGGGACTGGGCGCAGAAGAGGAATCTTATTATAAATGACAGATATCAGTCATTTGTGTTGTACGTTGAGAGACAGGAATTGGTCCATCTCAGCTTCAGGAGGGCTTTAAGGGAAAATGTGGGAATTTCTTTTGGATAAAATGGGCCTCATTTATCAAATGAACGTACGGCAGAAAAACGTGCGTACGACCATTTCCTGGCAAACTTCGACATTTATCAATTTGGACGTGAGCGGGAGCTACGATCAAATCTCACGTCTGGTCTGAGATCGTGTTGCACATTGGAGCCTGTGTATTTGCGGTGCAGCAAAATCTGGCTGAAAATAATGAACAAACCTCAGCTGTCATTAAGCATAAGCAGTCACATATTAAGAACAGATCAAAACGGATTCTTAAAACGAATAAAAACAATAAAAATTGTGGTTGGAGCAATTGATTGTACTCATGTGCGTCTGACGGCACCATCCATGAATGATTAACCATTCATCAATTGCAAAAACTACCACTCGATAAATGTACAGGTGATGTGTGATGCCAAGCTGTCGCTTTTAAACGTGGTGGCCAGGGGGGGGGCACACGATTCTTTTATATTTCAAAACAGCTCGGCTCCAGCCCCCCGCGACCCCAACATTGAATTAATGAATGAATGTGTTTGCGCGGCTGCAGCAAGACGCACTGCAGAGCCAAACTCATCTCCTCGGTTGGTGGCTACCCTCGATAAATTGCATTAAATCAAACAAGGTATCAGATGATTAACACTTTGGTATGGTTCTTCTAGGTGACAAAGGTTATCCCCTAACGGAATACCTAATTACCCCGCTGGAAAACCCCGCTACAGAGTAGGAGCGCAGGTTCAGTGCGCACACACACACACACGGGTCACAGTGGAGTGCTGCTTCGGGTTGACTGCCTCCGTTATTCTTTTCCATACAGCGTTTTTATGGGCCCCTTTTATTCCACTCTTAAGACTGCCAAAAAGCACATCTTTATTTTGCTCCATCTCAGGATGCCGATCTGTGTGTCGGAAAAGTTTCTTTTCGTACCAGCGTTTCTGCTCTCCATGTTTGACCTCAGTGGGCGAGGCCTCTGAACCAGGAATATTTAAGGGCGTAACATGTTAATGACGATCGAATTCAGCCGCCGCATTTATCAAGGCCCGCTCATTCGTACGCTGAGATTGGTCAGATACGAATGTTTCATAAATCACACGTGTGTCCTGTCCTAGGACCTGCGCTCAGATCTGCGCCCGTTTTCACGCAAGATTGATAAATGAGGGCCAATGTCTCATTTGAAAGTACGGAAAAAAGTGGCTATTAGGCAGGCTCTATTTGTCCGACATAGATGCAAAGGACGCAAAAACCCCTTTGTCATACAGGTCCTTAAGAGTTTTGAGGCCCTTATCTGACCATACACGGAATGCAGGGTCGGTGCAGGAAGGGAGAAACGCATGTTTATTCAAAACTGGGGCAAGGAACGAAGCCCTTTGCAAGCCGTATTGCTTCCGGAACTGGATCCAAATTTTAATGGCATTAACTACAATCGGATTGGATGAGTAATGGGGAGCTGTGAGCAAATCGTAGAGTGCAAAGAGCAGGAGGAAGATGTTATCTCAGTATGAGCCCATGGTGGACAGGCGTCTGCAACTTCACCGCGGAGCCAATATAAAAGTTTATTAATGATGCAAGCCCAAAAGTAGTGGCGGAAATTAGGGAGTGCTAGTCCCCCTTCAGGTTTAGGGAGTTGAAGAATATGTTTTTTGATAGGGGCTGGTTTATTCTGCCAAATAAAGACGTTGAGTTGTTGGTCTAGGTTAGTGAAGAACAATTTTGTTAAGACAAATTGGTAGGTGTTGAAAAAGGTACAGAAACTTTGGTAAAATGACCATCTTAATAAGATTAACCCGGCCTGCAAGGGAAAGGGGGCGGCCTGCCCATCTAGACAAGTCTGACTTGCATTTATCTAATAGTGATCTCGCAAAGTTGTTGACAAAGAATAACTCACTCTTCTGAATATTCAATTTATACCCCAAAATTATCCAGAATTGATAAAACTGGGGGATGGGAGGATGTGTGGATTAAAATAAATAAGAGAAGGTCATCGGCATATCAGTAAAGTTTAAGGTCTAGACCAAAACGAGTGATGCCTTCAAACTCATTCTGGTTTCTAAGCCAGATGGCTAATGGCTATGTTGAACAACAAGGGTGAGAGCGGGCAGCCCTACCGGGTCCCACGCCTGAGAGGGAAACATGCTGAACGGACGCCGTCAGTGTTTACAGATGCAGAGGGGGTTACATACAGAAGCTTAACCCAAGAAATAAAATTGGAATCATAGCCAAATTTCTCCAAAATATAAAATAGGAAGCCCCACTCTACCCGGTTGAAGGCTTTCCCTGCATCTAGCGCCACTACGACCTTAGGAGTGTCCGATCCATGTGAGAATATGATGTTGAGCAGCCTTCTGTTGTTGAAGAATGGATGTCTCCCTAATATGAAGCCTGTCTGGTCTTGTGAAATTATTGATGACATCACACTTTGGAGGCGGAGGGTGAGGACCTTAGCAACAATCTTACAATCTATGTTTAAACGTGAGACCGGTCTGTAGCTGCCACATGAAGTAGGATCCCTGTCTTTCTTCAGTAGCAATGAAATAGATGCCTCATAGAAGGTTGTTGGCAGTCTGCCCTCAGTAAAGGAGTCATTGAACATTCTCACAAGGATGGGAGCTAATAGCATAGAGTACGCCTTAAAGAACTTGACTGTAAAACAGGACCAGGAGATTTCCTGTTCTGCATCGTCTTGATTGCTTCATGCACCTCCAACAGAGCGATGGATCTACCGAGCTCTCTAGCAATGTTTATATCAATCTGAGGGTACGTTAAGCAATCTAAGGGGTTCGGGGTCGCTGCCGTAATTGGGCTACATTAAAAAAAAAATACTTGTTGGTCATCACTGGGTCAGAAGTGTGGCTACCATATGGTAATTGAATTTTAGAGATTATTCTGGAAGCACTAGCTGTGCGGGCCTGCTGCGCCAGGAGTCCCCCTGTCTTATCTCCCCGCTCAAAAAAGTTTTGTTTGGATTGTTGCAGCTGTCTCTCATGTCATTAAGAGGCTGTGTTCTGAATGTAGTAGTAGCCGTTTCTTATTTAGAGGGAGTGATGGAGAGGTGGAGTAAGTTCCATCGAGTTTTACCAGTTCCTGTTTAATTTCCACCAGCCTAGCTCGTTCAGCCCTTCTCATTTGAGAAATATAAGATATCACTTGTCCTCAAACAGTGAACGTGGAATTGTATCTCGTTGAAAAATAATGTCAACTTTGGTAGGAGCGTGGTCAGAAGTGACTGTTGGGTGGTATTCACATGCATTCAAGCAGTTGAGGGTGTTTTTATTAAGTAAAAAGAAATCAATTCGGGAGAATGTGTTGTGTACATTGGTAAAAAGGAGAAAGCTTTACCATGAGGATTTCTAAACCTCCAGGGATCAGAAATTCCCAACTGTGATGCATATGCTTTTACTGTGTGTGCTGATATGGATAGCGCACACAGTAACAAACATAATATTTCTATTATGGTTCTGGTGAGTAGTACTGTGGTCCCCATGTTGCCCCGTAAACGCATCTTGATAGCTTTTTGATAAACGGTAAAACCTTGAGACGTCCCGTTTCCTTACGGTTCCGGGTCGCTGCTTGTGTGGTCGACCGGACGGAGCACAGAGCAACTTTTAGCGTTATTTAGCATGAGCCCCGTCTTCCTCAGAGACTCGAGCACCGCCCCCACCTGCTGCATATGCTGCTCCCAGGACTCACTATGAATGATTACATCATCCAAGTAGGCCGCAGCATATGCAGAGTGAGGCCGCAGTACCCGGTCCATGAGGCGCTGGAAAGTAGCTGGGGCCCCGAACAGCCCGAACGGAAGTGTGACAAACTGGTACAAACCGTACGGAGTGGAGAAGGCCGTCTTTTCCCTGGACTCCGGCGACAGGGGAATCTGCCAGTAGCCCTTGGTCAGATCTTCCCAAGAGCAGGAGATCGCCGTACCATTGGTCCAGCTAAACCTCCGAAGGGTCCGCAGAGTCTGGAGAGAGACCAAGGCTGCTCATCTGCACACCAAGGACCAGAATCGGAGGTTGGCGGACCGGCGGCGTACTCCAGCTCCCGACTACAAGCCGAGACAGAAGGTTTGGTTAAGTGCTAAGGACATTCCCCTCAGTGTGACTTCCAAAAAGCTGCCTCCCAGATGTATTGGTCCTTATGAAATTGAGTCCATTATTAACCCTTCTGCCATTCGCCTCAAGCTCCCTGCGTCATTGAAGATACATCACACTTTCCATGTCTCCCAGTTTAAACCTGTTTCCACCAGTACTCTGTGCCCTCCTGCCGGCGCCCCTCAACCCCCCCTGGCTCATCGATGGACACCCGGCCTTCACAGTCAGTCGCATCCTGGACGTGCGTCGCAGGGGGCGGGGATACCAATACCTTGCGGACTGGAAGGGATATGGCCCGAGGAGAGGAGTTGGATTTCCCGGGGACTCATCTTGGACCCCTCTCTTCTCGCTGACTTCTATCGGGCACATAGCAACAAAGCGGTCTTTGAGGGGGGGTACTGTCATGATTCCACCATGGCAGCCCTGAGTTTTCCTTGTGTGTGTTTTTGTGTCCCTGTCTGTATTATTCCTCCTGTGTCTATCCCCCTGTCTGTGCTGTGTGTGCATGTGGGCGTGGCTTCTTCTCCACAGGCAGCGCCAGGTGAACTCACTCTACAATCAAGCCTCCCATAAAGCCACTGGTTTCTTACCTGCTCATCCAAGATCGTTCCATCAGTCTACGTGGTGGTTTGGATCCTGGCTTCTTTGCATTTTTGCCCTGTGCTCTTTGCTTAGCTTGTGAAGCTAATCTCCCTGTGTTTTTGCTACCTTGCTTCAGATTACTGTGTTTGCTGTGCAGTCTTGTGCGTTGCTTCCTCCCTGCCTGCCTGTGGACCTGCCTGCCTGCTGCCTGCTGCCCGGAGCTCTCTCACTGCATCGCCATTACTCTACAGCGGACCTCACATCACGCCACCTGCATCCACGCACTCCTCGGTGACTTCTCCTACCACATCAGGATCCTGGGACCTCACACCACTCCTCCACCTCGCACCTACTCTTGCACCTTTTTGAACATTAAAGTCTGTTTGTTGCACTTTGAACCAGAGACAAAACATGACAAATACCATGGGTACTAAAACTGTTTCTCAAACAGCTTACAGTGCTTTCTGATGTAGCTGACGGCACCGGATACACCTCAAGCCACAACAAAGCAAAAATAGTCCTAATGATAACCAATGAGGTCCAGTCTCTTCCCCCTGGCAAAGGAAACAGTCCAAGAAGAACCATTGAATTGATCCAGGCTGTGGAAAGGGCACTGTGTAACCTCCAGATTCTTGGTGAAGAGGATGCTGTAAAGAACCGTGTTGTAGCTCAATCTCTTGAAAGCAAGCTTCCCAGTTTACTCAAAAAGGAGTGGTTTATGCACAAAACTGACCCAGCAAACCAGTTCTCTCATCTGAACCACTTTGATTGCCTCCTGAGATTCCTCAAGAAACAGGAGGAGATTCTTGAAGAGTTGGATCAGTTGGAGCCAAGCCCTGCAGACAAAGGCCCTGTGGAAAAGGGTGCTGCAGACTACCCAGATAAGAGTGGGAGGAAGGGTGCTGCAGACTACCCAGATAAGAGAGGGAGGAAGGCTTTCACCAAGACCACAGCAGGTCAGAAGGACAACAATCCCAGCTGCACTGTCTGTGAAGATGACTCCCATGCTGGCAGGCTATTTGCATGTAGGGTCTTCAGAGAGCAAGATCTCTCAAGCAAAAGGACTCATTTGAAGAAGCTAGGGCTGTGCTCCAATTGTTTGAGGCCCCACCCTATGGATGGGAAAGGATGCACACCCAGATACCTCTGCCCAAAAGCAGACTGTCGGAGAGAAGGGGTGTCGGACCACAATTACCTTCTGTGTCCTAAGCCACCGACTCCAAAGAAGGACAGCAGAAATGGGGAGCAGAGCACTATAAAGACTGGAGGAAAGAAACTTGGCTTAACCAGCAAACAAGAGGAGTTTCTGGCAGAGCTTACTCCAGAACAAAGAGAAAAGTATAAGAACGCATTCTCAAACAAAATATCCTCAACTGTATGCGCCAAGGCTGGAAATGGACTGCAAGAACATCCAGTGGTGATGATGCTGATGGAAGTAACAACAAACTCGGGTTGCCTTATTGGCACCCTAATCGACCTCGCGTCTGACACCAACTATATCACAAATGAAGCAGCCGATCGCCTTGGACTATGCGGTGAGAACATCAAGCTCATTGTCCATGGAGTCGGGGGGATGAAGAAAACGGTCCTGACCAGAAGATATTCCCTGCGGCTGAAGGTGAAGACATCCAGAGGAAAAGTGGCAGAACATAGAATTCTCTGCTATGGCCTGGAAAATATCGCAGAGGTGACCCAACCAATCACTGCTGAACAACTGCAGAAGTTCTTCCCCAGTGTACCCAGAGACGAGCTGATCCGTCCCACAAAGATTGACCTTCTCATTAGTCACCGGGAAGGTCGTCTTGTACCCCAGTCAATCAAGATTGTGGGGGACCTCGTACTCTGGGACGGCCCGCTGGGAAAGACTGTCGGGGAACCCATCCCGATCTCATTGAGACCGCTGACCTGGCTGTGTACCACTCTGAAACTCACTTTGTGAGGACCATGAGATCAGCGGTGATGGCATACAAAGAGACCATCATACCTCAAGAAGAGGAAGGAAATGTGCTTGTCCGGAGCACCACAACCACCAACAAAGAGGTCTTTGAGTGGTTTGGGTGGGACAGCATTGGAGCGGCGTGCAGTCCTCAATGTGGCGGCTGTAAGTGTGGCAGGTGTCCCCCTGGAGGGAAAGAAATGACCCTCAAGGAAGAGCAGGACCTGGAGAAGATAAAAGAATGTCTGACATACGTGCTGGCTGACAAACACAGCAACTCTCCACATTGGGACACAGCCTATCCCTGGAAGGCAGACCTCACAACACTACCAGACAATCGAAGGGCAGTGGAGGCTACCTTCAGAAACACTGAGAAACGTCTGGAGAAGGAACCTGTGTGGAAGGCTGCATACAAAGAACAAATACACAAAATGGTCTCAAGAGGAGCTGCTGCAAAACTCACAAGGGACGAAGTCAACAGCTGGGAAGGACCCAAATGGTACATCAGCCATCTGGTTGCGCCGAACCCACACTCCTCCTCAACCCCTGTGAGAATTGTGTGGAACAGTAGCCAAGAGTTCCGAGGCATAAGTCTCCTTCACAAGGGTCCCGATGTCCTCAATCCCATCAGAGGTGTCCTTCTGAGGTTCAGGAGTGGACTCCATGCCGCACTGGGTGACGTAAAAAAGATGTACAACTCCGTGTGGCTGAAAGATGATGAAGTCCACCTCCACCGCTTTCTCTGGAGAGACAAACCTGAGGACGAGATTGAGGTGTTTGCAGTTGTCAGAGTCAATATCGGGGATAAACCCGCAGGATGTATCGCCCAAGTTGCCATGAAGGAGACGGCCAACCTTCCTCAGTTTGCTGATATGGTTGAAGAACGGCGAGCTCTGACTGAGGACAGCTATGTCGATGACATCCTAACTTCACACGATGACCTCAAGACGCTGGAAAGGATCACAAAAGGGGTAGAGGAGATCTTGAAAGCGGGAGGCTTCTTTCTCAAACCGTGGGTCCTGTCACACCAAAGTGGGAGGAGTGGAGCCCCTGCTGAAACAACTGCTGACTCTAGCGCAGAAGCAACTGTACCCAGGATGCTGGTACTGCCCAACCAAATGCAAGATGGGGAGAACAAGGCACTTGGGGTCGGCTACGAACCTGATACAGACAAACTTCGGTTGCTGACATCTATCAACTTCTCTAAGAAAAGAGGGAAAATGAGGACCGGACTTAATCGGAGCATGGAGGATGTCAGGGAAGGAACACCAAATCCCCTTACCCGACGCATACTTCTTAGCCAGGTTGCCGCATTGTACGACCCAATTGGTCTTGCCTCACCAGCCAAACAGAAGGGAGTGATGATGGTACGAGAATCGTTCCAGGAAGCTGGCAAGGACAACCCATCTAAAGATACATGGGATGCCCCTCTCTCACTAAAACTTCGGGAAGCCGCAATAACACTCTTTGAAGAATACGTGAGTATTGCTAGCCGCCTAAAAAAGTACTTTGAGAAGCACTGCCACATTAAAGTCAAGCAATGGATTCACTTTGTGGACAGCCAAACAATCCTGGCAGCCATCCAAAAGGACAGCTATGGCTACCAGACCTTTGTCGCTAACAGAATCGGTGAGATTCAGAAAGCTGGACAAGTGGAAAATTGGAGGTGGATTGAAGGCAAACGAAACATTGCTGATATACTTACCAGAGGTGCAACTCCTGAGGATCTTAACGAAGGGTCAGAGTGGCAGCAAGGCCATGAGTTCCTGAAGTTGCCTGAGACCGACTGGCCTATGAAGATGGCCAGTGAAATTGCACCCTCTGCTGCTGAAGATGTGGGAAAACTTCAGCGGAAAGCCTTCTCAGCAGTGGTCACCAGGGCCCAGTCAAAAGGAAGACCTTGCCCCAATAGGCCTGATGTCAAGGCTGAACCTAAGATCAAGGCAGAACCAAAGATCAAGGCAGAACCAAAGCATGAAGAAGCCAACGGTAAAACGACCTCACCAGCTGTCCCAGGTGCAACATCCATGGGAGACAAGAGAAGACCCTGGGCAATTGGACTGGTGCGCCTTGTGGAACCTCAACGCTTCAGTTCTCTGTCCAAGCTGTGTGGTTCCATAGCCTGGACTCGACGGGCTGCAGAAACCTGGCTGAGAAGACGCCAGGCACCAAAGTGGGAGGCAAACCACTCTAGTCTGCCTATTGAGGAAAGAGTGCAAGCTTTCCAGGACCTGGTCCTCGCAACCCAAGAAGGCAGTCTGTTCCTGGACTCAACGCTGAACCGCTTGGTGGTCCACAAGGACGAGAACACCGGAATCCTTGTCTGTGGAGGACGAATCCAGTCCTGGAAAGAAGATGGAACTGTTGTTCCTTTAATCCCATTTCATTCATGGCTCGCAACCCTGCTGTCAAGAGAAGCTCATGATGAGAACCATGAAGGTGTTGCTGCCACACTACTGCGCACCAGGAAAAGGGCATGGATTGTGCAAGGTCGGAGAACAGTAAAGAAAGTTGTGAACGACTGTATTACATGTCGAAAACTGAAAGGAAAAATGTGCCAGCAGATGATGAGTGATCTGCCGCCAGAACGCTCACAGCGTGCCAACCCATTTGAGTACACCACGCTTGACCTCTTTGGCCCCTTCGAAATCAAGGATGCTGTCAAGAAAAGAATAGGAAAGAAGGTGTGGGGCATAGTCTTCTGTTGCATGGCATCAAGGGCAGTTCATGTGGACCTGGTTGACGATCAATCATCTGAAAGCTTTCTCCAAACTTACTCTCGCTTTGTAGCGTTGAGAGGCCATCCTAGAAAGTTGTGGTCAGATAGGGGAACCAATTTCATTGGAGCTAAACCTGCCCTACAAGACTTGCACAGATACCTAGCTACCTTACCAGAAGCATCCATAGAAGACAATGCCACCAAGGGTGGGACTGAATGGGTATGGAACTTTCATCCAGCTGATGCACCTCATCGCAACGGGGCTGCGGAAGCTGCAGTTAAGCTCATAAAGAGGGCTCTCACTAGCCTTGGAGGGACGACAAGCTCACTTACCTGGGGTGAACTCCAAACCCTCTTCTTCCAGGCAGCTAACCTCACCAATCAAAGGCCGATTGACGCCAGGGCACAAGAGCAAGAAGATTCCGTAGAGTATCTGACCCCCAACACTCTGCTCCTTGGGAGGACCAGGCAAGGAGGAGATACAGGAGGAATTGACTTGTGCACCCATCCCTGGCGCCGACTCAGAGCCATCCAGATTGGTGTGGATATGTTCTGGAAGAAGTGGAGTGAACTTGCCGGACCAAATCTCTTCTTTCGACCAAAGTGGCACAAAACCCAAAGGAATGTCGCTGTCGGTGACGTTGTTTGGGTTGCCGATCAGAATGCACTGCGAGGACAATTCCGGCTTGGACGGATCCAGGCCGTGCACCCCGATAAGATAGGACTTGTAAGAGACGCAGATGTGAAGCTGTGTGCAGGTCTCCCTGCCTCCTCAATAGTTGGGCAACTGAAGAGGAACCCTCAGCAGCTGACGCCAGTAATTCTACAGAGAGACGTGAGGAGACTAGTCGTCCTCATCCCTGTGGAAGACCAGTGACTCTTAGACCTCGTCTCGTCAGCCAACAGCTCTGCAGGCACTTTCCAAGTGTCCAAAAAAAAAAAAAAAAAAACCCTTAATCCTGAAGGGAAGGTGCCCCGAACAGTGACAATGGCATCCTAATCTTCATGAAGAAAAAAAAAAAAAAATAAGGAAATATTGTGAAAAAAAAAAAAAAAAAAAAAAAAAAAGTGAAAATTGTTATTATATGGTGTAATGTCTGTCTGTGACCGCCTTGAATCGCATGATCAGTCGGTCAAGTGGGAGGTGTTAAGCGCACTACGTTACGGGATACGTTTCCAAAGTCACAGGTGGGCACGTCACAACAAAACACAGGTGAAATGATAGTGGGAGTGTCATTTACCTTGATTGAAGCGCGGGCCAGTTATAGCGTGCACTAATACATCCCAATGAGTCCAAACGAAATGGTGAGTGAGCACGGCATATAAACGGGAGCAAGAACTAGTTTGCATGTTGTCTCGTCGGGAGAGATGCGCCACCGGTAAGCTGCTGTTTTGGTCCATTGAGCGAGCCGCGGTTTAAGTTTGCTTGTCTGTTTATGTTGCGCTGTACTACCGTTGTGTGTTGTGTGTGTATATATGCGGTTGTATGCTTGATAACGTGGTGGTCACGCCGATGGAACATTGGTTACCGTCTGATGCTTAAATGTTTAACTGCTTGATTGTGTCCGAGGCTATATCGCGGTAAATGTTTTAAAGTTGTAGCATCTCCATAGTCACGAGTGCACTTCCTGTTTGCGGTGCAGGCTGGGTAATGTAGTTGATCACTCTTACATAGGAAATGGTCTGCTATTCTTAGCGCTGCTATTTAAAACTACTCACTGTTTCCATTTAAAGCCAACATATTGAGAGCGTGTGGCTTGTGTGTGCAATGTTTGTGTGGCAGTACAATGCTTCATGTATGTTTTAATACACTGCAATGTTTCTTAGGCCTGGAATTGCTGCATATTCGGTTTAAACACAAATTATATTATACTATATTATATTATCTATATAATGCTATATTATTATAACACTAAAAAACTAATGTAATTTATGAATGTATATTTATAATATTCAGAATTTATATATATTATGTAGCTTTTACAAACTAGGTTTTCTATTCTACAGGTTTATAACCTGTAATTTGTGGATAAACAACTGTATGGAAAATCAAACAAAAGAAATAAAAAACCACAAAGAGTTATAACAACGTGTCCTCTTCTGACGCCCCGTTCGGTGGGGAGAATCATCAAAGAACCGAACAGTGTTTGCTGTGCAGTCTTGAGCGTTGCTTCCTCCCTGCCTGCCTGTGGACCTGCCTGCCTGCTGCCTGCTGCCCGGAGCTCTCTCACTGCATCGCCATTACTCTACAGCGGACCTCACATCACGCCACCTGCATCCACGCACTCCTCGGTGACTTCTCCTACCACATCAGGATCCTGGGACCTCACACCACTCCTCCACCTCGCACCTACTCTTGCACCTTTTTGTGTTTGTTGCACTTTGAACCAGAGACAAAACATGACAAATACCATGGGTACTAAAACTGTTTCTCAAACAGCTTACAGTGCTTTCTGATGTAGCTGACGGCACCGGATACACCTCAAGCCACTTTGAATGTGCATCCACAATCAACAAAAACATTCTACCCATAAAAGGACCTGCATAATCTATGTGTAGTCGTTGCAATGGTTTCTCAGGCCACTGCCATGGATGGAGTGGTGCACATGCAGGTGTTTTTCTGTGTTCTTGACATGTGGTGCAGGACTTTACCTTGGCTTCAATGTCAGGGTCCATGTGAGGCCACCACATGTAACTTCTTGCCAGGCCTTTCATGCGGCTCATTACAGGATGAGACTGATGTAGTTGCTCCATCATAGGTGCTCGTCCCCTCTCTAGTATCACGATGCGAGCACCCCACAGCACACATCCATCCTGTACTGTATCAGTTCATGTTGTTTCTGTTTGTAAGGTATAAAACCTCTCATAACATGCTCATGTACCCTTGAGAGTATGGGATCCTTAGTTGTCAACTTCCTCATGTGTTCTGATGTGATTAATGGACCTTGCTCCTGGTCCAGCATTAACACATGCTCCTCTGGTGTCGGACAACTGGGTTCTTCAGGTAAATGGCAGGCGGCTGAGAGAATCCACATTACTATTGTCTTTTCCTGCTTTGAACACAATGACATACTCATATGCTCTTAACAGTACAGCCCACCTCATGATGTGCTGAGACGCCATCTGTGGTACAGCTTTCATCTCATGGAATAAGCTTATCAACTGCTTGTGATCTGTGCGAATTCCAAATTTTCGACCATACAGATATTTATGAAAATACCTTCCTCCAAAAATCACAGCTAATCCTTCTTTATCCAGCTGGGAGTAATTCGGGATGCAAAGCCTATGGGCTTCTCCTCACCATCTGGCATACGATGAGCGAGTACAGCTCCCAGTCCATACAGGGAAGCTTCACAGGAGAGTATCAGTTCTTTGTTTTCACTTCTTCCTCCATGAACTGGCATTTGCTCCTGTGAGCCTCCCTGCTCACAGGACAGACGGTAAATGAGAGAGACAGCGTTTGTCAGCGGTTAACCGTTTATTTCCCGGCTTCTTCTCCCCCCCAAACGTGACTCAACGTCTTTCAAGCTGTACGGACGAGCGGCCGTCCCTCTGACGGCCGTGGTCCGGCGTCTGCTGCCTCTTATTCGGTCCCCGCTCTGGTCCTCCCATAGGACCCAGTCTACTGCAAGAGACAGAACCAGGTTACAAACGTGCTTATATAGCTGACTGATTACCTGATTCTGTCCAGCTGTCTGATCACCGGCCGAGCCACTCCTCCCTCTCCTCCAGCAGTCGACACCTTAACCACACCCCACTGCCGCACCGCCCGACTTAGGCCGGGATCCCACCGGCCGCAAGCCCACCCCCCCCCCCCCCCTCCGCGGAGCGGGAGAGAAAGTCAGCCACGACCATGCGGTTACCCGGCCTATGGATCACCTTGAACCGGAACGGCTGTAATGCCAGATACCAGCGAGTGATCCGCGCGTTGGCATCTTTCATGCGGTGGAGCCATTGGAGCGGGGCATGGTCCGACCAGAGGGTGAATGAGCGCCCCAGGAGGTAGTAGCGGAGGGCCCCGACCGCCCACCGTATGGCGAGGCACTCCTTTTCCACCGTACTGTAGTTCACCTCCCGCTGAGCCAGCTTTCGGCTAATGTACAGTACGGGGCGGTCGATCCCCTCCACCTCCTGGGACAAAACGGCCCCCAGCCCACTGTTCGAGGCATCGGTCTGCAGGATGAAAGGGAGAGAAAAGTTAGGAGTGTACAAGAGCGGCTTCCCACAGAGGGCTCGCTTCACCCTCTCAAACGCCAGCTGACACGGCTCCGTCCACTGGACCGGATCTGAGGCACCCTTTCGAGTCAGGTCGGTGAGGGGGCTGGTCAGCTCCGAAAAGGCCGGAATGAACCTCCTATAGTAACCGGCCAGCCCCAGAAACCTCCTGACCTCCTTTTTTGTCTTGGGTGTCGGGCAGGCCGCCACTGCTGCGGTCTTTTGCACCTGTGGCCGCACCTGCCCGCCCCCCAAGTGGTACCCCAAATACCGTACCTCCCTCCGTCCAACCGCACACTTCTTCGGGTTGGCCGTGAGCCCCGCCTTCCTCAGAGACTCGAGCACCGCCCCCACCTGCTGCATATGCTGCTCCCAGGACTCACTATGAATGATTACATCATCCAAGTAGGCCGCAGCATATGCAGAGTGAGGCCGCAGTACCCGGTCCATGAGGCGCTGGAAAGTAGCTGGGGCCCCGAACAGCCCGAACGGAAGTGTGACAAACTGGTACAAACCGTACGGAGTGGAGAAGGCCGTCTTTTCCCTGGACTCCGGCGACAGGGGAATCTGCCAGTAGCCCTTGGTCAGATCCAGTGTCGTGAAAAAGCGAGCCGTGCCCAGCCGATCCAGGAGTTCGTCGACCCGGGGCATTGGGTAGGCATCGAATTTGGACACCTCATTGACCCTGCGATAGTCCACACAGAACCGTATTGACCCATCAGACTTGCGAACCAGCACAATGGGGCAACACCAGTCACTGTTGGACTCTTCTATTACCCCCATCTCCAACATGGCCTGAAGCTCTGCCAGAACCATTTTCCTCTTGTGTTCTGGCAGCCGATAGGGTCGTGAACGCACGGTCACCCCTGGGGGTGTTTCTATGTGGTGGTGTATGAGGCTTGTGCGTCCTGGCAGGGGCGAGAACACATCCGCAAAACGCTGCTGCAACGAGGCCACATCTGCTATCTGGGTCGGTGAGAGATGGTCATCAAAGGGGACCGGTGCTGAATAGTTCGATTTTGCCACCTCCGGCCCCAACTCATCTCTCTCGATCACCGTAGTAGCCAGAGAAACAGCAGTCACCTCCCTCCAGGCTTTAAGGAGGTTGAGGTGGTAAACCTGTGTGGCTCTGCCCCTGTCTGAACGTACAACCTCATAGTCAACATCCCCCACTCGCCGTGTGACCACAAAGGGCCCTTGCCACTTGGCGAGCAATTTGGAGCCAGATGATGGTAGCAATACAAGCACTTTATCTCCCGGTGAAAACTGTCTAAGTTTTGCCCCTCTGTTGTACAGACGCTGCTGACGTTCCTGGGCCTGGAGCAAATTCTCCCGTGATAACTGACCCAGTGAGTGGAGTTTTGCTCGCAGGTCCAGGACGTGCTGCACCTCGCTCTTGCTGGTGCTTGGACCCGCCTCCCAGTTTTCCCTGACCAGGTCCAAGACACCCCGCGGTTTTCGGCCGAACAGGAGTTCGAAGGGAGAAAATCCCGTGGAGGCCTGGGGAACCTCCCGCACTGCAAACAACAGAGGGTCCAACCATTTATCCCAATTACGGCTATCCTCGTGCACGAACTTACGAATCATGTTCTTTAGCGTTTTGTTAAACCGCTCCACCAGGCCGTCGGTCTGGGGATGGTACACACTAGTCCGGATTGAACGGATGCCCAGTAATTCGTATAGTTCGCGTAGTGTACGTGACATAAAGGATGTGCCCTGATCAGTCAGGATCTCTTTCGGGATCCCAACTCGGGAGATAACTTGAAACAGTGCCTGTGCAACACTCTTTGCAGAGATATTGCGCAGAGGCACCGCCTCGGGATATCGGGTTGCATAGTCCACTAAGACTAACACAAAGCGATATCCCCGTGCACTCCGGTCTAATGGCCCGATGAGGTCCATGGCAATTCTATCAGATGGGACCTCCATTAGTGGTAGTGGGCGCAACGGCGCTTTTGGGGTGGCCGGCGGATTGACTAACTGACATTTGCGGCAGGATGCACACCACCGACTTACATCTGCGTGAATGCCCGGCCAATAAAATCGGGCCATGATCCGGTTCAGTGTTTTGTCATAGCCTAGGTGGCCCGCCATGGGGTTATGATGAGCCGCCTGGAAAATTGTTTCCCGACGGCTTTTGGGCACCAACAACTGGGTGAGTTCTTCGCCTGTCCGAGCGTCACGACTCGCTCTGTATAACCTGTCCCTAATGACAACAAAATATGGGTGAGTGAGTGCTGTGTTAGGGTGGACCTGGCACCCATCAATTTTCATCACTTGGTTAAAGGCATGACGGAGGGTCTCATCCCGAGACTGCTCAAGTGGAAAATCTTCCATGGGGGCTATCTGCAGGGCCCCCGGAGCCAGCCGTGCTGGCCCCGCCGGCCCCACGCCCCCCCCGACGGCGTCGGGATGCGGCACCCCCGTCTCACCACTAAGCACGGCACACCACTCGCATTCCCCTGACGTACGTGACCGCACCCTCATAGTTTCCCCCGCTAGGCTAGCAAACCCCGGCCAATTCGTGCCCAAGATTAGAGGGTGCGTGAGGCGAGTACTAACTCCAGCCCTAACTCTATGCTTTTTCCCTTTAAAAAGAATTTCTAGAGCCACCACCGGATAATCGTGAATATCCCCATGCACACACCTCACCTTCACCCACGATGCCTCTAGCAAAGCCCCCGGTCGAACCAAGCGCTGGTGGATCATGGTCTGTTCACAACCAGAGTCCAGCAGAGCTTGGTGTGTACCCCCCTGTATACATACCGGTATACGGTACGTCCCTTCCGGACCGGGGGAGGGAGCTGGCGGTCCCGCAACCCGCACAACTTGTCCCACCTCCATGAGGGGGCACTCCGCCCGGAGATGGCCGGGCTGCCCACACCGCCAGCACCCCTGCCCTGGCGTCTGAGGAGCCCCCCGGGGTGCCGGTCGATCAGACACGTAGGCTGGGCCCGGCGGAACAGAAGGCAGTGCGTTACTAGTGGACCAGAGCGTGGCGGGTTCCGGGTGTGTGGGCGTGTGCGGGGCAGGGTGCGGTGCAGCGGCCGCCGGGAATCTCCTCCTCGGGGCCGGGGTGGGACGGCCCGCAGGGATCGCCGCTGGCCTGGCCTCCTCCCTCATGCTCCGCCGGGGAAGGGAGAGATGGTCCTCCGCGAGGGCGATCGCTGCCTCGATGGTGGGGGGACGGTGGCACTGGACCCAGTTGGCGGTGGACGAGGGTAAGCCGGCGATAAACTGCTCCAGCGCCACCTGTCCAACGACGTCCTCGGCGGAGTGGGTCCCCGGCTGGAGCCAGCGCCTCGCTGCGTCGAGGAGCCACTGCGCGAAGGCGAAGGGGCGGCCGGCTTCCTCAAAAGAGAGCCCCCTGAACCGCCGCCGGTGTCCCTCTGGCGTACTGCCCAGCCGGTCCAGGATGGCTCTCTTCAGGTGGGTAAAGTCGTGGCGAGAGGCCGCCGGCAGGCTGTGTGCGGCCAGCTGCGCCACGCCGGTAAGCAGGGGAAGAAGCCGGACCGCCCTCTCCTCCTCCGACCACCCGCACGCCTCCGCCGTGCCCTCGAAGATGTCCAGAAATGCCTCCGGATCATCCTCTGCTGTCATCCGTTGAAGGGCAACAGGCGGAGGCCGGCCGCGACTGGGCTCCGGGTCGGGCTGGGTGGCCGGGCGCTGCAGCAGCCCCTGCAGGAGAGAACGATCTTCCCTCTGGGCCGCCGCGATGTCGGCCAGGGCACGGGACTGCTGCTGCTGGAGAGCGGTAGTGCTCTCCTGCATCGCGGCGAGGTGCTGGAGGGCCAGCGCCAGCGGACTTTGGGCTTCCGACATTGTCCCTGTTCAGGTGCCAGATGTGAGCCTCCCTGCTCACAGGACAGACGGTAAATGAGAGAGACAGCGTTTGTCAGCGGTTAACCGTTTATTTCCCGGCTTCTTCTCCCCCCCAAACGTGACTCAACGTCTTTCAAGCTGTACGGACGAGCGGCCGTCCCTCTGACGGCCGTGGTCCGGCGTCTGCTGCCTCTTATTCGGTCCCCGCTCTGGTCCTCCCATAGGACCCAGTCTACTGCAAGAGACAGAACCAGGTTACAAACGTGCTTATATAGCTGACTGATTACCTGATTCTGTCCAGCTGTCTGATCACCGGCCGAGCCACTCCTCCCTCTCCTCCAGCAGTCGACACCTTAACCACACCCCACTGCCACAGCTCCATTTTAAGCATAGTCCCGCATTTTTCAGTCGTTGCAGTACCTTGTCTTAAGTCTGGAGGTGATCGTTGCAGGAGGGTAAGCCTACACGTATTATGGCTAGAATATATTAGTCGCTGAATTCATTATGAATTAACTCGACTCGTTAAAATTGAGGATTTAATTTACCTGGAAGTAGTGCACCACACCAAAATAAGACAGGATGTTTATTAAACTTTGGTGAAGGTTTAATACCTGTTAGCACTTAAAGTAATTGATTCTTTAAATTGTATCAGTCTCGTCTCGAACGCGTTAGTTCATACCACAGCCTTACCAGTGACCATCACTTTCTGTACAGAACGGAAGACTCTCACAACGACGTAAAGTTATAAACATTTATTTGACTACCTAGCAAGGAGAATACAGAATAGTGCAACACTGAATAGAGGAGTGAAAAAGGGTTAAATGTGGATATAAAAAGCTTAAGACCAGAGTGATTCAGACCTACGGGGCTGATTTATAATATTACTGGCGGACCTTTGCTGGCTCTAATTAGCCTGTCAACAGAACTTGGATCAGAATTTAATTATCACCAACGTTTTCAATCAGGAGCGTATTAAAAGGCCAACCTTACTTCGCCGTTGATATTACAGTCGCCCTGGCGTCTTACAGTACCGATGCAGGTTCCGTAGGTCCGAGTCCCGGTGTTTGGCGGACCTGAGTTCTGGTGTGTAGACTGGGTCAGCTGCGCAGTTGGGTAGGCGGGGGTCTGCTCCCGTCCCGGCTTGGATTCAGCTCTTCAGGTGACTGCAGCTCTACACGTGTCTTGCCTCTGGCGGTTGTTTATTGGTTGACAAAAAGTTCTGACCGGTTCGGTGGACTGGTGTCACAAGTTCGATGCAATTTGCCGGCCGGACAAAAAGGCAAAGACAGCACGAGGGGTTTTTACTATTCTACTACTATACTATAAAAGATAAAAACGTGTCGAAAATATTTTAAAAAGAAAACAAATATAAAGTAACGTCTCTTGCGAGCTTTGGGTTAACAAAGTTGAACAAAAGAAACAAAAAAAAAACGCAGGAAGCGCAGGAGAGGGGGAGAAGAGAGAAGAGTTGAAGTAAAAAAAAAAGTGGGTGAAGTAGAGTGAAGTGGAGAAGAGGGGAGACATCTCTGTCTGTTGTTGTTTTATCTCCGGAGGAGCGAGAAGGGGGGGGTCTTGGCCTAACCCAACCCTCTAGTTCTGAGCGAATTAACTGCTTTATATTCCAGAATTCTAACAAGGAAGATTAAACTATCTCTGATTGATTTTCCGTTATTAATCTTTAGGCAGGCAGTTTTAACAGGTAGCCCTACTGAGTGAAGGGAAGTATCATTAAAACACAGAATATTTCCGGAATGAGACAGAGACTTTGCACTTCTGAAACCACATAAACATAATCACAACAAGATGCAAATAATGCATATACTGTTACACATTTGCAAGAATGTCTTTGAACAGCCAGTCGCGATGAAACATCAAACTTTAACTGTTTTTCAAACTTTCCAAGTTATGTTCCTTGTCCTTATCACTGAACGTCCCTCTGTCTCCAGAACAGAGACCGACCCTTCAGTTCAAATTGCGGTCAGACGCTGAGCAGACAAACCAGACACAAAGAACTCACAAAAGAGCACTTCCTATCAGGGTCCTACAGTTCCCCCCTGTTGTCAGAGGATTTGGAACCTTTGGCTCGAGAAGTCCAGCAGGTCCTCGTGGAAGGGCTCTGCTGGTCATCGATGGGGAGTTCTGCCCGTGGTCATTTGAGGAGGCAAAAATGGTTATGGCACAGCTCATGGTTAAACGTTATCCCCTTTTAAAGGTAAAAGGGGATAAGGAAAGATAGGGGCATACCGTTATGCTATCTCTAGACTGATTTCTTCGGTTATTCGTAATCTGCTAGAAGGCGGGTGGGGTCTGGACAAAAATAATCTCATGTGACTCATCACTCCCCTCCTCCACTACACAGAGTCCGGCGGGAGGATAATTTGGTTCCGTCCCTCTGCGTCTAACTATCTTTGCTAACTCACTGGTACACTTGTTGAGCTTGCATTGTAGGCTTTGGATCTATTGAGGTAGAAGAAAGCCATGGCGAAAGTTATAAAATAACCTAATACTAAAGCGGCTGCGAGCACTGAGTCAGGGGTCGACCAGGCATACGTGATGGGCTGGATAGGGTCCTTCTTTTGAGAGGAGATTTCTTTAAGTACATCATCAACCGGAGTCAGATCAATGGTCCTAGTCCCTTCGTAGTGCACTTGCTGAATGGTCTCTGGGCTGAGTTCTAGAGTATGCTTTCTGAAGAACTCAGAAACCTCAATCTCACTCTCGTATTGGTCCGAGTCTAAGTAGTAGAGTGCCACGTCATCAACATGTAGGATGGCGTTCTTTGGTACGCCGATCCATAATGTCTGGTCGGGTAGAGTTATGCAGGTGGCAGTGTCATGCTGGTCGTAAGTCAGAGTAGCTGTCCTTACTGGTGTGTTAACCAACCAACGTCCTCCTACAATTTCAGCCTGAGTCGTGCTGATTCGGGATCTGGGTGTAACGGTTGTTGGGCAATGAGAGTCAGTAGTCATGGCTTTTAGTCCACAAATACCGTCTGTGTTGTCCCATATAAAGGGCTTACTGGGACAAATTTGCCAGAATCCCACATTCACCTTGCCTTCAATTGGTAAATGTTCTCAGCAGCAATGATAGGGAGGTTGATGATGAACCCTATCTCTCTCTGTTCTGGATTGACATAAATGGGAACGGCGCTACCTAGTGAGTATGCTAAATGTGCCAGAAGAGGCTGACTACGTCCCTAGTGGTGGTTGCCAGAATGTTCTGCAAAAGAGAAAGGGGAATGAGGTATGGTGGAATCTTACCCATCGCTAAGCTATCCACTGACGATCCTATGTCTCTAAGCGTGTCGTTCATCAGCAGGATAACTAGTTGAATGTGAGCATAATCAACCGAAACAACTGACAGGAGAGAGTTTACGGCGCGGATGGTCTTGTTCAGGGCCTCGCTGTGAGTGTTCACCATGAGGATGGTTCTTTTCAATGACTGTCCTACCACTTGTAACTTGCGCTGTTGTCGGTTAACCTGTGCTCTGAGGTCTGGAATTTCGGCCTGTAATTCACCCATTTGCCGTTTTACCGGGGACAGGCTGACAGCGTTGACTGAGGAGAGTCCCAATCCAAAAAGGGAGCCCACGACAGCAGCCGCCGTCAGGAGTCCGCCGATTAACCGCTTGGGTCGACGACTAAACCCCGACTGAGTGATGGTGAACTTCTGCAGCTCCTGCGGCATGTGGGTCACATCTGCTTCGGCATGCATGACCACATCTTCATTCCATTGTAGGCCTGACCAGCTAGTGAGTTCTACCGTGGTCGGCACGTTTTCTGACATACGTCGAGGGGGTTTAGTCTGACAAACACTTACAGTGTGTGCAGACGGCAATTAGTGATCAGCAGCCCCGGTTGTTCTTTAAGAACAATCCCGGAGTTCGGTCCTGGTTCTGTTATCTCAGGAAGAACAGCAGTGGTCACCAGGCCGAGCGTCAGCAGCCAGGTCATCCTGGTGAGAAGAATACATATGATTAGATATACAACTTATTCTGTCGGCTATCCCCCTGAAGTGTCTAGCAGAGGTGTCTAGCAGATAGTACTTCAATTGGGTGGCTTTGAGTTGGACCTACAATCAGTTTTCTTTGAATTTGCAAACAACACAACACAAAAAAAAAAAATTCTGATATTTCCTCTTTTCCTACTCGCTATTGGCACATTTGGTGCTTTAGGTGTTTTTATCGCTTTTTATGACCTAAATAGAAACATTGGCGTCCCCTACAAGTCCCATGGGGCTTTTGTGTGGTCTAATCTGGTTTCTATGTACCCATTTAAATGTTGGCTCTTTCTGACCTCTGCTAACATTGATCTGGTCAACCACGGTAGAGAGTTTGTCTGTGATTACATAAGGACAAGCCCAGTGAGGGAGAAGCTTGCGAGTAAGTTTCCTGGCTCCCTGGTTGTCCTTTCTGTTCAGTCGAGCAAAGATGTAGTACCCGTAGGCGACGTGTTGGAGCGCTTGGCGTGTTGCTTTGGTTCTTTTATGGCCTGCGCATGGGGAGTCATGGGCGTGCGTTAGCATCACCCCCCTGAGGCTGCTATGACCCACGAAAGCAGAGGAAGTGAGATCCTTGGAGTCGTGCACGAGTTGTCCCATGACGACGCACAGAGACGGCCACGCATGGTACAGGTGCCACAAAACAGGAATCGCGTCAAGGTCCTCGGCGGAGACGCTGTGGGCGGAAGCGTCAGTCACAGTCAGAAGCACCTGGCAAATAGCCGGGTCAAGGGATTGAAGGGACACATGGTCAGGAATGGTGAACTCGGGCGCAACAGAAACGGGGAGTAGGAGCCGCTGCCTGGGCCCAAGTGACCGCACAGACAAGTGGGTTGGGAGGGCAGGGAAAAGACTCAGCGTCAAATTGCCATTCAATCTGTTTACAGCGCCCTGAGAAGGGGTCAAGGAAAGAGGCCTCCTCGCCTGTGCCCAGAGTTCCAAACGCTTGTAATCAAGCAGTGGCTCGAAGCGGAGGATATTAGGGTGACATCTGCCCCTGTGTCCAGAAGTGCTTCAAGTGTGGTTGACAGGTAAGGCTTTTTTGCTTTCTTTTTAGGTCACCTAAGAACTGTCGAAAAGGTGGGTCACCCGGAATGACAGGGTGACCTCTGTTTGGGGTGTCATGTGGTTTTACCTGGACCACTAGGACTGCGGGTGGGACTGGGTCCTCACCCTTCTTTTCTGGTGATGTAGTTGTAGCAACCTGGGCTACTGGAGCTAGACTTGGCAGAGTCATGTTTTGAGGTTCCTCAGAACATTAATACAACTCTTCCTCTACCACCACATCAGGCTGGTAAGGTGGAGTGTTCGGGGAGGAGGCAGGGTTTGCAGGAGCAGCGGCTATCATTGTAAACATTCCCACCTTTTTCCTCTCCTCCTTTATTTAGTTCCTGTATTAGGCGTTTTATGCTTTCAATGTCTTTTTCATTCAATTGTGGTTAGTTAGACTTACCTTTTGTTTTGTCGACTTCGTTTTTGCCTGTTTGCTTGTTCTTTTCGTCTGGATCTTCATCGACAGACGGACTGCGGCGGCGTCTTTCCGGATGTTGTCTACTCGCTTGGGGTAGTCTCGGGACCCATTTCCGTTGTAATTCCTATAATCTCGGTTTTGCCAGGTTTTCCACCGGTTAGGGGGAGGTCTACCTTGACGAAAATCCGAGGGGTACTGCTTTGAGTGTGAAAGAAATTCTCTGGAGTCCTCAGTGTTTCTCAAATCATGTCTTTACTAAATACTGCATGCATACAGGAGAGACATCCTACCAACAGCTGGGTCACCAACAATCTCTGCCTGTCTCCAAATTTCTTCAGCAGATATACACTCACATCAAAGCATCTTACAAACACAAGGACATCAAAGTCACAAAAACACCCTACCCAATGTTTATGACCCCAGTGGATGTTTTACGACCACCGAATGTCACCATTTGCAAACCCCCTGTGACTCCTATCCACAATCCCCCCAGCACTCATTCTCAGCTTGACTGTTATGTTAATCAACATACAGGGATTTACATCATAGATAAATAAGGTAGGTCAATCTTTGGTTATTTCTCACATGAGTCAAACCGTGAGTATGAGTTTCTACCTGACCACGGTGCTTGTGTGCGCTCACGTCCAGAGTCAGATCGTTGAGAGGGGGTAACCTTTCCGTCTGTTTTCCGACTGGTAAGACTGTGAGGAGTTTGGGGCCGGCCTTGGCTTGGCCCCTGCATCTCCAGGTCTGAGGACGGAGTGTTGATGTTCAAGACACCGGTAGGTTCCATGGTTTTCACCATTGTTTGTCTTTGTTTGGCAAAACCCTTCATAGCTAGATCACGTAGCTGTTGACTGTTGAGGGTTTCCGGACATGCCATGATCCCAAGGTGATGACTGGTTGTTGGGTGAAGATACCTAACGAAAAGTTGCTTAAAATGGTATTCTTCTTCCATCTCAATGTCATTTCTAGCCCCAAAGTACGCCGTATGGAGACGCTCATAGTACTCCTGAGGGGTTTCTTGCCTACCTTGTTTGACTGTCAAGGCGTTGGTCAAGCCCGACGTGGGTGTATAGCCTTTGAACTCATCCTTCAAAGCTTTACAAAGGTTACCATAATCACCTTTGATGTGAGAAGGTTGTCTTTGTATGAACTTGCTGACACGTTGTTCGGAAGTCACCCTAATCAGATAGATTTTGTCATCTACTGAAGTATTGGGGAATTTTAGGAGATAAAACTCTATATCTTCAAGATAAGAATTGATGTCATGTACGCCACCTGGTTTAGGCTGAAATCGGCTTACATTGCGGGCCATCTTATCCAGATCTCGGTCAGAGGGTCCATGCATGGGGTAACCGGTTGAAGGTGGGGAAGGCTGAGGGGGAGAAACCCCCCTCATATGACAACCTTATGCCAGTCCGTGAAGGAGGGGCTAGAGCTGAGAACGGTAAGGGATGTGGGACGGTCGCGTCATACGAGTTGTATGAGGCACCTGTTGTGGGTCCAGCGCGATTTGCGTCACGAAACATCGGGTCCATGAAACCGCGAGACTGATCGCGTTGGATGGTGGAGCAGGTTGAGGCGAGGGAGAGCGCCTACCTTGTTGGATGGGAGCTCGTCCACTGACTCCTGGCACTGTTGCTCACGCCACTGAAGGCGCCTAGCGAGCACTTCATTCTCATCTATCAGTTTTAGCTGAAGTTCGCTTCTTTCCACTGTGGATTCAACCTGTGGTTGCTCAAGTTGGTCTTTTAGCTCAGAAACTTGTTTTTCTGTTTCTACTAAAGACTGCATTGTTTCCTGGAATTCTGTTTTGAGGGCTCGGGTCTCCAGTACCTGGAGCTTGTGTCTACACGTGTCCTGTTCTAACAGGTGGTTAGTCTGTTTAAGCATATAAAACCACGCCACTGCCAAGGATGCCAACATCTGTTCGCGGGCCTTACCTTCCAGTGGTGTCGTTATGGCTTTACATGAAAGTTCAGACGGAACTCCCTCCAGGCCAGGAGGTGTTGTGTTACTTATCGTGGCTACATAACCAGGTATCACCTCCTGTGTTAGTTCTACCAAGGCTGTCTCCAGGTGGTCCTGGGGGTCTGTCATGCTAATTGGCGAAGAACTGCCAAAGCTTTTGTTCCTTTCTTCGTTTGCACTCATTTCGGCGAAGTTTTATTTAAGAGTCACGAACAAAGCAAAACATTTTTTTTTTATCAAGGTATGTAAATAATTTTAGCTTTGAGGATTCTAATAGGCGGGGTAAGATTGTGGTAAAAGAGAATGAAAGGTGAGATGACTGTACTTTATTCTGTGATGCAAGCTAGTTTTGAACACCCTGTGTACAGGTGTTACATACCTAATTTGTTTTGAAGGAGGGCAGGTTTTGATGCCTAAACTTCAAATTTCAATTCAATTTAAATTCAAATTCAAACACTTGACATCAGCTTCACTAGGCAATGCCTTTCAGGCAAAACCTAAGCAAAGGTGTGACGGTGAATGTCAAATAATCCCTAATTCAATCAGTATTATGATATGGGTCAATATCAAATGTGTATTTGCAATTGCTATTTGAATATGTTCTTTTGGTTCACACAACAACAACAAGACAAGTCTGTCTGGTTGTTGAAGCGTTTTTATTCTTGTTCACTTTTTACAAGATCATTTTAAATCCAACCTTCAAAGTTATTATTGTTATGACCCTAGGTCATTATTATAGTGTGTGTTTGTGTGTGCGTGTGTGTGTGTGGAGCTGTGATGCTGCTCTGTCCCTCCTCCTCCTCCAAGTGTGTGAGCAGTTTGCTTTGAGTGTGTTTCGGGATGATTGATAGCAGGTTGGACGTGCTGATTGGCTGGAGCCCACCTGATTGCTGCTGCCGGATTGGCCAGAGGCAGGAAAGGAGTGGCTGCACTCTTCCTCTCCAACCATTCACCCACATCCAACTGGGACCAGTGTCTAGCTTGTTAAGGATTTTGAGTTGTGTTTTGTGAAACTTAGTGTAAATTGTCTACCTGAGTCTTTTGTAACTTTGCACCTTTAGTAAATTGTGTGTAGCCTAGTAGGAGGGAGATGCCTTTTCTTTAACCTTTTCTCCTGTTTTCCCTTGTTTAGGAGATAGGTAATATTTTGTCTTTTTGTTAATAGTTTTGAGTTGTATAGGGAAGGTAGGGAGTTAGATGATTTTTGTTTGTTGTTTTGGCCTCCTCTCCCTCTGAAGAAATAAAATGCTACCTTTTCATTTAAAAGTTCCTGTGACACTGGCCTTCTTGGGAGTTGGAAGAATGGGGAGCAGCACATCAAGTTATGTCACTGATTCCCCTAGATCAGGGGGCATAACATTAAAAAAAAAGTTATTAATTAAAGTGTTGTTTACAAAATCAATCAATGATTGCAATTTCACAACAAAGCACATCAGTTCAACAATTCATTATGACAGAGTGTTGCTATAATGTTAACTTCAATAGGCTTCACTATTGCCTGGGCCTCAGTTTGCTGACTTCAAGAATCCAGGTTGTAATTACCGAATGTCACCACCAGATGTAGCCACTTCCAGGTTTTACAATTTACTATTCAATTCGGTCACTAGGGGCCCTAGTTCCAACTTTAAGGCAGCCAGCCACCGGAAGCGCTGTCTTAGGTTTGTGCAGTAGCGCTATCTCACTTCCTCGTGAATCTCACTTCCTGTGTGAGTCTCACTTCCTGTGTGAGTCTCACTGACTACAGGAAGAGGCCGACTGGAAGTTTTAAGAAGAGCTTCCTTGGCTTGTCACTCAAACTGTTTCTCTCAGTTTGGCACTGAAGATTTAACTTCACCGGAGCTTAGCTTTGCAGTAATTCACAGTACGCAGACCGGCTTTCAGCTGCCGTCATCAACACTCAGAACGCGGGGTTTTCAAACAACAGACCTCAAAACGCAGGGAACTTTCACAACGTTTCTCAAGCACTATTTTTCACTTTTATCCAAGTGATCGGAATATTTTCTTCTGCTATGTGGGTTTGTTTCCTTCACATACAGGCATACGGGCCTCGCGCTGCGAGCAGCGGTTGTCAGAGTCAGCTGTCCTTTAACAAACGGGCTATTTCTGTCTATTAATTTGTTCTGGCACAGCGCAGCAACAACAATATGATCAGAAATTATTATCCATAACTTCGGCACAGCGCGAACAGTTCTAACCGGTTTATAAATGTGCACAATCACAATCTAGAGCATTTACTCATTCGCAGCTCTTCACGTTCAGCAACGTGGAAAAGTTTTTTACCATAACATTAACACACTCATCATGTGTGTTTCATCATACGCTCACATTCAACAAATAAACATAAAGAGTAATTTGCAATGGAAAGGGGTTAAATACCCGCTGATATTCTGATAATCGTTCCGTTCTTGCAGAGAGGATGGTTTGAAAGGCCTCACACGGACGGCACCAGAATAATGTAGGAGAGTAAGCCTACACGTATTATGAGCTTTTGGATACAATAGGTGCAGCCCAGTCTGGGAATTTCACAGGCTCTATAATTTTGTCCTGTACTTTTTGCTGTAAAGCCTTTCAACATCCCTAGTTCCTTGTGTCACTACACAATATGCGATCAATGTTTCTCCATCTTTGGTTTCAAGTTTTCTTCATTACATTAGTCCTTTTTTTTGTAACTTATGATCCCATTTAGAGTAAAAATAGATCATAAAGCAGCGGATGCTTTAGGGCTGGGCTGCAAGGCCACCTGTCAATCAGGATGTGTGTAAACATAGTTGTATGTGTTTCCACGGCACTGTGGATGTTAAAACAGTGGTGACTTGTTTTTGGGTGTTGTCTGTGTTAAAGTCTCAGGACTTTGACTCTCTCACTGTGTTTTCACCTCATCACACTTCACTGGATCATTTAATCACTGGAAATACAGTGTTCGGTCGCACTTTGCCAACCAAGCTACAGCAGTTAGCACGAGAGTTACGTAGTCTTTGTGTTTGCAGGTGAACAGAGCAGACAACCGGAGCACGCAGGTCAACCGCCGCTTACTAAAGTAGACAGAGTAGAGTAGTTGAAATGTATCAATGTTTCCCTCTTCATACAGCAGCAGGGCTCAATGACACTGGTTTATTTTGTGTTTCAGTTCAACCTGGAACTCATTCTCGCTCCACCTGAAATATCCAACCGTAAAGAATTATAAGACGCAGCACAGAGCCGCAGGTCGGAGTCGAACCTGTGCTGCATAGGAGGAGTTTCAACCTGTACACGGAGCCTGCTTTAACCACTGGACCACCGTCAGTTACTGCAGCACAGCCTTCTGCTGTGGGATTATTCATCAGATTGTTACAGAAACGCTGTGAATGTTTTCGTCAAATGCTTTATTTTCGTTTGATAATAAACACTTTACCTTTATTGCTGCAATAATATAAGTAGGCCCCAGTGGGGTGTACTAAGAATACAAATACAAGTGGTAGCAAAAAAATAATACGAACAAGAATAACAATAATCATTATTTGCTGATAAGATTCACTCCGGAGTCTCCGTCCAGGAGACAAAAGAAAAGCGTCTCCTACTGTGATTTCTGAACAGTCAGGAAGCCGAAGCAGGAAAAGCTCAAACTGAGCAGCAGTAAGATATTTAATTGAGTTTCCTTTAAGTGAAATACTCTGAATGGATTAAATTTCCTCTGGTAAACAGTTAACTGTAGTGTGTGTCTAAGGCTTTTATTGTGAAAGGTCAGAACGGAAAAAGTGAAGATATCTACACTGCCTTTGTCGAGGTTGAAAGTCAAACAGTTTTCCGTCTGATCCATAGATAAATGAGGTCCAGCAGCAGACCTCTGTGTTGTTATTCTATAATCCTCATCAGCAAAAAAACAACCTGATTGGTTGATGTTTATATTCGCAGTTCGAAAAGCCCCGAAAAATTGTCCTGAAAAAGTATTCATGAGGAAAACAACAGTTACACGTGCAAAAATGAATCACAGGAAAAAAAGACTCCCTCAGTTTGTGAAGGCCTTTCTACAGTTGACTCATAGTAGGTCTATGTAGACTTGTAACAGTAGGTTACACAACCTTTATAAAAGGTGGACCATTTTAATAACCTGCTTGACACTGCTCCACCGAGCTTGTTATTCCTTTTGTTCGGACCGAGGGGCCATTTATGAACAACCCCCACACACACCTACAGTAGACTAGTATCATTTAAACAGCAGATCTCACTGTGTTTTCACTTCATCACACTTCACTGGAACATTTTGGCCGCTGGAAATAGCCTAACGTTACAGGGATCAGTTGCAATTTGCTAACAAAGCTACAGTAGCGTTACGGAGGTGTGTGTGAGTGAGTGAGTGTGTGTGTGTGTGTGCGTCCGGAGCACGCAGCTCATCCACCGACTAAAGTAACTGACTGGAGTCAGCAGGTTGAAAATAATCAAGTTTTCCATTTTCAGTGAATTAGAGATAGAGAGTAATATTCTTTATTTCTTTTGCCGTTTTCATTATATTCCATTTTCTAAGAAACAGCGTGCTTTACAAGAGAAAAATAAAAATGCCAGTTTTAAACTATGACATAAATGAGAACTTCATTTAAAAGTAGACTCGCTTTTGATGTAATGTCCCTGAGGAGGGAAATGTGAATGAATTAAACAGACAGGGTGTTGAACCTTTTGCCAGCTTCATTATCAGTGTAGGTGCAACCGGCATCCCAAAGATGATTGTTCATTTCTGGATTAACGTGAACTTTCAGTTTGATTATGAGAAGGCCTCAGCCTGCTCAAACAAAGGGAAAGACTAGGCCCGAAAGCCTGGGAGCCTTTGTCCCTGAGGGCATGGTCACAGCTCTCCCCCACAGGTCACACCCAGGTGTGAATTCTCCAAGGGACCCCCAAACTGTTAGTTCATTGGCTGACCTGACCTCTGGTGATGACATCACCAGTGTCTATAAAACTGTAGGAAACTTCCTGCTCTCTCTCTCTCTCTCTCTCTTGGCCTCTCTTCCTTCGAATCTCCACACTCAACTCGACGGATCCAGGGATCAGCTGCCCGCTGTCCCTAGGCCCTGAACATGGCCTGTATGGAGTAGGATCACCAGCCAGGTTAACCCACCGGTTACCAACTCAACTGAGCAGAACAAAGAGCGATCTGAGTCCTCTTTTGTCTAAGAGCAACAACCAAGACATCTCCCATCTCATGGACTGGTAACTAATCACCAACTGGGCGTTACTACATGTTATAAGACTGTGTGAACGGCTAAGCATAGAACTGTGACTTTGGTATAACCTGAATAGGAACCTCTGAGGTCTTCAGCCTGCTGGCTTTTGTGTAACTTAAATGTTCACACACACACACACACACACACACACACACGCACACACACACACACACACACACTTGCTGTTAGCTTTAGTTAGTTTATTGTGTTTTGTTTGTTGCATTTATTAATTTGTTAATAAATGTTTGTGTTTACCGTATGTCTGTATATTTAATATTACACAAAGATGAATGAGCCAGCTTCTACTAAGAAAAGAACTTTTAAATCCTTCAACTAATTAAACTATTACATTTATCGGTGTTCAACCCTTAATTAGTAGTTTAATATATTACATGAGACTTTAATATTAGTTGTCTTCATACACTGAGATTCCCTCGCCCATTTGACAAAGTACTACGTGAACACTATCCTTCCAGTGGTTGCGAAGCTTCGCGATCCCGCCTCTGGGAGTCAGATTCCTGACCAGAACACGGTCACCTGGGCACAGGACAGAACTTCACACTTTCCCATCATAGTTCCGCTTTCTTCTCTCTGTTCGCTTTTCTCATAGTCTCTCTTACTACGTCATAAGCCTGTTGCATTTCCTGTCTCCATTTCTCCACATATGTCCTGTGATCTATGTTTCCTCTTTCAGAGTCATGACCGAACATCCTGCAACTGGTAACCGTGGTGACCTCCCAAACAGTAAGTAGAAAGGCGAGAAACCAGTCACTTCTGATCTGGTACAGTTTTATGCATGCATGGGTTTGTTGAGTTACTGTCAGGTTCAACCAACCTAAAACATCCAAAACTTAACAAAAGAGAGAAAGACAAGAGTTATATGTTTTACTTGCAAGGAGAACTGACAGAGATGGGTTCAGATACAATCTCCTACCGCTCTGAAGCACACTCTGCCGAGCCCTTTCTGTTTATTTCCTTTAGTCCCTAGTTACAATATGTGTTATAGCTCTAAATGTGAGGGGGCACACAACTGCAACTCGTCACATATAAACAATTCATTATGTTTATGAGTTTACAACTCTAAGGGAGAGGCGGCACATGTTGCTCGTCCTTGAAACATGTTCTGTTTGTTTGATTTTAAACTCTAAGATCATTTTCACGAGCACAAATACATTTACACTCAGAAGTTTCTTAATACTTTTCAGAGTCATAGCCTGTTGAATCAGGATACAGTTCCATCAAATCAAAAGGAGTTTCCTTGTCGTTGTCATCCTTGCTTACATCATCACTTTGGGGATCGCTGCCAAGCAAAGGATACATTTGCTCCACTTTGTTCACCATGGGTGAAATAGCTGTAGTAATTAGCTGGTTAAGCAAAGAACGCAAACAGGGAACACAACAGCATCCACACAAGGTTAAAATTGCAGCAAAAACTGCTATGGAGACTAGGACAGAGGACACCAAAGGTCTATACTTCCCAAAAGCATCCATCCAGGAGTCCCACATAGTTGAATCGACTCCAGAGTGTACTTTCATCTTACCGTTGAGAGTACTGAGCCCTTCTATGGCCTTTTGTGAGGCTGCCATCAGCAGCAGTGTTGTTAGGGATGAAAGTGCAGCACTGTTCACCTGAACATTGCACGTACCCCTCCTTTCTCGGCCAATAGCATGTCCAGGGCTATTCGGTTTTGGAATGCCATGAGTAACGTTGCAGCTAATTGATCGTGAACTGCTTCGAAACCACTTTGTGTCCAATTTCCTAGCTTTTTTTCACGTTGTAATGGATGTAATTGATTCTGTCTACGTTTTTGTTAACTGTATACCACAAGCAAAAAATAGATTCAAAACCTGAAGATATCTGGTTGGCTACATTAAATTCATCTGGCCCCCCTCGTGGAGCTCCTGTAGCATTAATGTATGTTGGATCTCTTACATTTATCCATTTCGCAGATCTTTTCGCACGTTGCCACTGTTCAGGCATTTCGTTGGATCGAGTAGCTGCTAAATCTGCAGCAGACATAGGATGAATAGATATTGGCAAGAGCAATGTTATGAGAGCACAGTATCCCGTCACATTTCTCGGCAATTTATCAAATAATCTCTCGTCCCCACACCACCACCAGATGTCGCTTTGTGACACAGGTTTGAATTACTTGACACCATTCTTTTGAGAGATTGCCTAGTCGTTTTTCTCCTTCAGTCATGTTTATACATGTAAAGTTGCCTGGTGCTACTTTTTTTTTTTAGAAAACATTGGTTTCTTAAGGTCGACCGCAGTGATCG
The DNA here is from genome assembly GCF_963691815.1 of Echiichthys vipera. NCBI lineage: Eukaryota > Metazoa > Chordata > Actinopteri > Perciformes > Trachinidae > Echiichthys > Echiichthys vipera. The sequence goes on from NC_139849.1 coordinate 1,303,810, forward strand.
GGAAAATAGGATCCCAGTAACTACAATTTGTCCTAGGATTCGTGCCATTCATCATATCAGCTACACATGTTTGGGGAATAATTGCTGGGATTATTTGTAAGAGGGGTCTAGGACTCATACACACTACACAATTCTGTTTAGACATGTCAGCAGCTTGTTCAACCATTAATAACCAATTGTTATTATGTCCTGATACTTCTGTTGCCGCCTGGCACCATTCATCTGGAGTATACACTGCTCTAAGTTCTCCAAATGCAAAAAACTCTAGCCTCTTAACGTCTGAATCCACCCTATTATCAGATTTTGGCTCACCTCCCCTAGCGGAGTCTTCAACCAAAATGACCCTGTGTTAAATGGATCCACGTTAATCTTTCTATCTTTACTGCTGTGGGAGTTGTCAGCAATACCTGATACGGCCCTCCCCACTTAGGTGAATACCAATATTTCTTTTTTATGATTCTTATTAGCACCCAGTCTCCCGGTTCCACTAGTTGGAGTTCCTGCTGGGAGACAGAAGGATTTTCATTAGTTTGTTTCTGTTTTTGTTTTTCCAACATGGACCTCATCTAATCAGCTAAATTAGACTCATCATCCGTTTCCCATACATTTTTAAATTGGGGTAGTCTATATGGTTTTTCAAACAACGTTTCATAAGGCTTCAATCCAGAAGTACAGGTGATGTTTATGTATAATTTTACTAAATCTAAACATTGCGTCCATGGTCTTCCTGTTTCTTCAAGACACTTTTTAAGTCTGTTTTAATTAGTTCCGTTCATTCTTTCTACTAGACCAGCACTTTGTGGGTGGTAAGCAAAACGATTCATTAGATCGATAAGGAACATTATCTCAATCTTTTTTACTATCTGGTTTACAAAATGAGTTCCATTGTCACTATAGATTTTCTCAGGTATCCCTTACCTAGGGATGATGTCTACAGAGTGCCTTTGCCACTGTCAAAGCATATGGATGCTTGGTTGGAAAAAGTTCAATCCATTTAGAAAATGCATCTATTATGACTAGACATTACTTTTTCCCTTCGCTTTGGTTTAATTCTATAAAATCCATGTGGATTATTTGGAATGGATATTTAGGTGTAGGAAACTTTCCTCTACGCGGTCTTAGATTACCTTGTGGATTGTGCCTGGCACAAGTCAGACATGCTCTACAGAAATTTTTTGAATAAGAGTTGAATCCATAGGTAGTATAATATTGGTGTATATGTCCTACCATCCCTCCTGTTGAGACATGTGTTAACCCATGGCACAATATTGCCGCCCATTTATACAAGTTTCTTGGTAGGATAGGTTTGCTGTCTGGTCATTTGAATATGTTGTCTTGTAATTTTGCTCCGTTTTTTATCCAAACTTCTCTTTCACTTTGTGGACTTTGTTCTTGCATTTCTTTTAAGGTAGTTTGATCTAGAGTCAACACAGTTGTGTGACCTGTTGCTGCTGCTTTTGCTGTTTCGTCTGCAAATGCATTTCGTAGGGAAACAGTATCTGTGCTGGACGTATGTGCTGCACATTTACATATTGCTAATGCTTTTGGCAGTTGCACTGATTGCAATAGATCTGTTAAAATATAACTTCTCCTTTTTGTAATGGTTGGTCTCTAAGATCGGCTCTGCTCTCACACAGTGAGGCAGTGCACATGCTACACTGTCTAGTTTAGATGAAAAATATGCTATAGGTTTCAATTTGTCTCCATGTTGTTGTGCTAATACAAAAGTCATAAAATATCCTTTGCAATCTACCCTTTGAACAAAAGGTTTACTATAATCTGGTAATGCTAGTGCTGTGCTAGATACCAAAACTTGTTTTAGTTTACAGAATGCTTCTTCAGCCTCTGCATTCCAGTATAATGGGGATGTCATTTTTAGATCCTCTCCATACATTAATTTGCTCAATGGTGCCGTTATTTCTGCATAGTTAGGCACCAAAGTTCTACAATAATTTGTCAATCCTAAAAATGACATCATCTGTTTTTAGTCACTAGTTTAGGAGCTTGGACGATTGCAGTTTTTCTGTCTTCCACTATTGTTCGTCCTCCTGCACTAAAATTTGTGTCGCAAGTATTCTATCTGTTCTTTGCACATTTGAAGCTTTTTCTTACTTGCTTTGTGACCTTCTTCAGCTAAATATTTTAGGAGTGCTATAGTGTCTTTTTTACATGTCTCCATATCAGGGGAGGCTAGAAAATATCATTTACATACAGGAGCACTTGGCTTCCCCCTGGAGGTTGGAATTTAGCCATACTTGCACTCATCACTTGAGAGTAAATAGTTGGACCCTCACAATATCCTTGGGGAAGTCTGGTACATGTGTATCTTTTCCCCCCAAAGGTGAAGGCGAACCAGAATTGCATTTTTTTTTCTACTGGCACCGAAAAGAATGCGTTACTGATATCTACCACAGTGAACACTTTTGCATCTGGTCTCAAAGTATTTAGCAGCGTATGAGGGTCAGGAACACATGGAGCTCTTTGAACTACAGCATTATTTACTGCTTGTAAATCTTGCACCATGCGCCATCCTTCAGATGGTGCTTGCTTTTTTACTGGAAAAATAGGAGTGTTGCAGGGGGAGTCTTCGCATTTAATTATTACTCCTGCAGCAATTAAATCCTCAATTACAGGTTTTATTCCCTCTTGTGCATCCTGTTTTAATGGATATTGTCTCACACATGGTCTGTACTCAGTTTTAGGTCTTATTTGCACTAATGATGCTCCTTTTACTAATCCCACATCAGTTGGTCCTTTAGACCATAATTTATCTGGAACACTTTTTAGCAGTTCTTCCTCATTTTCCGTTAAAATAATGTTTCACTGAGCTCTTTGGTCCAGATGAGTACCTCCCTGCACCTGGACTGTCCAAAACAATGCTTTTCTGGTCAGACCTGTATTTGAGCTATACCACGTGTTCACTGATGTGGCAACCCAGTCTGTTGCACTCTCCCCCATTTGCACTATTTTACCCAGATCTTTCCATTGTTGATTTTTACTTTTATACAGGGAGATGTGAGGTGGGGTCCACATCCGATACAGCTTGGAGGTTTCATCAGACAAGGTTACACTCGCTACTGCTGTACTTTCTGTATCTCCATACAAATAAGTTACAGTGATTTTAGCAGGAGTGGCTTTCCCTAGCTTAGCTTCATATTCTCTATCTGGTCCAAGTGTGGATTTATACCAGAGAGTAACGTGTAGAACACTTTCTGTCATTTGATCTTGGGGTTTTGGGAATGTATTTCTGCCTTCAGCCATCAAGGCGGATGATGTTTAGTGGGGAGGTTTGTTAGGCACGTCAAGGGTGTAATAATAGTGCGGCTGTCCTGTCCCTTGGAGAACAAAAAGGTTTCCATTCTTTAGTTCTGCTTTTCTTTTTACCACAATCTGTCCCTCAGGTGTAGGTATTAGTGCTAGTCCTAACAACAACAAACCGTCTCTGCCCAAAAGGTTGACTGGACATACTGGAAACATTAAGATGGACAGCTGACAAGACAGTCCAAATGGATCTGGGTCTCTTATCCACATGGGTTCTGTCTCTGGCACCTGAGTCAGCTTTCCACTGGCAGATATCACAGTGACACTTGTTTGATCTGTTTAAACCCTGGTATCCACATTGCATATTGTAATATAGTATTTATCTGCGACACTGTACTCTTATTGTAGTTCATATTTTGTATTTTATATTGTATTTTATTTTTTTAATTATTATTATTATTTTTTATTTTTGTTACTTCTGATTGTTTTGTACCGCTGCTACGATGACCTAATTTCCCCTCGGGGATAAATAAAGTTATCTATCTATCTATTAGTTCTCTGCAGGTAGTCCTGCAGGCACCTATGTCACATTAAAAGTAATAGGTTTACCGTTCACATACAAAATGACCTCTGGTTTTATACTATCGAATAGAGCATGTACTAAGACTTGCGTGGATTTCTTACTGAAACATGGCGTTGGTAGAATCCAGAAACTGGCCTACGCACAAAAAAATTCAGATGTATCAAAGTGCGCGTGTTGTGATTCTGGACAGTCTCTGCCTTCTCCTCTTTAATCGTTGTTTTTGTCTGTCTCTGTCGGTGTTTTTCTGTATGTGCTTTCTTTCTGTTTTCTGGTGTTGAGTTTGTTTTCCTGGCAGGTGATCCTTGTTAGCATTGATCACCTGCCACTCTGATCCGGTACTGAGCCTCACTCAGTGCCGGATCATACCTTCTACCTACCCTGATGTCTCCCTGTGTACCTGTTCCTCTTGTGTCCATTCATCGTGTGAGTTTGTATCTAGTTCTTCGTGTTTTTCCTTTGTGTTTAGTGCACCTTTTTGTAAATTAGTTTTATTAAATTTGTTAATACCGTCTCCTGAGTTCCGTGTCTGCATTTGGGTCCCCTCCTCCGTGTATTCTCCGTGGCGTCAGTGATCGTCTAGATCAATGGTCAATGTACTGGGAGATATTTGTCCCGCAATAAATGCACTTACAAAGTAAATTGTGTCCTTGCCTCTTTACATCGTTGAAATCAGATGATGACGGGCCCGTATTGCTTCGCGGGGTGGGTTGAGGTTGACGGGTCCGGCCCCCGGTTCCTCTGGTGGGGGGATGTGCTCTGGCAGTGGTATGCCATGGCGGTGTGCCAAGTTGTGCAGGACACCATAGGCCAGCACGATGCGGCACACCTTCTCAGGTGTGTACAGCAGCACCCCGCCAGACCTGTCTAGACAGCGCCCCTTCAATTTCTAAAGATATATACACTGTGTTCCAAATTATAATGCAAATTATATTTTTCTCTGATTTTCCTAAATAGTCGATGCAAACGACAGTCAGCATAATTTTCAGGTCATCAACTGTTATTTAATGAATTCAAATGTTATTCAACAAACCTCCCAATGATAACAGTACTATTTAAAAAATAAAAAACTTAAAACGCACTGTTCCAAATTATTACGCACAACGCAGTTTTATAACATTTAAAGGTTGTTAATAACTGAAAAAGCTCATTTTTTGAATTTGCAGCATTAGGAGGTCATAGATGGTGAAATAAAAAGTTATTTCAATCAAAAATGTATTAACAGGTCAAGTTACATTTTAACATAGGACCCCTTATTTGATAGCAGCTTCACAATTCTTCAATCCATTGACCTTGTGAGTTTTTGGACAGTTTCTGCTTGAATTTCTTTGCAGGAACTGCAACTGCCTCCCACCCTCATAGATCTTTTGCTTGAGGATGCTCCAAAGGTTCTCAATAGGGTTGAGGTCAGGGGAGGATGGGGGCCACACCATGAGGTTCTCTCCTTTTATGCCCATAACAGCTAATGATGCAGCATGCGATGGTGCATTGTCATGCATGAAGATGATTTTGTTACGGAAAGCACGGTTCTTCCTTTTGTACCATGGAAGAAAGTGGTCAGTCAGAAACTCCACATACTTTACAGAGGTCATTTTCACACCTTCAGGGACCTTAAAGGGGCATACCAGCTCTCTCCCCATGATTCCTTGCCCAAAACATGACTCCACCACCTCCTTGCTGACATCGCAGCCTTGTTGGGACATGGTGGCCGTCCACCACCCATCCCCTTCTCCATCCATCTGGACCATCCAGGGTTGCACGGCACTCATCAGTGAACAAGACTGTTTGAAAATTAGTCTTCATGTATTTCTGGGCCCACTGCAGCCGTTTCTGCTTGTGACCATTGTTTAGGGGCGGCCGAATAGAAGGTTTACGCATAACTGCAAGCCTCTGGAGGATCCTACACCTTGATGTTGGTGGGACTCCAGAGGCACCAGCAGTTTCAAATATCTGTTTGCTACTTTGTAATGGCATTTTAGCAGCTGCTCTCTTAATCTGATGTTTTTGTCTGGCAGAAACCTTCCTCGTTGTGCCTTTATCTGCACGAACCCGTGTGTGCTCTGAATCAGCCACAAATCTCTTAACAGTACGATGATCACGCTTAAGTTTTCGTGAAATATCTAAGGTTTTCATACCTTGTCCAAGGCATTGAACTATTTCACGCTTTTCTGCAGCAGAGAGATCTTTTTTCTTTACCATATTGCTTGGAAATGGTCATCTGCTTAATAATGTGGAACGCCCTTCATAAGTAGTTTTTCCTTAATTGGGCTCACCTGGCAAACTAATTGGTCACAGGTGTCTGAGATTGATTTCAGTGATCTAAAGAGCCCTGTGACACAATACCATCCATGAGTTTAATTGAAAAACAAAATATGTAATCTTTATAACACTTAATTAAAATTTGCGTAATAATTTGGAACACAGTGTATATATATATATATAAAATCACACTACTGTTCGTGGGAAAACAAACAGGACAAAACAACTTCATTACAAGGATTGACAAGACTGATCACACTTATATTAATGACTGCAGAGGTGCGCCGTGGGTACTGAAGTGTGACATTTCCAACTTTACGCACGCGTTTATTGAGACGAATACTGAACACAAGGAGACAAAAAAGGCTTACTAGATAGCTCTGCCACTCTATTTTCACCAGGGAAAAAACAAATACACATATTTGAATGCACGTGCCAAAACAGGCATTGTGCTGGTTTAAATTCGGGGCGCAATTAAACTGATAAATTATTTACTCACGAGAAGCCACCCATCGTGCACTGTGTCAACCTGTTACAAACCATGCTATTGGTTAGAATGAACGAGTCATGCGTTGCCAGAAATCCCAGAGTGGTCAGCACCTGTGTGGGAACGGACAACCCCTGGCTCCTGGCTGTGTGTCGGCTCCACACACAGCTCCAGTAACACTGGCCCCGGCAACCTGAAACGACTCATGAGCCAGTTGTCGTCATTTGCAAACAGATCTTCCCGTTCTCTAAACACCCTCTCACGTCTGATATTACCATTTGCGATGTCTTCTAACAAGGCCAAGGCTGCCATTGTTAATGCCATTTTTTCATCACTTTGCGCATGCTTTTATATCCATCCATATGATTGCAAACACGTGTGTGTTAATTTTCCATTAATGTGTCTCTGATGTGCTCATTACACTGAGGATGAATTGTTTTCACATAATTAACAGTTTCCCAGCATCACCTCTAAGTGTCGGCAACGTAACAATAGCTGTAGAAACGTGCGTACGACTGCCATGAAGCTTGCGTGGCGCACCGCACATTTCCATGGTCATTTTACTTTTGATACATCTGAACGTTGGCGTGGAAAATGGCGTACGCCACCTTTTTGTGCGTACGCAACATTGATACATGAGGCCCCTGGTCCTGATCATTTAACAGCACTTCCCCTGTGTCCCTGTCTGTTTTGCTCTCTCTGAAACCTCCTCTACCCCTACCTTCTTGGTAATAAATCTCTTCCTCGTCCTGAAAGAAAGTATTAACATAATCCCTGCACTACGACCTTTTGGCCCTGCAGCAACCACTGGCTTTGCAGCAGCTCCTTCTCTTTCACTTTCCTCATCTCTCTGTCTCTCCTGTCTTCTTGTCACTGGCCCTGTCTCATCGTCCTTCCTACCAAACAGCACCTATTTTGCTTTAGCTTTCTCTACACTTTCAAGTACCTGTCTTTTACTTTTTCTGTGTCCCTCTTCTCTTTTTTCCGCTGCCTTCATCCAATACTCCGTATCCTCATACCCTTCTTGTTTCATTTTTTTTTAGATTCTTTTTGGTCTTTGTTTTTATTGCATCTTGTAGTGCAGTTATTTTTGTGTGTTCAGCCGGCCTTCAAATTTGTATTTTTTTATCCATTTATTTATTTAATTTTATCAGGATCCTGTTTCTCTATAAACTTCCAATCTTTACTTAACAGTTCATCTTTTGGTTCGATTTTGCTTCCCCCTTTTCCCATTTTCGAGATTTTGGTCCAGTCCTGTTAACACCTAGGGTGTTCTAAAAACTGGTTTTAATCAGTAGGGTAGCGATTAAACTACTTTTTGTGGTAACTCTCACTTCAACTCTATCGAGTGGAGAATTCTTGCCTTTGCATCCACAATAGGTTCGCTACTTTTAGTCTTACTGTTTTGCATGAGGTAAAATACCTAGTGGTATTTTGATCTCCAATCACACTCACAATCACACTTTCATTCACACAATTTTACCGGTTTTTACTTCTGAACTTTTAAGACGTCTTTTACCCACTTGTCCTTTTACACAGAGCTTTCAGGTCTCTGTCTCCCAGTGGGTTTAACATCACAGGAGCCCGCCGTCCTTTACACAGAGTTTTTGATTTTCATTTATTATTATTATTTTTTAATTTTTAGTTTTATTTATTTTTTTGCGGACCTCCGTTGCCTCTACGGGATTTAAGTGATAGCTTTTACCTGATAGTGTCTAGAATTGTCAGGGTTTTCTCTGCGCAATGACCCTCAGTCATTCGTCATCTTTTTAAGTGAAACTTTACTCACCACTGTTGTCTTTCCCCTTCACAGATTACTGTCAGCCGTCGGATCCGAGCAGGTGGGCTGATGTCCAGTCCTGGAAAAGGATCTTAAAAGACTCACTCTATGGAGTCTGCCGTGGCCATGGTCTTTCCTGGAGTCCCCCACACCCGGCGGAATCCTTCAGGCGTGTTGATCTCCGGCTCGAAGGACCAAGTAAATGTCAGGTTCAAGCAACCTAAAACATCCAAAACATAACAAAAGAGAGAAAGACAAGAGTTGTATTACTTGCAAGGAGAACGGACAGAGATGCGTTCAGTTACAATCTCCTACCGCTCTGAAGCACCCTTTGCCGAGCCCTTTCTTTTTATTTCCTTAAGGTGGTCCCTAGTTACAATATGAGTTATAGCTCTAAGGGAGAGGGCACACAGCTGCAACGCTTCACATGTTGCTCAATTCATTATCTTCATGAGTTACAGCTGTAAGAGAGAGGGGGCACATGTTGCTCGTCCATGAAACATGTTTTGTCTTTAATCAGTTGAGCAGTTTCTGTTTTTGCACAGATTCCTCTTTGATGACTCATCATCAGTCACGCTTATCTGATTTATTCTACCTGCAACACAACTCTGCACAAATTAGCTGTTCACACACACCAAGTAAGGTTAGTTTATATGTAAAGGTAATTGGAGTAAATATGAGATTACTTTATGTACAATTATTCTAACAGTTACTGTTGTGAATGCCCTGCTGGGAGGAGTACACGTCACAGCCAAACTGCTCTATGCAGATACTGACGGACTGTTTGCGCATGCGCAGTGTTTTTGATACATTGTTCCGTGCAGTATTTTGATACAACTTTCCGTGTAGTTAACCAGTTGAGTTAATCTTCACCGATCGTCAGCGCTCTTCTTTATTTCCTTTGTACAACAGTGTGCGTCGGTGATGATACATCACACACACACACACACACACACACACACACACAGACACAACTATACTAAAGTTTCCCACAGTGTCCTGTTCATTTGGATAATGGAAAATAAATTCATCTAAAGTGGAGAAGTTGCTGCGTCTTCTCTGACCGGAGGATTAGGCCAGTATATACACAGTCAGCATATCATCACCGAAGCTGTTCCGTTACAAGTGGTCCTTCAAGCCCGATTGTGTGTATCTCAACTCCCCAGGTATCTACATGACTTTGTTATTGATAACCCTGGCTATTTGAATAGACAGGATACAACACACCAAGTGATAGAAGTGCAACAGGAAGAGCATCAAGACCATACGGTGCTCACTGGGACAGAAGATTTTAGGCTGGAAGGGATGGAAGTCCGCATGAAAGACATAACTAGGCAGATGAAACAGCTACAGTCAACCATGGACAGTGTTAAAGGTGAAGCTCACCCTCTACAGCATCCATCAAACTTATCATATCCTCTCCGGAGCTCAAGCCTTCCTCATATTGATCACACTGGAGTGACAGAGTATCCCCCCTCATGGATAATCGGATGAGTTGGAGATCAGCTCATGGAGGATATTGTCAGCTCTCAGGCAACCGCGAGCCTCGTCCACCTACAGCACATCCCATACAGTATGGAGAACTCAGCTCAACAACTCAGCCATCCGTCCGTATATGTACCTTCTCTGCCCGTCCAGCATGCAGGTCAGCACGTCCCACCGGGGCACCAACCAGCTCAACAGGCACCACCATCAGTGTTTCTGCCAACCCAGCCTGCATCTCAGCAGAGTTATCCTCATTATGTCCAGTATCAGACCACTCCTTATCCTGGACCACCACTAGGATTTACACCTGCTTCATCCAACAAACAAGGGATAAGACCAAACTCTCGTGCTAACGCTTCTTATCAGCCAGCCCACCTACTGATGTAGGAGCAGCCTATTCAATTCCACATACTAAATATCCCCTTGGAGCTCAACCACAGCAAAACCAATCTGGATCTCAGTCAGCTGTACACTACCCACAGTTTACACCTATGGTTGCTCCACCTACAGCACCAGGATACATCTCTACCTACAACAATCCTGCAACACTCACCATGACAGAGATGGCTATTGCGGCCTCATATGGTATTCCAAAGCCCAAACTGCCTCTTTTTAGTTCTGGAAGGGAGAGTGATTTCATCATGTTGAAAAGGGGACTGGATAGCTTACTTGGTCCACATCGAAACTTAACTGAAGATTATAAATACCAAGTATTACTTGATACCCTCAAACTGCCTAGTGCCTACCAAATGGCAAAGAGATACATCCATGACTCAACACCATACACCAGTGCAATGGACGCTCTGCAGCAACGATATGGGCAGCCAAGACAGTTGGTCCAGGGAGAATTACAGACCATATTGAACTCTCCTTCAGTGAAACCTGGTGACGCAAAGGCCTTCGAAGATTCCTCCTCAGCTGTAAACACACTGGTGGGGATGTTAAGTCACATGGACGGTCCCGCTCAGTCTGAACTGCGTTGCGGCTCCCACGTAGACACCCTCCTTAGTAAATTGCCTGGTAACTACAGGGATAGCTTTGCTGAATTCTGTATTAAAAGAGGCATCATCCGCAGCGGGAGCGATCAGACATTTACATTACCTGACCTCGCTGAATAACTGGATATGAAGGTTCAGGTGTTCCAGGGGTCCCGACGTGCTGCAGAAGCCAACCCAGCTGAGTCCAGTCGTATCACACAGAGAGAGCATAAATCAGGTAAATCACAGTGGGTCAAACCAGCCTCCGTTTACTACAGCAGTGACTCCATAACCGTCAAAAACCAACAGATCTCTCCACAGCGACAGCAGACCTATCGACAGCCGGTCTCAAAGAAAGACCAGTCCGCAGGTAAAGGGAGGGAGCGCTTTAAGCCCTATTGTCCATATTGCACGACCACCCAGGACCATTACCTGAATGGCTGTCCCGAGTTTGAAAGAATTACTACTGAGGAGAAAGCCGCCTGGATAAAAGATAAAGGAAAATGTTGGACATGTGGGCGTGGCCACTCACCAGAGAGTTGCACCCTAAAGAAACTCTGCTCCACATGCAACAAACAACACCTGCTGATACGCCACAAAGTTGTGGCCCAAGAACCACAGCTAAACATTCTCACTGTCAGTACCCCAACTAATACAGTGTATCTAGATCATGTCAGCCACTCAGGGCGTGTCATGTTAAAGGTGTTACCAGTGCTGCTCCGATATGGCAAGAGAACACTAAACACACATGCGGTGTTAGATGACGGCTCTGAGCGTACTGTGATCTTGGCTGCTGCGGTCAAGCACCTTGGGTTATGCGGAGAAGTGGAGTCACTTAAACTGAAGACTATCAGACAGGATGTATTAAGGCTCCAGGGAATGGCAGTGTCATTTGAGGTGTCCGCTAACACCCAACCACGTGCCTATCACTCTATCAGTCAAGCTTTCACTGCCACTGAACTCCAACTGGCTGAGCAGTCATGTCCAGGAGACAAACTGGCAAGAAAATACAACCACCTGAAAGGAGTCCCCCTACATACATTCACTAAGGTGCAGCCAATGCTATTGATTGGATCCGACCACCCTCATTTAATAACTCCAAACCACCCAGTACGTGCAGGACCTATAGGAGCACCAGTGGCAGTCTGCACTCGACTCGGCTGGACAGTACAAGGACCCACTAATTCTCTTCAACATCCACCCGGTTAGAGCTCATTCCTTCACCTGTCAGTTGATACAGACTGCTCTGACTTACACAAGGATGTTCAGCGCCTGTGGCAACTCAATGTTTTGTCATTTAAAAGCGAAAGGGAGTTGACGCGATCCAAGCAAGACCAAGCAGCCCTGACCATGCTGGATGAGAAGAGCACCACTGTAATAGTGGATGGTGTCTCAAGATATGCAACGCCTCTCCTTCGAAAGAGGAAAGTAGTTCTGCCCTGGGCATCACCTGCTGCCGTGATGCCCCTCCTCCGCTCTACGGAACGTCGTCTATTGACCAATCCTGAGCTTGCTGAAGTTTACAACCAGGAAATACACAGGCTAGTGGAGGCAGGATATGCTGAGTGCATCACCAGTGATGAGGCCACTAGTTCTGCTGAATCTTGGTACATTCCGCACCACTTAGTACATCATAACGGAAAGGCAAGGGTGGTGTTTAACTGCTCTTTTCGGTACCAAGGGACCGCTCTGAATGATGACCTGCTACCAGGCCCCTCTCTTGGGCCGTCGCTACTGGGGGTTCTGCTCAGGTTTCGAGAACATGTGGTCACTATCAGCGGAGACATACGGGCTATGTTCCATCAGATCAGACTCCTTCCTGAGGACCGCCCACTTGTCCGCTTCCTCTGGCGTGACATGGACAGAAACAGACCACCTGAAATCTATGTATGGCGTGTTCTGCCATTTGGCACCGTTTGCAGTCCGTGTTGCGCCATATATGCTGTGCAGCGTCACATTCGTGATCACCAGAGCAGTAATGAGGACCTGCTGGATACAGTAATCACCTAGCTCCTAGCTGAAGGTGGATTTGAGATCAGGCAGTGGGCGTCTAACAGGACAGAGGTAATCTCTCACCTTCTGACTGAGGCGTGATCAACGACATCTGAGTTGTGGCTAACCGCTGAAGGAGCTGACCCGAGAGAGTCCACTCTCGGCCTAGTTTGGCATTGCATGACAGATACACTGGGCTATAAATGTAAGCCTGTATCACCCAAACAGCCCACCATGAGGAATGTGTACAGGGTGCTTGCCTCGCAATACGACCCGCTCGGATACATAATCCCCTTCACTACCAGGGCCAAAGTCCTGGTTCAGGCTCTGTGGGCTACAGAAAGACAGTGGGACGAGCCTATTGCAGACGAGCTACTTCCAGTGTGGCAGCCATGGGAAGGTGAACTCCCTCAGTTGCAGAACATAGTTTTACCTCGGTATTCTGTTCCAGCCACCGCTGACACCAAATCATCACTGAGGCAGATTCACATTTTCTGTGATGCCTCAGAGAAGGCGTATGGATCGGTTTCCTACCTGCGGTTGGAGGATCCAGAGGGACGCATCACTGTGTCATTTATTATGGCCAGGTCGCGGGTCGCACCTAAACGACAACAGACAATGCCCCGACTGGAATTATGTGCTGCACTCACAGGAGCCTAGTTGGCCAAGGTGCTACAGACCGAACTTACTTTGTCCATCCAGTCCGTGGTGCTGTGGTCAGACTCAACCACCGTACTGAGCTGGATACAGTCAGAGTCCAACCAGTACAAGGTGTTCGTCGGTACAAGAGTTAGTGAGATACTGGACTTTACCAAACCCGGATCATGGAGATACATCAACACAGAGCTGAACCCCGCCGATGATATCACTCGTGGGAAGACCCTCCTCGAGGTATCCCAACTGAACTGGTGGGGTCAGGGGCCTTTATTTCTGTATCAGTCCTCAGATCACTGGCCAGTGAACCCCTCAGTGCAAACAGACGAACTTGACGAGTTGAGAGTCCAAACCTTCTGTGGTCACATCTCTACTACCAGCAGCGATGAGCCCGATCCTGCTAAATACGAGACATGGACCGAACTACTGCAGGCTACATATCATTTCCTTCACGGGGTGGCTGCTCCAGATATGTCTGCCGCTGATCGTATTAAGATGGAGACTACTCTGCTGAGAAGGATACAATCCGATAGTTTCCCTGAAGAACTAAAGGCACTTAAACAGGGCAAACCAGTCCGTCCAGGCAGCCGTTTAAGCGCTCTCAGCCCCGAATACGATCAATTATTAGGCCTCATTAGAGTTGTTGGTCGACTACGCAAAGCAGAGAGCCTGCTAGAAGACAGCCTTCACCCTGTTGTTATCAGCCCTGATCATCTGATCACACAGCTCTTAGTGAAAGATTACGACAACCGTCTGCACCACGCTGGCCCTAAGAGAATCTTTGCAGAGATACGGAGGACTTACTGGATCCTACGTGGTCGACAGGTAATCAAGAAACACCAGAAATACCGACCTGCCTGCTGCGCGGCTCCGGATCAACAAACCCCCATTCTGGTCCACCGGAGTCGACTGTTTCGGGCCCTATACAGTGAAAATCGGAAGAAGGCATGAGAAACGGTGGGGCATTATATTTAAATGTCTTACCTCGAGATGTGTCCACCTTGATCTTTTGCCACACATGGACACAGACTCATTCTTACTGGCCTTGCGTCAATTTATTTCAAGACGAGGCAAGCCGTATGAGATCTTATGCGACCGAGGCACCAACTTCCGGGGCGGAGAGCGAGAGCTCAAAGAATCTATGGAAGGTCTTCACCCATCATTGAAGCAACAGTTGGCTGACCAAAACATCGCATTCAAATTCAATCCTCCTCTTTCACCCCATTTCGGTGGCGCGTGGGAGAGAGAGGTAAGGTCAGTTGTCGACCGTCCTTGTGGAAGTAGAGGGTATCCTTAACTCAAAGCCCCTGGGGTACTCCTCTTCCGACGTGGCTGACCCTGATCCTGTAACGCCTAACTTGCTGCTGATGGGGCGGCATGACGCATCGCTTCCCCAAGCCGCATACGGCTCCGGCGACTTTCTAGGCCGCCGCCTTTGGAGGCATAGCCAGGTCCTGGCAGACCGGTTCTGGAGCCAATTCACCCGCCAGTACCTTCCCGACCTTCAGCGCCGCCAGAAGTGGAGGACCCCTACTGTTGGCCTTGCTGCAGGCCAAGTGTTCATGGTGGTGGATTCCCAGCATCCTAGGGCGCTCTGGCCCATAGGAAAGGTCACCAAAGTTCATCCGATGATGGGACAGTTCGTTCAGCGGATGTCAACATCAAGGGTACAGTTTACACTCGTCCTGTTACCAAGCTGGTACCCCTCCCTAAGATGCCAGAGGATAACTTGGATACTAGTGACTCTTAACCACAGCAGAGACTTGCACTTCTTCTACACATTCATGATTGAATGTGGGGGCGGCTGTTGTGAATTCCCTGCTGGGAGGAGTACACGTCACAGCCAAACTGCTCTATGCAGATACTGACGGACTGTTTGCGCATGCGCAGTGTTTTTGATACAATGTTCCGTGCAGTATTTTGATACAACTTTCCGTGTAGTTAACCAGTTGAGTTAATCTTAACCGATCTTCAGCGCTCTTCTTTATTTCCTTTGTACAACAGTGTGCGTCAGTGATGATACATCACACACACACACACACACACACAGACACAACTTTACTAAAGTGTCCTACAGTGTCCTGTTCATTTGGATAATGGAAAATAAATTCATCTAAAGTGGAGAAGTTGCTGCGTCTTCTCTGACCGGAGGATTAGGCCAGTATATACACAGTCAGCATATCATCACCGAAGCTGTTCTGTTACAGTTACCCTTTCCAGTTTGTCTACTCTTTTTCAGTGAGTGTCTTGAGCATCTGCAGGATTGTGTGATTAAAACGTTCCACTTGCCCATTCCCTTTGGGGTGGTACGGGGTCGTCCTTGAACCTAAAACACCACAGTTCCTCTTCAACTGTGCAAAAAGTTGGTTTTCAAACAGATTTTGAGCAGGTGGGATAAGCTTGGGCAAAGCGTGTTAAATGATCAACAATGACCAGTATGTACTGCTGCCCGCCTGGACACTTATCTCGGTGAAGAAAGTCAATTGACACTTGTTCAAAAGGCTGTGTAGTGACAATATTGACCAGTGGGGCTCTTATTCCTCTGGGAGGTCTTTTGTTTCAGGCAGGTGCATGTCCTGGTGACATAATGTTCAATTTCTTTTTGCATATAAGGCCAGAAGAATCTCTCTCTGATTAGTGATGTCGTTCGATCGATACCCTGATGGCCCGTCTCATCAGGCAACTGCTTCATAGCTGTGGTAAAACCAGCTGAGTGTGATTTGCTGTCTTCTGATAGAGGACGCCGTTCTCGCCTAAATGCAGTTTCTCCCAGCTACGTATAAAGCACTTACTCTGATCACTCAGGACTCTTAGTTCATGTGCTAATGGTTTTATGTCTGTAAGTTTGAGCTGAATCACTGGGTTAATGTGCTGGTCATTCCGCTGTGCTTGCCGGATATCAGCTGTTGAGAGGGATTTAAAACTGTCTTCACAGTCAGTGGTGCACAATAAGAATGACGTGATCATTGTGCAGGCCAAGGGTGGAGAGTCAAGGGTCTGAATGGCTTGAGTTGCTGCTGCCACACATTCAGATGAGAGCTCCTCTGTACATTGACTCATCGTTGTTTCTATGTCCACAGGCATTCTGGACAAACTGTCCGCATCCACATTCTCTTTGTCTGGACGGTAGCAAATGGTGAAGTGAAAGTCTGCAAGTTCCGCCACCCACCTGTGGCCGGTGGCGTTGAGCTTGGCGCTGGAGAGCACATATGTCAAGGGGTTATTGTCACTAAAGACAGTAAATGTAGTACAAATAATCTCTAAATTTTTCCATGACTGCCCATTTTAATGCCAAGAACTATAATTTACCCGAATGTAATTCAAGATTCAAGAAGCTTTATTTATCCCGAGGGAAATATTGTGCAAAAATGTCAGTACAAAGGTGGTCATGCTTTGCTACACCCAGCAAAGTAGTGTTCCTCACTGCCACATTAATAACAATGAGTACAGCACTCTACACTGTTTTTTTTGACAGCCAAAACATTTCCTCTACACGTGGCGCTGGGTGATAGTAACGCCGCCTTGCAAATCCTTGTTGGTTTTGTGCCATGTGACCTCTCACTCCTGGCCCTGGGGGAGGCCAGCGGTTTGGAGATGGCTTCTCGAACAGAGGGGCAGGGGTATACTCTTGCATGACTGGTGGAGATGGAGTTTTGCAGTTCATTCAATACATCTGGTTGTATCTTGCCTGGATTGTCTCTGTTTGGTTCTTTGTTTTTCTTCTCCGGGATTGGATCATCTGACTGAGCTGCATGAACAGTGGCTGACCGTTGCTGTGTTACCTGCCTTCTTTTATTCTGTCTTTCAGTCTCCTTTCCACAGGCGATGTTTAATTTTTAAAGGAGCAGTTCGTCACTACAGGTTTGTTGTTGTAGGTAGGGGAGGAGGTCATTCCTGATGCTCTCATTCTGTAAACCAGTGAGGACGGTGTGGAGGAACATGCTCTGCATGAGGACGAGATCATATCTTAAGGGGGATTCCGCTTCTTGGGAGGCAAATGGAATTTTCTGTCTCAAGTCAAGTGCTTTAATCGTAAAGTTTTGTGGGTGTTCCTTGCTACCCTGCACTTCTGAAGTTAACTGTTTGTACAACTCTGTCGCCCCTTTTTCCTGATAATGAAAGCGAAGGATTTGCCTAAGTGTGGGTAAGGTCAAATCTGATTTCCCTTCTAGGCAGCTGCGGAGCTGTAAACCTGGTGCAATAGCCCTAACCACAGCATCAACAGATCTGCCATGCCCTCATCTTCTAACTCCTGCAACTCATCTCTGTCAAGGTACCGTCCAAAATGTGCAATGAAAAAGGAGCTTGTTTTCTTATATAAATCTAGCTGTCTCAACTCCTTAATGTCAAGGGCACAGCAAATTTCTAAGAGAACACCTTTTTCAAAGTATACAGTGTTCCAATTACTTCAAGTTTCAAGTCTTCTATTGCTGATGAAAACATTCTTGTCGATTGCTGTTTCTGTCTGTGTGTCACTTCTCCCCTGGTTATGTTCTTTCGATGCCTTTGCCGTAGCTGGTCCCCTAAAGCTGAATGTCCATGGGCCGGTGTCAGGGTTCCTCGCACTGTCGTTGGTTGCCAGACGTCGCTGCTGTTGTCTCCCCGCTGCTCCGGAGCACTGCCTGCTGTTGATGGTCTACTGCTCACCGTCACCAGGCCTCCGCTGCTGCTGAACCACCGCCGAACTGCAGCCACTGGACCGCTACGCACAGTTGCCGCTGAACCACTGTACACTCTGCCTCATTGTTTTGTTTTGGGTAGGGATGAATAGTGAGATGGCAGTCACCGGCTGGGAAACTGCTCCTAGTCACTTTCAATCCCAGATGTAATGTCCCTGAAGAGGGAAATGTGAATGAATAAAGCAGAAATGGTGTTGAACCTTTTGCCAGCTTCATTATAAGTGAAAACATAAACATTACTTATCCATGTTACATTCATATGTATCATCATGACGTCATCAATACAAAGTATCAAAAAAAGCTGTATTCATAGTGCACACATATACTTACTTACTTATACTATATAATCCATATTAATAAATAATACCTGTGAGTATACTGTACATGACTCAACATAAAACCATTATGTATAAACATATCGTTACTTAGCTCCTCTCTTTTGTTCTCTACACATGTGCACACACCGTGTCCTCTCAGACCTAAACAGTACACGTCAGGGCATTCATGCATTGTAAACAAAAATACAGCACAACCACATTATGCATTGACCGTGTTTTTCTTATCTGAAGAGGGAAATGTGAATGAATAAAACAGACACAGTGTTTTTTTTTGCCTGCTTCATTATAAGTGAAGCATCGTGCGGCAAGGACTCCCCCTTCAGGCCTGTAGGCAAAACTAATCGATCGACGAACACACATCCAAAGTGCATTCTATCTATTTTCACTAACATATTTATTCATATTTATTCTGTATTTTAATCATACAATTACCCACACATGAAATCACACTATCACATTAACAAGTAACCTGCTCACACTGCTCCCCAGAGTTTCTTGATCATTTTGTTCAGGCTGATAGATAAATGAAGGGAACAGTATTAAAAAAATAGACTAAAATATTTTTGAACCACTTTGAAGACACTGTAGAGATGATGGGGGACTGTTGAGAGATGGAAACTCCTCGAACGAACGCTTGTTCCTCCTTTACAACACTTTGTACTGGCCTTTGCTCGTCGGCTGGTAGGAATTTTGTAATCTGATGAGCCCTTCCTTGATTAACCGCGTATACAGGTTTTGGCTTTCTGCACAGCCATCGTGACGTTTGTGTCAACAACCCCCACACCTACAGTATATCACCAGTATCACTTTAACATCAGATCTCAATAAAAAAAAAATCAACGGCTCAGTTCCTCCGGTTCTGTGGCTTCGCATCGTCAGGGCAGATAGACGCGTTCAATCACTGACCTACAGTATTAAATGGGAAAAGAAAGAAAAAGAAAAGACAAAAAACATTTATTTTACAATTTTCGCTATTTAAACTGAGAATACACATTGTGCTCTCTGCACAGTCACAGTGTTTTAAGCTTAAAAAAGACATGCAGATGTTATATTCTGAGCTGATCAGCAACTTAATTTCGTGTTACACGTGCATGACTGAACAATGACTCTGCACATGAACTTTAAAAACGTTATCCAGTTTTAATCAGGCTGTTCAAGACCAACGGCCAACGGAAGAACACATCGCAAATCAACAGTTTATATAACGTTAGCCCGATGATCTCATGCATTTATCCTCAAATTAGAAATAAATTAGAAACAGGATCACAGGAGCACTGCTGGAGTCCCTGCTCTGTTGCTGTTTTTTAATTTTTTTATTTTTGGAAATTTTACCCACTAAAATAAAGGGTTTTTAACTTTTTCAAACCCTGCCTGCACTTTATTGTTTTAGAAATACATTAATTTAGGGTTATCTGTAATTATGAAAATTAAATTTGTCCTATTTAAAGACTACTCAGCAAATACACATGCGTTTGTATCTGTAAATATATCGTATAAAGAAAAACAGCTGAGCAAATGCATTTAAATCTACTCTGTGCCGTGAAAGAAATTCTCTGGAGTCCTCAGTGTTTCTCAAATCATGTCTTTACTAAGCTGCGTGCATACAGGAGAGACCCTGCCCCAACCGGGTCTGAAATGTTCTCCAGCTCTCCATATATACAGTCACATCAGAGCACCTTACAAATGCAAGAACATCACAGTAACAATATACAGTCACATCAGAGCACCTTACAAATGCAAGAACATCACAGTAACAATAGCAACAAACACACCACCCAATGTTCATGACCCCAGTAGATATTATCAATGTTTTACGACCACCAAAAGTCAACATTTGCCACCCCCATGTGACTCCTCTCCACAATCCCCCCAGCACTCATTCACAGCTCGACTGTTGTGTTCATCAACATACAGAAACCATGGATTTACATCATAGAGCCTTCTACAGCACCTATCCACAGCTCGACTGTTGTGTTAATCAACATACAGAAACCATGGATTTACATCATAGAGCCTTCTCCAGCACCTATCCACAGCTCGACTGTTGTGTTAATCAACATACAGAAACCATGGATTTACATCATAGAGCCTTCTACAGCACCTATCCACAGCTCGACTGTTGTGTTAATCAACATACAGAAACCATGGATTTACATCATAGAGCCTTCTACAGCACCTATCCACAGTTCGACTGTTGTGTTAATCAACATACAGAAACTATGGATTTACATCATAGAGCCTTCTCCAGCACCTATCCACAGCTCGACTGTTGTGTTAATCAACATACAGAAACCATGGATTTACATCATAGAGCCTTCTCCAGCACCTATCCACAGCTCGACTGTTGTGTTAATCAACATACAGAAACCATGGATTTACATCATAGAGCCTTCTCCTGCACCTATCCACAGCTCGACTATTGTGTTAATCAACATACAGAAACCAAGGATTGACATCATAGAGCCTTCTACAGCACCTATTGTGAAAGAAATTCTCTGGAGTCCTCAGTGTTTCTCAAATCATGTCTTTACTAAATACTGCATGCATAACAGGAGAGAGGTCATACCAACAGCCGGGTCTCAACAATCTCTGCCTCTCTTCAAGTCACTTCAACATTTATACAGTTACATCAAAGCTTCTTACAGACACAATGACATTAAAGTAACAAAAACACACTAATCAATGTTTATGACCCCAGTGGATGTTATCAGTGTTTACGACCCCCCTTTTGTCACCCTTTGCAAAGCCCCTGTGACTCCTTCTCCACAATCCCCAGCACTCATTTACGGCTTGATTCTTATGTTAATCAAGGATTTACATTATAAACTGGAAAAAAACACTTACAAAGAAAGGAAAAATCCTGGTTAATTTCCACATTCCCCCCTTTTGACACAAAGTGTCAAATAGAAATAACCTGGTGACCACTAATTTGTTCTATGACTACACACTGCAAACATTATTATAGGTTACCTTCTTACTCTCCCAATATAATGAGGAAAAAAATAAAAAATAAAAACAATGAAAAACACTTAAACAAAAATAATTCTATTCACACCGTTTCTTCATCTGAACCACTTACACTTTTTGGGTTCCCAGGGGCCCATTCTGAAATGTGACACAAATTCGATTCACACTCCTTACTTGGCTCACATGCTACTTTTACATATAATGGTGTTCCATCACCTCCAAGTATTCCCCCTATCCACTTATACACAAGGGCTCGCATACAAGTGAGTGTACAAGTACAAAAACACAAAGTTATACCAAACACAATTAGTACAGGAATACATACATGGACAATCATTGCACCCCAGGGACCAAATTGTTCAGTCAACCATTTGTTGAAACTAAAACCTGCTGATTCAAAGGGACCAAATGCATTACGAATCGCCTCCAGTGCTGTAATTACACTGGTCATATTATCTGAGTTATCAGGGATTACTGTAACACATGCGTCCCCTGTTAAATTCAAAAAGTCAGACACAGCCCTCCAGTTTTTGCCAAAATATAATCAAGAGCCATTTCGTGTTTTAACAAAGTCAACCTATGGGACTTGTCATTTGCCGCTAAGTATTGAAAACCTTTCATAGTTTCATTAGCAAAACCAGACATTGAATAGGTAATATTAACGATATGATCAGCTAGAAACGTAACGGCATACCACTGCAATAATCCAATGCCCCATTTTTCTCCTAATGAAATACGGCAATGATATGATGAAAGGATGGAAAATTGTGCCATGTCTCGTTTGTGAATGTGCATAGGGTTCGAATTTTGATTCAGGTTTATTGGAAGTATTGCTAAATTAGCAATCGTTAAATTAACAAAATAACAGCACCCAGACCATTCTGGTGGTAAGAACAAGAATGCTTCATTACCACAAAGCCAGTAAAAATTTCCAATAGGAGGTATACCCTTATATGCAGGCGCGTGAACAGATTTATTACTTAGCACAGTGTCTTTATTTCTAAATGTTATTTTGATGGGACCGGATTTAAATCGATATATGCTTAAACTAATAATAGGGTTTGCAGTTGGAGTTGTCAGCAGCACTTGGAATGGTCCTGACCAACGGGGTTGATGCCAGTGCTTCCTTCTGAGATCTTTAACCACTATCCAGTCTCCGGGCCGGATGTTGTGTAGTTCAGCTACTGCAGGGTCAGGAAGGGCTGCTTTCACCTTAGGAAAGATAAGCTTGAGAACATGGTTAAGTGCACAACAATATCTTAACATGTCATCATCCATTCCTAATAAGGTTAGCCTGTTTTGAGGGTAAGGAGTATTTGTCATTCGCATAGGACGCCCAGTAAGAATCTCATAAGGAGATAATCCAGTTGTCTTATGTGGGAGTCCTCTCATAAACATGAGGGCAAGGGGTAAAATCTCAACCCATGGTAACTTAGTTTCAGCCATTAATTTTGTTAATTTTGTTTTTAGGGTCTGATTAGCCCTCTCGACTGCTCCTCCGCTGGCTGGATGATAAGCACAGTGTGTCTTTAAGTTTATCTGAAGGCTTTCTGATAAACTTTGAATGACACTATTTACAAAATGGGACCCATTGTCACTAGTCAATTTTGACGGCAAACCCCAGCGTGGTATCACTTCTTTCAAGAGTGATTTTGCCACTGACATAGCCGTCGAATGTCTACATGGGAAACATTCAATCCATTTTGAAAATATGTCAACAATTACAAGGCAATATTTGTACCCCTTGCATGGAGTGAGCTCAATAAAATCCATCATCAAATGTTCAAAGGGACCTTGAGGTTTGAGACACCTCTACCAACATTGTTGGTAGCACAAATCACACATTTTTTACAAAAGCTTTCCGCAAACGTTGAAAACCCTGGCGCATACCATAGTCTATTTACAATATCTAACATCCCGCCTTTTGACGCATGGTCAGGACCATGGGTCAATTTCGCGAGAAAAGGGAATATAGATTTTGGAAGTACTGGAAGACCATTTACGTCTACCCAGACTTCAGATGGGAGTTTTGTGCACCCTTTTTTCTGCCAGAATGCTTTTTCACCAGCATCAGCTCCTGTTTGAAGCAAAGAGACATCATTAAGGGAAAAAAGATCATCCTGGACAACTAGGGGCATTTGCAACATTGGGGAGGCAGGGGCAAGAGCGGCTCCTTTAGCAGCTGCATCAGCTGTTGCATTTCCCTGTGACACAGGGTCATTAAACCCAGTGTGGGCTTCGCATTTACATACCGCTACTGAGGTAGGCAGGAGTAATGCAGACAAAAGGTTTAGGATTAATGGTCTATGAGCAATAGGTTTTCCTGTAGAAGTAAAAAAAAACCGGTTTTTCCACAAAGTATGAAAATTATGGCAAACATTGAAAGCATATTGTGAATCTGTGTATACTGTAATATTCTGTCCTGCTCCTAAAATGAAAGCACGAGTTAATGCGAATAACTCTGCTGCCTGAGCAGACAGGTTGGGAGGCAGTTTGGCACTTTCAAGAATAGCTTGTTCAGTACATACAGCATAAGACACACAAGATGAACCATCAGCTGGGTTTCTCATGGCACATCCATCTACAAAGAAAACAGAATCAGCGTTAGACAGAGGGGTATCAAATAGTGCATCCCCTTGTTTTGATACAATTCCCACCACTTCCAGGCAAGAATGTGGTTCTCCATCTTCAGCTGTGGGAAGCAGAGTTGCAGGGTTAAGAACAGTACATCGTTTCAGGGTAACATGTGACATAGTAAGTAAGATATTCTGCCAATGCAGTAGTCGTGCCGGAGTCAGATGTGCTGTTTTAGCTTGCAGAATTAGAGAATGAACAGCATGCGGGACATGAACAGTCAAAGGACACATAGCCACAATGTCTGCTGTAGCTAAAACTGCTTCTGTAGCAGCCGCTACAGCCCTTAAACATGCTACCATTGCTCTTTCTGTAGTAGAAAGGCGTTTTGAATAGTATCCAATTGGTCGTTGTTTGTCCCCATGGGACTGAGTGAGAACTGCTGACATAAATCCATTACATTCAGAAACAAAAAGATTAAAAGGTTTGGTCGGGTCTGGAAGTCCTAAACAAGGTGAGGTAGTGAGAGCTTGTTTCA
Source organism: Echiichthys vipera (assembly GCF_963691815.1). Taxonomy (NCBI): domain Eukaryota; kingdom Metazoa; phylum Chordata; class Actinopteri; order Perciformes; family Trachinidae; genus Echiichthys; species Echiichthys vipera. The sequence goes on from NC_139849.1 coordinate 1,328,381, forward strand.
AGTCAGTAAAAGCTGTCTCTGCCTCAAGAGTCCAAGTCCCCAAGTCAGTCATGGCCAAATGTTTTCCCCCATGTGTTATGTCATACATGGGTTGGGAGAGCTCCGCAAAATTCCTAATCCATGGACGACAATAACCAGATAAGCCCAAGAAGGACACCATTTGGTTTTTTGTTTGTGGTTTTGGAACATCTAAAATTGCTTGAATACGGTCAGGACCCAATTTACGACCGTCTGGAGTGATTATATGACTAAGATACCGGACTGATTTTGAGACAAGCTGCAGCTTGTCTTTGGACACTTTGTGACCATTTTCTGCCAAAAAACAAAGTAGAGACACTGTGTCATTTTTACAATCCTCTCTTGTGGGTGAACACACAAGGAGATCATCAGCATACTGTACAAGTGTGCTCCCACATGGTGGCTGCCAATGCGACAGGTTTTCCGCTACAGTCATTGCAAACAAAGTGGGACTGGAGGCAAAACCCTGTGGCATTCGCGTCCATGTATATCGTTTACCATTGAAAGTGAAAGCAAATCAGAATTGTGAATCAGGATGGACAGGGATACTGAAAAATGCATTTGCTAAGTCTATTACAGAAAACCAACAAGAATCTGATGGAACCTGTGACATTAGTGTTGTAACATTTGGCACAGTTGGTGCTGGGTGTTGCACAGCATCATTTATGGCTCTGAGATCCTGAACTGGTCTCCACCCCCCATTTGGTTTTTTGATAGGCAGAATGGGGGAGTTGCATGGTGAATGAGGACATTCCACAATGGCACCTTGTTTTATGAGAGACTGAATGACAGGATCTATGCCTTCAACAGATTCTGGGCTAAGTGGATATTGTCTTTTGCATGGTCTGAAAACGGATTTTGGCTGAACAGTAACAGGAGTTGCTCCTTTTATATTTCCAAAATCAAATTTATTTTGAGCCCGCAATTTCCCAGGTACTTGTTGAAACCAATGCTTCCTCTTCAGTAGTTAATGTCATTAGTGTCACCTCATTTGTGTATGTGTGAATTTTCCGATTGACTGCTGCTTTCATGTTTACAGGATAAGAAGTGATTTTCATTGATGGGGAGTAACAACTACCATTTGGTCTATTTTGCCAGTCTGTCGTTAGTAAAGCTGCCTTAACCCAGGGTCCCAATTTGGTCCATGCAACATCAGATTCTTTTGTCAGTGGAATGTGAGGCACAGACCCAGGCATTGAAAACAAGGTCAACTGAGTTTCAGACAGACTTACTGACGCAGCTGCGAACTCTAAACCCACAAAAACTGGATCTATACCTATGTCCTCCTTATACCCTCCCACATTCCATGTATTTTCATAGGTGTAATCTTTAGATTTTTGTGAGAAATGTGACACACACTGCAGATACTTAGGTGTCTCTGTAATCTGTGGTATCAGGGACAACAGCTTGTCTATATCCTTTAAATTTAGCAGGTCCCAAGAATATTGATGATCACTCCCAGGAACAGAGACAGGATATAGACCAGCTGTGGCACATGTTACCTTGATTTCTGTAGAATCACAATGTACATCAATGCCTAGACCACACATAAGGTCACATGCTAACAAATTAACAGGACATAAATCAGAGAGAAGGAATTGGTGCTCACCTCTGTAATCTCCAAAACATACAGTCAGTGGCTCAGACAATGGCTCAAAACCTGGAACCCCTGAAGCTCCTATTGTCTTTAAGAATTTACTTGTATTGGGTGCCTCAGGGAGCAATTTAGATTGGATTACAGAGACCTGTGCTCCCGAATCTACAAGGAATGTCACATTAATACCTTGTATGTTTAACAGCAATGTAGGGGGTGTTTTAGAGTCTTGTGTTAAGTGTACATATTGTTGATATGTGACAACTGGTTTGTCACTATTCTCAACAGTGTCTACATGTGTATAGGTGTCTATGTGTTGTATGCTCTGACCTGCCTCCACTGTTTCCTATGGTTGAGCTACCTGTAGCCCCGGAGACTGCACAGAGAGACCTCTTGGTGGTGCGTGCGGCCATGATTCCCCTGGATTTCTTCCTTCTTGCTGGGCGGGTGTCATTGTAGGACAATCACATGACAAATGCCCATGGCCCCCGCAATTGTAGCACTGTATCTTGTATCTGTCCCGGCTGTTGGTGTGCCCCTGTAAATTCTGTCTTGGACCCAGTCTACGCCTCCCTCTGGTGTTGGGTTGGTGCGACTTCCACTTCTTTTCAGGATTATATGCCCCACCCTGCTGGTAATACATCAGTTGAGCAGTCTGAAGTTTTCGTGTCTGTTTAGAGTCCAAATCTACCTTATTTCGTTCGGTGTGTAGAACGTGTGTCCAAACATTCGCTATGGTCCCAGTCTCCCATCCAAAACATGTAGCCATGACACGACCCTTGAGGCTAGGATGAAGTCCATTAATCAAAGCTGTTTTCAGCAAATCATTGTATACCTCATTGTCTGCGTCGATGCCGGAGTGAGCTGCGAAAACAGATTCCATGCGAGTGCGATAGTCAGCTGCTAACTCACCCTCCTTTTGTTTTGTGTTGTGGATCTCAGGCCAACACACTCTTAAGGGGAAGGCAGCACGGACAGCTTCAGCCAGTCTGGTCATCATGTCATTGAAACACATTGATCCAACAGCTGGGGATGAAGACCAGTTGGCCGGTCGGATGTTGGCCCATTTGAGCTTAAAGCACCTCCGACACACAGCTTCTACCTCCTGCAGAGTTGGATTATACATTGTTAACAGCTGTTGCATTGCCGCCACCCATTTCTCACCTCCAGTTTTTTGAGGATCCGGCAGTTCTCCTGCAATCTCCTTCAGTTCATCCGGTTAACACGGCCTGTAAACCAATACTTCTGGCTCCCAGTGGGCATGTGCCTCTTCATCTGTTGGCCGTGGCTATGGATTTGGAAACGTCAGCATAGGCATCTGGTGGTGTCCTTTGTCTTTGTGACCCCTGAGCCAGTAATTGAAAGAAGGTGCTACTGGAGAAGAGACATCTCTGGGAGAGGTGGTGTTAACTAGTTGATTGGTAATTCCAGTCTGTTTGTTGTCACTCCTCGGTGTTGAAAGATTTGACAGATCAGGGTACAGCTCTGGTTTCTCCTCCTTCTCTCCTTCGGCACCCTTTTGGGGGTAGTCAGATTCCAGTGATTGTCCTTGTTTTTTTGTCTCTGAGGAAGGAGGGGCTGCAGACATGGGGTCACCATATGGGGGAGGCATATTCCATTCTTTGGCCCTACGTCTTTGTTTTTCTTTCTTTGTATCACCTTCTTCTCCTATTTCCTGTTTTAACATTAAACCTGCAACAGACTTAGCTTCCCTAAAAGCTGCTTCTCTTTCCCATTTTTCAAATGCTTGCCAGTCTATAGTTTTTCTTACTTTCTTTCCCTTTTTCTCTTCTAACAACACTCTACACCTTTTCAAACAATCAGTGCTCAATGTGCCTATTATAGGAAAAACTTCTTCAGTCAAATGGTGCCACAGTGGAACATTTTCAACAACACTTTTACCCGATTTCTCTGCCATTAATTTAGAAGGACCCGTAAGAGGATCAGATACTGACTTGAGTTTCCCAGTTTTGTTACCCATGTTGTCTATTGATTCACTTAAACAGATGTGCTTTTCACTTTCAATGGGCTTATCAATCACTCAGACTATTTCACACACGCTGATCTTCCCATACAAAGATGGTTAGATCTTATCACACATCCACTAACTTCGGATAACCTTTCAGCCAGGTGGTTTATACAACACATTCGTTACGAGCAACGCACCCTTTAATATCCAAACTGGATATTTAGACACTGAAGTGAAGTTTATTTTTCTTACCACATTCATACGCCCATTTTATTGCAGTTGGGAATCCCTACACTCATGCAAATTATATTTGTCTACTCCTTTAAATAATTGATTCAGAAATCATTCATTTTCTCCCTGAATGCTTATGTTTTTTTTTTTGTTTTTTTTCCCAAAACACTTCTCACAACACATTTTATTCATTTATCACCTTATCGTGGTGGAGAGGTTTGTCTGTCCCTGTGAACCTGAGGGCTGTGTTGTCTGGAGCTTAATGCTCTTGGTAGGGTCTCCCATGGCAAAGTGGTCTCAGGCGAGGGGCCGGACTAAGAATGGTTCACAAAGACTCAATGGACAAACAACAAAGAGGAAGAGAGACCCTGCCCGGAGGAAGCCCGGGGCCCCCGTCTGGAGCCAGGCCCAGACGGAGGGCTCGCCGGCGAGCGCCTGGTGGCCGGGTTTGCCACGGAGCCCGGCCGGGCACAGCCCGAAAAAGTGACGTGGCACCTCCCTCCTCTCCATCCTGTGGGCCCACCACTCGCAGGAGGAACCACTTGGGTCGGGTGCGCTGCTGCACGGGTGGCAGTGAAGGTGAGGGGCCTCGACGGACCAGACACGGGCAGCAGAAGCTGGCTCTTGGGACGTGGAATGTCACCTCTCTGTCGGGGAAGGAGCCGGAGCTTGTGCGGGAGGTGGAGCGCTACCAGTTAGATCTGGTGGGGCTTACCTCCACACACAGTCTCGGTTCTGGAACCGTTCTCCTGGATAGGGGTTGGACACTATTCTTCTCTGGAGTTGCCCAGGGTGTGCGGCGCCGGGCGGGTGTGGGGATACTCACAAACCCCCGGCTGAGCGCCGCGGTGTTGGAGTTCACCCCGGTGGACGAGAGGGTCGCCTCCTTACGCCTGCGGGTGGTAGGGGGGAAAACTCTGACTGTTGTTTGTGCATATGCACCAAACAGCAGTTCAGAGTATTCGGCCTTCTTGGAGACCCTGAATGGAGTCCTGCATGGGGCTCCAGTAGGGGACTCAATAGTTCTGCTGGGAGACTTCAACGCCCACGTGGGCAATGATGGAGACACCTGGAGAGGCGTGATTGGGAGGAACGGCCTCCCTGATCTAAATCTGAGTGGTCGTCAGTTATTAGACTTCTGTGCTAGTCACGGATTATCTATAACTAACACCATGTTCGAACATAAGGATGCTCATAAGTGTACGTGGTACCAGAGCACCCTAGGCCAAAGGTCGATGATCGATTTTGTGATCGTATCATTTGATCTGAGGCCGCATGTTTTGGACACTCGGGTGAAGAGAGGGGCAGAGCTGTCAACTGATCACCATCTGGTGATGAGTTGGATCAGAGGATGGGGGAAGATTCTGGACAGACCAGGTAAACCCAAACGAGTAGTGCGGGTGAACTGGGAACGTCTGGAGGAGGCCCCTGTTCGAGAGATCTTCAACTCACACCTCCGGCGGAGCTTTTCTGGCATCCCTGTGGAGGTTAGGGGCATTGAACCGGAGTGGGCAATGTTCAAAGCTTCAATTGCTGAAGCTGCAGCGGTGAGCTGTGGCCTCAAGGTCTTAGGTGCCTCAAGGGGCGGTAACCCTCGAACACCGTGGTGGACACCGGTGGTCAGGGAAGCTGTCCGACTGAAGAAGGAGGCCTTCCGGGATATGCTATCCCAGAAGACTCCGGAGGCAGTTGCAAGGTACCGACAGGCCAGAAGGGCTGCAGCCTCTGCTGTGTCAGAGGCAAAGCAGCGGGTGTGGGAGGAGTTCGGAGAAGCCATGGAGAAGGACTTTCGGGCGGCACCAGGGTGCTTCTGGAAAACCATTCGACATCTCAGGAGGGGGAAACGGGGAACCGTCCAAGCTGTTTACAGTAAAGACGGGACGCTGGTGACCTCAGCCGATGAGGTGATCGGGCGGTGGAAGGAGCACTTTGAGGAACTCCTTAATCCGACTAACACGCCCTCTTTTGTAGAGGCAGAGCTGGAGGCTGATGGGGAATCATTGTCAATATCCCTGGCGGAAGTCACTGAGGTAGTCAAACAACTCCACAGTGGCAAAGCCCCAGGGGTTGATGAGATTCGTCCAGAAATGCTGAAAACTTTGGGTTGGGAGGGGCTGTCTTGGTTGACACGCCTCTTCAACATTGCGTGGAAGTCTGGGACAGTGCCAAGGGAGTGGCAGACCGGGGTGGTGGTTCCTCTTTTTAAAAAGGGGGACCAGAGGGTGTGTGCCAATTACAGGGGTATCACACTACTCAGCCTCCCTGGTAAAGTCTACTCCAAGGTGCTGGAAAGGAGGGTTCGTCCTATAGTCGAACCTCAGATTGAAGAGGAACAATGTGGATTCCGTCCTGGACATGGAACAACGGACCAGCTCTTCATTCTCGCAAGGATCCTGGAGGGGGCCTGGGAGTATGCTCATCCAGTCTACATGTGTTTTGTGGATCTGGAGAAGGCATATGACCGGGTTCCTAGGGAGATACTGTGGGAGGTGCTGCGGGAGTATGGGGTGAGGGGGTCACTTCTGTGGGCCATCCAATCTCTGTACACCCAAAGTGAGAGCTGTGTCCGGATCCTCGGGAGTAAGTCGGATTCGTTTCCGGTGGGGGTTGGCCTCCGCCAGGGGTGCGCTTTGTCACCAATCCTGTTCGTGATTTTCATGGACAGGATTTCAAGGCGTAGTCGTGGTGGGGAGGGGTTGCAGTTCGGTGGGCTGAGGATCTCGTCTCTGCTTTTCGCAGATGATGTGGTCCTGATGACATCGTCGGTCAGTGACCTTCAGCACTCACTGGATCGGTTCGCAGCCGAGTGTGAAACGGCTGGGATGAGGATCAGCATCTCTAAATCTGAGGCCATGGCTCTTAGCAGGAAACCGGTGGATTGCTTACTCCAGGTAGGGAATGAGTCCTTACCCCAAGTGAAGGAGTTCAAGTACCTCGGGATCATGTTCACGAGTGAGGGGACCATGGAGCGTGAGTTTGGCCGGAGAATCGGAGCAGCGGGGGCGGTGTTGCAGTCGCTCTACCGCACCGTTGTGACGAAAAGAGAGCTGAGCCGGAAGGCAAAGCTCTCGATCTACCGGTCAATCTTCGTTCCTACCCTCACCTATGGTCATGAAAGTTGGGTCATGACCGAAAGAACGAGGTCGCGAGTACAAGCGGCCGAAATGGGTTTTCTCAGGAGGGTGGCTGGAGTCTCCCTTAGAGATAGGGTGAGAAGTTCAGCCATCCGTGAGGAACTCGGAGTAGAGCCGCTGCTCCTTAGCGTTGAAAGGAGCCAGTTGAGGTGGTTCGGGCATCTGGTAAGGATGCCCCCTGGGCGCCTCCCTAGGGAGGTGTTCCAGGCACGGCCAGCTGGGAGGAGGCCTCGGGGAAGACCCAGGACTAGGTGGAGAGATTATATCTCCACACTGGCCTGGGAACGCCTCGGGATCCCCCAGTTAGAGCTGGTTAATGTGGCCCAGGAAAGGGAAGTTTGGGGTCCCCTGCTAAAGCTGCTGCCCCCGCGACCCGACCCCGGATAAGCGGATGAAGATGAGATGAGACTTATATACCTTTAAGCGCATATATATATTTTAATGAAACTAGTTCTACAAAATAAAATTACACAGAAAATATGAAGACGGTCCAATCTCCAAAAGGGACACATTGGACCTTGATATTCAACCCTATAGGATTTATAGAATATCAGACAGCAGACCACATTGTCTCGGACTGTCACCTAGGTTACCTCGCCTTCTCAGAGCCTCAAAATCACACAGAAAATGAAACTAGTCTTCAAAACCACAAAGGACATATGAAGACGGTCCGACCTCTACAAATACACTCGTCGGACCTTATATTCAAACTCACAGGAATTACAGAATATCTTGACAGCAGACCACACACAGGTTCTCGAACTGTCGCCTAGGCTCACACACCTTCTTTTGAGCTTCAAAAACCCCACAAGTAAATTAGGCTTGTCTTCAAAATTACACACGAGATATGATTTAAAAAACACTGTACTCACGTTTAAAATGGATGGAGCGTCCGCTGTCCAGCACCCGTTCCTGACATCAGGCGGAATCCTGTCCTCCTTGGTGGGGCGGAATTTTTCCTTACCGGTTTAACCTTCAGTCAGGACTCAGGCCTGATCAGCAGAACGTCCATCCCATCCTCGTCGCCAAATGTGAAAGAAATTCTCTGGAGTCCTCAGTGTTTCTCAAATCATGTCTTTACTAAATACTGCATGCATAACAGGAGAGCTCATACCAGCAGCCGGGTCTCAACAATCTCTGCCTCTCTTCAAGTCACTTCAACATTTATACAGTTACTTCAAAGCTTCTTACAGACACAATTACATTAAAGTAACAAAAACACACTACTCAATGTTTATGACCCCAGTGGATGTTATCAGTGTTTACGACCCCCCTTTTGTCACCCTTTGCAAAGCCCCTGTGACTCCTTCTCCACAATCCCCAGCACTCATTTACAGCTTGATTCTTATGTTTATCAAGGATTTACATTATAAACTGGAAAAAAACACTTACAAAGAAAGGAAAGATCCTGGTTAATTTCCACACTATCCACAGCTTGACTGTTGTGTTAATCAACATACAGAAACCATGGATTTACATCATAGAGCCTTCTCCAGCACCTATCCACAGCTCGACTGTTGTGTTAATCAACATACAGAAACCATGGATTTACATCATAGAGCCTTCTACAGCACCTATCCACAGCTCGACTGTTGTGTTAATCAACATACAGAAACCATGGATTTACATCATAGAGCCTTCTCCAGCACCTATCCACAGCTCGACTGTTGTGTTAATTAACATACAGAAACCATGGATTTACATCATAGAGCCTTCTACAGCACCTATCCACAGCTCGACTGTTGTGTTAATCAACATACAGAAACCATGGATTGACATCATAGAGCCTTCTCCAGTACCTATCCACAGCTCGACTGTTGTGTTAATCAACATACAGAAACCAAGGATTTACATCATAGAGCCCTCTACAGCACCTATCCACAGCTCGACTGTTGTGTTAATCAACATACAGAAACCATGGACTTACATCATAGAGCCTTCTACAGCACCTATCCACAGCTCGACTGTTGTGTTAATCAACATACAGAAACCATGGATTTACATCATAGAGCCTTCTCCTGCACCTATCCACAGCTCGACTGTTGTGTTAATCAACATACAGAAACCATGGATTTACATCATAGAGCCTTCTACAGCACCTATCCACAGCTCGACTGTTGTGTTAATCAACATACAGAAACCATGGATTGACATCATAGAGCCTTCTACAGCACCTATCCACAGCTCGACTGTTGTGTTAATCAACATACAGAAACCATGGATTTACATCATAGAGCCTTCTCCAGCACCTATCCACAGCTCGACTGTTGTGTTAATCAACATACAGAAACCATGGATTTACATCATAGAGCCTTCTACAGCACCTATCCACAGCTCGACTGTTGTGTTAATCAACATACAGAAACCATGGATTTACATCATAGAGCCTTCTCCAGCACCTATCCACAGCTCGACTGTTGTGTTAATCAACATACAGAAACCATGGATTTACATCATAGAGCCTTCTACAGCACCTATCCACAGCTCGACTGTTGTGTTAATCAACATACAGAAACCATGGATTGACATCATAGAGCCTTCTCCAGTACCTATCCACAGCTCGACTGTTGTGTTAATCAACATACAGAAACCAAGGATTTACATCATAGAGCCTTCTACAGCACCTATCCACAGCTCGACTGTTGTGTTAATCAACATACAGAAACCATGGACTTACATAATAGAGCCTTCTACAGCACCTATCCACAGCTCGACTGTTGTGTTAATCAACATACAGAAACCATGGATTTACATCATAGAGCCTTCTCCAGCACCTATCCACAGCTCGACTGTTGTGTTAATCAACATACAGAAACCAAGGATTTACATCATAGAGCCTTCTACAGCACCTATCCACAGCTCGACTGTTGTGTTAATCAACATACAGAAACCATGGATTTACATCATAGAGCCTTCTCCAGCACCTATCCACAGCTCGACTGTTGTGTTAATCAACATAGAGAAACCATGGATTTACATCATAGAGCCTTCTACAGCACCTATCCACAGCTCGACTGTTGTGTTAATCAACATACAGAAACCATGGATTTACATCATAGAGCCTTCTCCAGCACCTATCCACAGCTCGACTGTTGTGTTAATCAACATACAGAAACCATGGATTTACATCATAGAGCCTTCTACAGCACCTATCCACAGCTCGACTGTTGTGTTAATCAACATACAGAAACCATGGATTTACATCATAGAGCCTTCTCCAGCACCTATCCACAGCTCGACTGTTGTGTTAATCAACATACAGAAACCATGGATTTACATCATAGAGCCTTCTACAGCACCTATCCACAGCTCGACTGTTGTGTTAATCAACATACAGAAACCATGGATTGACATCATAGAGCCTTCTCCAGTACCTATCCACAGCTCGACTGTTGTGTTAATCAACATACAGAAACCAAGGATTTACATCATAGAGCCCTCTACAGCACCTATCCACAGCTCGACTGTTGTGTTAATCAACATACAGAAACCATGGACTTACATCATAGAGCCTTCTACAGCACCTATCCACAGCTCGACTGTTGTGTTAATCAACATACAGAAACCATGGATTTACATCATAGAGCCTTCTACAGCACCTATCCACAGCTCGACTGTTGTGTTAATCAACATACAGAAACCATGGATTTACATCATAGAGCCTTCTCCAGCACCTATCCACAGCTCGACTGTTGTGTTAATCAACATACAGAAACCATGGATTTACATCATAGAGCCTTCTACAGCACCTATCCACAGCTCGACTGTTGTGTTAATCAACATACAGAAACCATGGATTGACATCATAGAGCCTTCTACAGCACCTATCCACAGCTCGACTGTTGTGTTAATCAACATACAGAAACCATGGATTTACATCATAGAGCCTTCTCCAGCACCTATCCACAGCTCGACTGTTGTGTTAATCAACATACAGAAACCATGGATTTACATCATAGAGCCTTCTACAGCACCTATCCACAGCTCGACTGTTGTGTTAATCAACATACAGAAACCATGGATTTACATCATAGAGCCTTCTCCAGCACCTATCCACAGCTCGACTGTTGTGTTAATCAACATACAGAAACCATGGATTTACATCATAGAGCCTTCTACAGCCCCTATCCACAGCTCGACTGTTGTGTTAATCAACATACAGAAACCATGGATTGACATCATAGAGCCTTCTCCAGTACCTATCCACAGCTCGACTGTTGTGTTAATCAACATACAGAAACCAAGGATTTACATCATAGAGCCTTCTACAGCACCTATCCACAGCTCGACTGTTGTGTTAATCAACATACAGAAACCATGGATTTACATCATAGAGCCTTCGCCAGCACCTATCCACAGCTCGACTGTTGTGTTAATCAACATACAGAAACCAAGGATTTACATCATAGAGCCTTCTACAGCACCTATCCACAGCTCGACTGTTGTGTTAATCAACATACAGAAACCATGGATTTACATCATAGAGCCTTCTCCAGCACCTATCCACAGCTCGACTGTTGTGTTAATCAACATACAGAAACCATGGATTTACATCATAGAGCCTTCTCCAGCACCTATCCACAGCTCGACTGTTGTGTTAATCAACATACAGAAACCATGGATTTACATCATAGAGCCTTCTACAGCACCTATCCACAGCTCGACTGTTGTGTTAATCAACATACAGAAACCATGGATTTACATCATAGAGCCTTCTCCAGCACCTATCCACAGCTCGACTGTTGTGTTCATCAAGATACAGAAACCATGGATTTACATCATAGAGCCTTCTACAGCACCTATCCACAGCTCGACTGTTGTGTTAATCAACATACAGAAACCATGGATTGACATCATAGAGCCTTCTCCAGTACCTATCCACAGCTCGACTGTTGTGTTAATCAACATACAGAAACCATGGATTGACATCATAAAGCCTTCTCCAGCACCTATCCACAGCTCGACTGTTGTGTTCATCAAGATACAGAAACCATGGATTTACATCATAGAGCCTTCTCCAGCACCTATCCACAGCTCGACTGTTGTGTTAATCAACATACAGAAACAATGGATTTACATCATAGAGCCTTCTGCAGCACCTATCCACAGCTCGACTGTTGTGTTAATCAACATACAGAAACCATGGATTTACATCATAGAGCCTTCTACAGCACCTATCCACAGCTCGACTGTTGTGTTAATCAACATACAGAAACCATGGATTTACATCATAGAGCCTTCTCCAGCACCTATCCACAGCTCGACTGTTGTGTTAATCAACATACAGAAACCATGGATTTACATCATAGAGCCTTCTACAGCACCTATCCACAGCTCGACTGTTTTGTTAATCAACATACAGAAACCATGGATTTACATCATAGAGCCTTCTCCAGCACCTATCCACAGCTCGACTGTTGTGTTAATCAACATACAGAAACCATGGATTTACATCATAGAGCCTTCTACAGCACCTATCCACAGCTCGACTGTTGTGTTAATCAACATACAGAAACCATGGATTGACATCATAGAGCCTTCTCCAGTACCTATCCACAGCTCGACTGTTGTGTTAATCAACATACAGAAACCAAGGATTTACATCATAGAGCCTTCTACAGCACCTATCCACAGCTCGACTGTTGTGTTAATCAACATACAGAAACCATGGACTTACATAATAGAGCCTTCTACAGCACCTATCCACAGCTCGACTGTTGTGTTAATCAACATACAGAAACCATGGATTTACATCATAGAGCCTTCTCCAGCACCTATCCACAGCTCGACTGTTGTGTTAATCAACATACAGAAACCAAGGATTTACATCATAGAGCCTTCTACAGCACCTATCCACAGCTCGACTGTTGTGTTAATCAACATACAGAAACCATGGATTTACATCATAGAGCCTTCTCCAGCACCTATCCACAGCTCGACTGTTGTGTTAATCAACATAGAGAAACCATGGATTTACATCATAGAGCCTTCTACAGCACCTATCCACAGCTCGACTGTTGTGTTAATCAACATACAGAAACCATGGATTTACATCATAGAGCCTTCTCCAGCACCTATCCACAGCTCGACTGTTGTGTTAATCAACATACAGAAACCATGGATTTACATCATAGAGCCTTCTACAGCACCTATCCACAGCTCGACTGTTGTGTTAATCAACATACAGAAACCATGGATTTACATCATAGAGCCTTCTCCAGCACCTATCCACAGCTCGACTGTTGTGTTAATCAACATACAGAAACCATGGATTTACATCATAGAGCCTTCTACAGCACCTATCCACAGCTCGACTGTTGTGTTAATCAACATACAGAAACCATGGATTGACATCATAGAGCCTTCTCCAGTACCTATCCACAGCTCGACTGTTGTGTTAATCAACATACAGAAACCAAGGATTTACATCATAGAGCCCTCTACAGCACCTATCCACAGCTCGACTGTTGTGTTAATCAACATACAGAAACCATGGACTTACATCATAGAGCCTTCTACAGCACCTATCCACAGCTCGACTGTTGTGTTAATCAACATACAGAAACCATGGATTTACATCATAGAGCCTTCTACAGCACCTATCCACAGCTCGACTGTTGTGTTAATCAACATACAGAAACCATGGATTTACATCATAGAGCCTTCTCCAGCACCTATCCACAGCTCGACTGTTGTGTTAATCAACATACAGAAACCATGGATTTACATCATAGAGCCTTCTACAGCACCTATCCACAGCTCGACTGTTGTGTTAATCAACATACAGAAACCATGGATTGACATCATAGAGCCTTCTACAGCACCTATCCACAGCTCGACTGTTGTGTTAATCAACATACAGAAACCATGGATTTACATCATAGAGCCTTCTCCAGCACCTATCCACAGCTCGACTGTTGTGTTAATCAACATACAGAAACCATGGATTTACATCATAGAGCCTTCTACAGCACCTATCCACAGCTCGACTGTTGTGTTAATCAACATACAGAAACCATGGATTTACATCATAGAGCCTTCTCCAGCACCTATCCACAGCTCGACTGTTGTGTTAATCAACATACAGAAACCATGGATTTACATCATAGAGCCTTCTACAGCCCCTATCCACAGCTCGACTGTTGTGTTAATCAACATACAGAAACCATGGATTGACATCATAGAGCCTTCTCCAGTACCTATCCACAGCTCGACTGTTGTGTTAATCAACATACAGAAACCAAGGATTTACATCATAGAGCCTTCTACAGCACCTATCCACAGCTCGACTGTTGTGTTAATCAACATACAGAAACCATGGATTTACATCATAGAGCCTTCGCCAGCACCTATCCACAGCTCGACTGTTGTGTTAATCAACATACAGAAACCAAGGATTTACATCATAGAGCCTTCTACAGCACCTATCCACAGCTCGACTGTTGTGTTAATCAACATACAGAAACCATGGATTTACATCATAGAGCCTTCTCCAGCACCTATCCACAGCTCGACTGTTGTGTTAATCAACATACAGAAACCATGGATTTACATCATAGAGCCTTCTCCAGCACCTATCCACAGCTCGACTGTTGTGTTAATCAACATACAGAAACCATGGATTTACATCATAGAGCCTTCTACAGCACCTATCCACAGCTCGACTGTTGTGTTAATCAACATACAGAAACCATGGATTTACATCATAGAGCCTTCTCCAGCACCTATCCACAGCTCGACTGTTGTGTTCATCAAGATACAGAAACCATGGATTTACATCATAGAGCCTTCTACAGCACCTATCCACAGCTCGACTGTTGTGTTAATCAACATACAGAAACCATGGATTGACATCATAGAGCCTTCTCCAGTACCTATCCACAGCTCGACTGTTGTGTTAATCAACATACAGAAACCATGGATTGACATCATAAAGCCTTCTCCAGCACCTATCCACAGCTCGACTGTTGTGTTCATCAAGATACAGAAACCATGGATTTACATCATAGAGCCTTCTCCAGCACCTATCCACAGCTCGACTGTTGTGTTAATCAACATACAGAAACAATGGATTTACATCATAGAGCCTTCTGCAGCACCTATCCACAGCTCGACTGTTGTGTTAATCAACATACAGAAACCATGGATTTACATCATAGAGCCTTCTACAGCACCTATCCACAGCTCGACTGTTGTGTTAATCAACATACAGAAACCATGGATTTACATCATAGAGCCTTCTACAGCACCTATCCACAGCTCGACTGTTGTGTTAATCAACATACAGAAACCATGGATTTACATCATAGAGCCTTCTACAGCACCTATCCACAGCTCGACTGTTGTGTTAATCAACATACAGAAACCATGGATTTACATCATAGAGCCTTCTCCAGCACCTATCCACAGCTCGACTGTTGTGTTAATCAACATACAAAAACCATGGATTTACATCATAGAGCCTTCTCCAGCACCTATCCACAGCTCGACTGTTGTGTTAATCAACATACAAAAACCATGGATTTACATCATAGAGCCTTCTCCAGCACCTATCCACAGCTCGACTGTTGTGTTAATCAACATACAGAAACCATGGATTTACATCATAGAGCCTTCTACAGCACCTATCCACAGCTCGACTGTTGTGTTAATCAACATACAGAAACCATGGACTTACATCATAGAGCCTTCTACAGCACCTATCCACAGCTCGACTGTTGTGTTAATCAACATACAGAAACCATGGATTTACATCATAGAGCCTTCTCCTGCACCTATCCACAGCTCGACTGTTGTGTTAATCAACATACAGAAACCATGGATTTACATCATAGAGCCTTCTACAGCACCTATCCACAGCTCGACTGTTGTGTTAATCAACATACAGAAACCATGGATTGACATCATAGAGCCTTCTACAGCACCTATCCACAGCTCGACTGTTGTGTTAATCAACATACAGAAACCATGGATTTACATCATAGAGCCTTCTCCAGCACCTATCCACAGCTCGACTGTTGTGTTAATCAACATACAGAAACCATGGATTTACATCATAGAGCCTTCTACAGCACCTATCCACAGCTCGACTGTTGTGTTAATCAACATACAGAAACCATGGATTTACATCATAGAGCCTTCTCCAGCACCTATCCACAGCTCGACTGTTGTGTTAATCAACATACAGAAACCATGGATTTACATCATAGAGCCTTCTACAGCACCTATCCACAGCTCGACTGTTGTGTTAATCAACATACAGAAACCATGGATTGACATCATAGATCCTTCTCCAGTACCTATCCACAGCTCGACTGTTGTGTTAATCAACATACAGAAACCAAGGATTTACATCATAGAGCCTTCTACAGCACCTATCCACAGCTCGACTGTTGTGTTAATCAACATACAGAAACCATGGACTTACATCATAGAGCCTTCTACAGCACCTATCCACAGCTCGACTGTTGTGTTAATCAACATACAGAAACCATGGATTTACATCATAGAGCCTTCTCCAGCACCTATCCACAGCTCGACTGTTGTGTTAATCAACATACAGAAACCAAGGATTTACATCATAGAGCCTTCTACAGCACCTATCCACAGCTCGACTGTTGTGTTAATCAACATACAGAAACCATGGATTTACATCATAGAGCCTTCTCCAGCACCTATCCACAGCTCGACTGTTGTGTTAATCAACATAGAGAAACCATGGATTTACATCATAGAGCCTTCTACAGCACCTATCCACAGCTCGACTGTTGTGTTAATCAACATACAGAAACCATGGATTTACATCATAGAGCCTTCTCCAGCACCTATCCACAGCTCGACTGTTGTGTTAATCAACATACAGAAACCATGGATTTACATCATAGAGCCTTCTACAGCACCTATCCACAGCTCGACTGTTGTGTTAATCAACATACAGAAACCATGGATTTACATCATAGAGCCTTCTCCAGCACCTATCCACAGCTCGACTGTTGTGTTAATCAACATACAGAAACCATGGATTTACATCATAGAGCCTTCTACAGCACCTATCCACAGCTCGACTGTTGTGTTAATCAACATACAGAAACCATGGATTGACATCATAGAGCCTTCTCCAGTACCTATCCACAGCTCGACTGTTGTGTTAATCAACATACAGAAACCAAGGATTTACATCATAGAGCCTTCTACAGCACCTATCCACAGCTCGACTGTTGTGTTAATCAACATACAGAAACCATGGACTTACATCATAGAGCCTTCTACAGCACCTATCCACAGCTCGACTGTTGTGTTAATCAACATACAGAAACCATGGATTTACATCATAGAGCCTTCTACAGCACCTATCCACAGCTCGACTGTTGTGTTAATCAACATACAGAAACCATGGATTTACATCATAGAGCCTTCTCCAGCACCTATCCACAGCTCGACTGTTGTGTTAATCAACATACAGAAACCATGGATTTACATCATAGAGCCTTCTACAGCACCTATCCACAGCTCGACTGTTGTGTTAATCAACATACAGAAACCATGGATTGACATCATAGAGCCTTCTCCAGTACCTATCCACAGCTCGACTGTTGTGTTAATCAACATACAGAAACCAAGGATTTACATCATAGAGCCTTCTACAGCACCTATCCACAGCTCGACTGTTGTGTTAATCAACATACAGAAACCATGGACTTACATCATAGAGCCTTCTACAGCACCTATCCACAGCTCGACTGTTGTGTTAATCAACATACAGAAACCATGGATTTACATCATAGAGCCTTCTCCAGCACCTATCCACAGCTCGACTGTTGTGTTAATCAACATACAGAAACCAAGGATTTACATCATAGAGCCTTCTACAGCACCTATCCACAGCTCGACTGTTGTGTTAATCAACATACAGAAACCATGGATTTACATCATAGAGCCTTCTCCAGCACCTATCCACAGCTCGACTGTTGTGTTAATCAACATAGAGAAACCATGGATTTACATCATAGAGCCTTCTACAGCACCTATCCACAGCTCGACTGTTGTGTTAATCAACATACAGAAACCATGGATTTACATCATAGAGCCTTCTCCAGCACCTATCCACAGCTCGACTGTTGTGTTAATCAACATACAGAAACCATGGATTTACATCATAGAGCCTTCTACAGCACCTATCCACAGCTCGACTGTTGTGTTAATCAACATACAGAAACCATGGATTTACATCATAGAGCCTTCTCCAGCACCTATCCACAGCTCGACTGTTGTGTTAATCAACATACAGAAACCATGGATTTACATCATAGAGCCTTCTACAGCACCTATCCACAGCTCGACTGTTGTGTTAATCAACATACAGAAACCATGGATTGACATCATAGAGCCTTCTCCAGTACCTATCCACAGCTCGACTGTTGTGTTAATCAACATACAGAAACCAAGGATTTACATCATAGAGCCCTCTACAGCACCTATCCACAGCTCGACTGTTGTGTTAATCAACATACAGAAACCATGGACTTACATCATAGAGCCTTCTACAGCACCTATCCACAGCTCGACTGTTGTGTTAATCAACATACAGAAACCATGGATTTACATCATAGAGCCTTCTACAGCACCTATCCACAGCTCGACTGTTGTGTTAATCAACATACAGAAACCATGGATTTACATCATAGAGCCTTCTCCAGCACCTATCCACAGCTCGACTGTTGTGTTAATCAACATACAGAAACCATGGATTTACATCATAGAGCCTTCTACAGCACCTATCCACAGCTCGACTGTTGTGTTAATCAACATACAGAAACCATGGATTTACATCATAGAGCCTTCTCCAGCACCTATCCACAGCTCGACTGTTGTGTTAATCAACATACAGAAACCATGGATTTACATCGTAGAGCCTTCTACAGCCCCTATCCACAGCTCGACTGTTGTGTTAATCAACATACAGAAACCATGGATTGACATCATAGAGCCTTCTCCAGTACCTATCCACAGCTCGACTGTTGTGTTAATCAACATACAGAAACCAAGGATTTACATCATAGAGCCTTCTACAGCACCTATCCACAGCTCGACTGTTGTGTTAATCAACATACAGAAACCATGGATTTACATCATAGAGCCTTCGCCAGCACCTATCCACAGCTCGACTGTTGTGTTAATCAACATACAGAAACCATGGATTTACATCATAGAGCCTTCTACAGCACCTATCCACAGCTCGACTGTTGTGTTAATCAACATACAGAAACCATGGATTTACATCATAGAGCCTTCTCCAGCACCTATCCACAGCTCGACTGTTGTGTTCATCAAGATACAGAAACCATGGATTTACATCATAGAGCCTTCTACAGCACCTATCCACAGCTCGACTGTTGTGTTAATCAACATACAGAAACCATGGATTGACATCATAGAGCCTTCTCCAGTACCTATCCACAGCTCGACTGTTGTGTTAATCAACATACAGAAACCATGGATTGACATCATAAAGCCTTCTCCAGCACCTATCCACAGCTCGACTGTTGTGTTCATCAAGATACAGAAACCATGGATTTACATCATAGAGCCTTCTCCAGCACCTATCCACAGCTCGACTGTTGTGTTAATCAACATACAGAAACAATGGATTTACATCATAGAGCCTTCTGCAGCACCTATCCACAGCTCGACTGTTGTGTTAATCAACATACAGAAACCATGGATTTACATCATAGAGCCTTCTACAGCACCTATCCACAGCTCGACTGTTGTGTTAATCAACATACAGAAACCATGGATTTACATCATAGAGCCTTCTACAGCACCTATCCACAGCTCGACTGTTGTGTTAATCAACATACAGAAACCATGGATTTACATCATAGAGCCTTCTACAGCACCTATCCACAGCTCGACTGTTGTGTTAATCAACATACAGAAACCATGGATTTACATCATAGAGCCTTCTCCAGCACCTATCCACAGCTCGACTGTTGTGTTAATCAACATACAAAAACCATGGATTTACATCATAGAGCCTTCTCCAGCACCTATCCACAGCTCGACTGTTGTGTTAATCAACATACAAAAACCATGGATTTACATCATAGAGCCTTCTCCAGCACCTATCCACAGCTCGACTGTTGTGTTAATCAACATAAAGAAACCATGGATTTACATCATAGAGCCTTCTACAGCACCTATCCACAGCTCGACTGTTGTGTTAATTAACATACAGAAACCATGGATTTACATCATAGAGCCTTCTCCAGCACCTATCCACAGCTCGACTGTTGTGTTCATCAAGATACAGAAACCATGGATTTACATCATAGAGCCTTCTACAGCACCTATCCACAGCTCGACTGTTGTGTTAATCAACATACAAAAACCATGGATTTACATCATAGAGCCTTCTCCAGCACCTATCCACAGCTCGACTGTTGTGTTAATCAACATAAAGAAACCATGGATTTACATCATAGAGCCTTCTGCAGCACCTATCCACAGCTCGACTGTTGTGTTAATTAACATACAGAAACCATGGATTTACATCATAGAGCCTTCTCCAGCACCTATCCACAGCTCGACTGTTGTGTTAATCAACATACAGAAACCATGGATTTACATCATAGAGCCTTCTACAGCACCTATCCACAGCTCGACTGTTGTGTTAATCAACATACAGAAACCATGGATTGACATCATAGAGCCTTCTCCAGTACCTATCCACAGCTCGACTGTTGTGTTAATCAACATACAGAAACCAAGGATTTACATCATAGAGCCTTCTACAGCACCTATCCACAGCTCGACTGTTGTGTTAATCAACATACAGAAACCATGGACTTACATCATAGAGCCTTCTACAGCACCTATCCACAGCTCGACTGTTGTGTTAATCAACATACAGAAACCATGGATTTACATCATAGAGCCTTCTCCAGCACCTATCCACAGCTCGACTGTTGTGTTAATCAACATACAGAAACCAAGGATTTACATCATAGAGCCTTCTACAGCACCTATCCACAGCTCGACTGTTGTGTTAATCAACATACAGAAACCATGGATTTACATCATAGAGCCTTCTCCAGCACCTATCCACAGCTCGACTGTTGTGTTAATCAACATAGAGAAACCATGGATTTACATCATAGAGCCTTCTACAGCACCTATCCACAGCTCGACTGTTGTGTTAATCAACATACAGAAACCATGGATTTACATCATAGAGCCTTCTCCAGCACCTATCCACAGCTCGACTGTTGTGTTAATCAACATACAGAAACCATGGATTTACATCATAGAGCCTTCTACAGCACCTATCCACAGCTCGACTGTTGTGTTAATCAACATACAGAAACCATGGATTTACATCATAGAGCCTTCTCCAGCACCTATCCACAGCTCGACTGTTGTGTTAATCAACATACAGAAACCATGGATTTACATCATAGAGCCTTCTCCAGCACCTATCCACAGCTCGACTGTTGTGTTAATCAACATACAGAAACCATGGATTGACATCATAGAGCCTTCTCCAGTACCTATCCACAGCTCGACTGTTGTGTTAATCAACATACAGAAACCAAGGATTTACATCATAGAGCCCTCTACAGCACCTATCCACAGCTCGACTGTTGTGTTAATCAACATACAGAAACCATGGACTTACATCATAGAGCCTTCTACAGCACCTATCCACAGCTCGACTGTTGTGTTAATCAACATACAGAAACCATGGATTTACATCATAGAGCCTTCTACAGCACCTATCCACAGCTCGACTGTTGTGTTAATCAACATACAGAAACCATGGATTTACATCATAGAGCCTTCTCCAGCACCTATCCACAGCTCGACTGTTGTGTTAATCAACATACAGAAACCATGGATTTACATCATAGAGCCTTCTACAGCACCTATCCACAGCTCGACTGTTGTGTTAATCAACATACAGAAACCATGGATTGACATCATAGAGCCTTCTCCAGCACCTATCCACAGCTCGACTGTTGTGTTAATCAACATACAAAAACCATGGATTTACATCATAGAGCCTTCTCCAGCACCTATCCACAGCTCGACTGTTGTGTTAATCAACATAAAGAAACCATGGATTTACATCATAGAGCCTTCTACAGCACCTATCCACAGCTCGACTGTTGTGTTAATCAACATACAGAAACCATGGACTTACATCATAGAGCCTTCTACAGCACCTATCCACAGCTCGACTGTTGTGTTAATCAACATACAGAAACCATGGATTTACATCATAGAGCCTTCTCCTGCACCTATCCACAGCTCGACTGTTGTGTTAATCAACATACAGAAACCATGGATTTACATCATAGAGCCTTCTACAGCACCTATCCACAGCTCGACTGTTGTGTTAATCAACATACAGAAACCATGGATTGACATCATAGAGCCTTCTACAGCACCTATCCACAGCTCGACTGTTGTGTTAATCAACATACAGAAACCATGGATTTACATCATAGAGCCTTCTCCAGCACCTATCCACAGCTCGACTGTTGTGTTAATTAACATACAGAAACCATGGATTTACATCATAGAGCCTTCTACAGCACCTATCCACAGCTCGACTGTTGTGTTAATCAACATACAGAAACCATGGATTTACATCATAGAGCCTTCTCCAGCACCTATCCACAGCTCGACTGTTGTGTTAATCAACATACAGAAACCATGGATTTACATCATAGAGCCTTCTACAGCACCTATCCACTGCTCGACTGTTGTGTTAATCAACATACAGAAACCATGGATTGACATCATAGAGCCTTCTCCAGTACCTATCCACAGCTCGACTGTTGTGTTAATCAACATACAGAAACCAAGGATTTACATCATAGAGCCTTCTACAGCACCTATCCACAGCTCGACTGTTGTGTTAATCAACATACAGAAACCATGGACTTACATCATAGAGCCTTCTACAGCACCTATCCACAGCTCGACTGTTGTGTTAATCAACATACAGAAACCATGGATTTACATCATAGAGCCTTCTCCAGCACCTATCCACAGCTCGACTGTTGTGTTAATCAACATACAGAAACCAAGGATTTACATCATAGAGCCTTCTACAGCACCTATCCACAGCTCGACTGTTGTGTTAATCAACATACAGAAACCATGGATTTACATCATAGAGCCTTCTCCAGCACCTATCCACAGCTCGACTGTTGTGTTAATCAACATAGAGAAACCATGGATTTACATCATAGAGCCTTCTACAGCACCTATCCACAGCTCGACTGTTGTGTTAATCAACATACAGAAACCATGGATTTACATCATAGAGCCTTCTCCAGCACCTATCCACAGCTCGACTGTTGTGTTAATCAACATACAGAAACCATGGATTTACATCATAGAGCCTTCTACAGCACCTATCCACAGCTCGACTGTTGTGTTAATCAACATACAGAAACCATGGATTTACATCATAGAGCCTTCTCCAGCACCTATCCACAGCTCGACTGTTGTGTTAATCAACATACAGAAACCATGGATTTACATCATAGAGCCTTCTCCAGCACCTATCCACAGCTCGACTGTTGTGTTAATCAACATACAGAAACCATGGATTGACATCATAGAGCCTTCTCCAGTACCTATCCACAGCTCGACTGTTGTGTTAATCAACATACAGAAACCAAGGATTTACATCATAGAGCCCTCTACAGCACCTATCCACAGCTCGACTGTTGTGTTAATCAACATACAGAAACCATGGACTTACATCATAGAGCCTTCTACAGCACCTATCCACAGCTCGACTGTTGTGTTAATCAACATACAGAAACCATGGATTTACATCATAGAGCCTTCTACAGCACCTATCCACAGCTCGACTGTTGTGTTAATCAACATACAGAAACCATGGATTTACATCATAGAGCCTTCTCCAGCACCTATCCACAGCTCGACTGTTGTGTTAATCAACATACAGAAACCATGGATTTACATCATAGAGCCTTCTACAGCACCTATCCACAGCTCGACTGTTGTGTTAATCAACATACAGAAACCATGGATTGACATCATAGAGCCTTCTACAGCACCTATCCACAGCTCGACTGTTGTGTTAATCAACATACAGAAACCATGGATTTACATCATAGAGCCTTCTCCAGCACCTATCCACAGCTCGACTGTTGTGTTAATCAACATACAGAAACCATGGATTTACATCATAGAGCCTTCTACAGCACCTATCCACAGCTCGACTGTTGTGTTTTTATTAAACATACAGAAACCATGGATTTACATCATAGAGCCTTCTCCAGCACCTATCCACAGCTCGACTGTTGTGTTAATCAACATACAGAAACCATGGATTTACATCATAGAGCCTTCTACAGCACCTATCCACAGCTCGACTGTTGTGTTAATCAACATACAGAAACCATGGATTGACATCATAGAGCCTTCTCCAGTACCTATCCACAGCTCGACTGTTGTGTTAATCAACATACAGAAACCAAGGATTTACATCATAGAGCCTTCTACAGCACCTATCCACAGCTCGACTGTTGTGTTAATCAACATACAGAAACCATGGATTTACATCATAGAGCCTTCGCCAGCACCTATCCACAGCTCGACTGTTGTGTTAATCAACATACAGAAACCAAGGATTTACATCATAGAGCCTTCTACAGCACCTATCCACAGCTCGACTGTTGTGTTAATCAACATACAGAAACCATGGATTTACATCATAGAGCCTTCTCCAGCACCTATCCACAGCTCGACTGTTGTGTTAATCAACTGACAGAAACCATGGATTTACATCATAGAGCCTTCTCCAGCACCTATCCACAGCTCGACTGTTGTGTTAATCAACATACAGAAACCATGGATTTACATCATAGAGCCTTCTACAGCACCTATCCACAGCTCGACTGTTGTGTTAATCAACATACAGAAACCATGGATTTACATCATAGAGCCTTCTCCAGCACCTATCCACAGCTCGACTGTTGTGTTCATCAAGATACAGAAACCATGGATTTACATCATAGAGCCTTCTACAGCACCTATCCACAGCTCGACTGTTGTGTTAATCAACATACAGAAACCATGGATTGACATCATAGAGCCTTCTCCAGTACCTATCCACAGCTCGACTGTTGTGTTAATCAACATACAGAAACCATGGATTGACATCATAAAGCCTTCTCCAGCACCTATCCACAGCTCGACTGTTGTGTTCATCAAGATACAGAAACCATGGACTTACATCATAGAGCCTTCTCCAGCACCTATCCACAGCTCGACTGTTGTGTTAATCAACATACAGAAACAATGGATTTACATCATAGAGCCTTCTGCAGCACCTATCCACAGCTCGACTGTTGTGTTAATCAACATACAGAAACCATGGATTTACATCATAGAGCCTTCTACAGCACCTATCCACAGCTCGACTGTTGTGTTAATCAACATACAGAAACCATGGATTTACATCATAGAGCCTTCTACAGCACCTATCCACAGCTCGACTGTTGTGTTAATCAACATACAGAAACCATGGATTTACATCATAGAGCCTTCTACAGCACCTATCCACAGCTCGACTGTTGTGTTAATCAACATACAGAAACCATGGATTTACATCATAGAGCCTTCTCCAGCACCTATCCACAGCTCGACTGTTGTGTTAATCAACATACAGAAACCAAGGATTTACATCATAGAGCCTTCTACAGCACCTATCCACAGCTCGACTGTTGTGTTAATCAACATACAGAAACCATGGATTTACATCATAGAGCCTTCTCCAGCACCTATCCACAGCTCGACTGTTGTGTTAATCAACATACAGAAACCATGGATTTACATCATAGAGCCTTCTCCAGCACCTATCCACAGCTCGACTGTTGTGTTAATCAACATACAGAAACCATGGATTTACATCATAGAGCCTTCTACAGCACCTATCCACAGCTCGACTGTTGTGTTAATCAACATACAGAAACCATGGATTTACATCATAGAGCCTTCTCCAGCACCTATCCACAGCTCGACTGTTGTGTTCATCAAGATACAGAAACCATGGATTTACATCATAGAGCCTTCTACAGCACCTATCCACAGCTCGACTGTTGTGTTAATCAACATACAGAAACCATGGATTGACATCATAGAGCCTTCTCCAGTACCTATCCACAGCTCGACTGTTGTGTTAATCAACATACAGAAACCATGGATTGACATCATAAAGCCTTCTCCAGCACCTATCCACAGCTCGACTGTTGTGTTCATCAAGATACAGAAACCATGGATTTACATCATAGAGCCTTCTCCAGCACCTATCCACAGCTCGACTGTTGTGTTAATCAACATACAGAAACAATGGATTTACATCATAGAGCCTTCTGCAGCACCTATCCACAGCTCGACTGTTGTGTTAATCAACATACAGAAACCATGGATTTACATCATAGAGCCTTCTACAGCACCTATCCACAGCTCGACTGTTGTGTTAATCAACATACAGAAACCATGGATTTACATCATAGAGCCTTCTACAGCACCTATCCACAGCTCGACTGTTGTGTTAATCAACATACAGAAACCATGGATTTACATCATAGAGCCTTCTACAGCACCTATCCACAGCTCGACTGTTGTGTTAATCAACATACAGAAACCATGGATTTACATCATAGAGCCTTCTCCAGCACCTATCCACAGCTCGACTGTTGTGTTAATCAACATACAAAAACCATGGATTTACATCATAGAGCCTTCTCCAGCACCTATCCACAGCTCGACTGTTGTGTTAATCAACATACAAAAACCATGGATTTACATCATAGAGCCTTCTCCAGCACCTATCCACAGCTCGACTGTTGTGTTAATCAACATACAGAAACCATGGATTTACATCATAGAGCCTTCTACAGCACCTATCCACAGCTCGACTGTTGTGTTAATCAACATACAGAAACCATGGATTTACATCATAGAGCCTTCTCCAGCACCTATCCACAGCTCGACTGTTGTGTTAATCAACATACAGAAACCATGGATTTACATCATAGAGCCTTCTACAGCACCTATCCACAGCTCGACTGTTGTGTTAATCAACATACAGAAACCATGGATTTACATCATAGAGCCTTCTACAGCACCTATCCACAGCTCGACTGTTGTGTTAATCAACATACAGAAACCATGGATTGACATCATAGAGCCTTCTCCAGTACCTATCCACAGCTCGACTGTTGTGTTAATCAACATACAGAAACCAAGGATTTACATCATAGAGCCTTCTACAGCACCTATCCACAGCTCGACTGTTGTGTTAATCAACATACAGAAACCATGGACTTACATCATAGAGCCTTCTACAGCACCTATCCACAGCTCGACTGTTGTGTTAATCAACATACAGAAACCATGGATTTACATCATAGAGCCTTCTCCAGCACCTATCCACAGCTCGACTGTTGTGTTAATCAACATACAGAAACCATGGATTTACATCATAGAGCCTTCTCCAGCACCTATCCACAGCTCGACTGTTGTGTTAATCAACATACAGAAACCATGGATTTACATCATAGAGCCTTCTACAGCACCTATCCACAGCTCGACTGTTGTGTTAATCAACATACAGAAACCATGGATTTACATCATAGAGCCTTCTCCAGCACCTATCCACAGCTCGACTGTTGTGTTCATCAAGATACAGAAACCATGGATTTACATCATAGAGCCTTCTACAGCACCTATCCACAGCTCGACTGTTGTGTTAATCAACATACAGAAACCATGGATTGACATCATAGAGCCTTCTCCAGTACCTATCCACAGCTCGACTGTTGTGTTAATCAACATACAGAAACCATGGATTGACATCATAAAGCCTTCTCCAGCACCTATCCACAGCTCGACTGTTGTGTTCATCAAGATACAGAAAC
The DNA here is from genome assembly GCF_963691815.1 of Echiichthys vipera. Classification (NCBI taxonomy): domain Eukaryota; kingdom Metazoa; phylum Chordata; class Actinopteri; order Perciformes; family Trachinidae; genus Echiichthys; species Echiichthys vipera. The sequence continues at coordinate 1,356,296 of NC_139849.1, forward strand.
CATGGATTTACATCATAGAGCCTTCTCCAGCACCTATCCACAGCTCGACTGTTGTGTTAATCAACATACAGAAACCATGGATTTACATCATAGAGCCTTCTGCAGCACCTATCCACAGCTCGACTGTTGTGTTAATCAACATACAGAAACCATGGATTTACATCATAGAGCCTTCTACAGCACCTATCCACAGCTCGACTGTTGTGTTAATCAACATACAGAAACCATGAATTTACATCATAGAGCCTTCTACAGCACCTATCCACAGCTCGACTGTTGTGTTCATCAAGATACAGAAACCATGGATTTACATCATAGAGCCTTCTACAGCACCTATCCACAGCTCGACTGTTGTGTTAATCAACATACAGAAACCATGGATTTACATCATAGAGCCTTCTCCAGCACCTATCCACAGCTTGACTGTTGTGTTAATCAACATACAGAAACCATGGATTTACATCATAGAGCCTTCTACAGTACCAATCCACAGCTCGACTGTTGTGTTAATCAACATACAGAAACCAAGGATTGACATCATAGACTAAGAAACACTTACAAAGAAAGAAGGAAAACCCTGGTGATTTCTCATATGCCACATTAACGCTAGCTAAAGAGCCCATTTTTTCGGGACAAACAGATTGATTTAAAACACATGCAGTGTTGGGACGGTTACTTTTCAAATGTATTCCCCTACAGTTTACTGATTACATGTCCTAAAATGTAATCAGTCGCCACAGTAGATATGAGATGTGGAGTGAAAATCATGGGTAAGATGTTTGTGAATGTAATGAGAGAGGCTGAGCAAAGCTGCAGCTGTTAGAGAAACAGAACAGGGAAACCACAGGAGGGTAACGCCGGCTCACACTGATGACAGTACCCAGGGCAGCTGCGAGTATGAGGCTGCTGTCAGGTTCACTGCTCCACTCATAAGCGCGGACCGGAGAAGTAGATCTGCTCCTGTCCGGAGCAGTTAACTTTACGGGTCGGCTGCAGTGTAAGACGGTGGTGTGTTTTCCTAGTCTGCCGGCAAGAGAACACACACATGCACACACACACACACGCACGCTCGCTTGCTCGCTTACACGGCCTCACCTGCATGGTGCAGTAATCTGTAACGTGTTCTTTTTTTAAGAGTAACTGTATTCTGAATACACCAATTTAAACTGTTACTATAAAGCAATACAGTTACTCGTATTTTGTATTTTAAGTACGTACCGAAGTAACGAGTAATCCGTTACTCCCCAACGCTGAACCCATGTAGACAATGATGAAATCCACGAGTAGCATCCAGTTGCAGCCCCGGAGCACAAGCCCCTCACTTGACACATGTCGCTGGCTTGACGGATGTGCCGTTTAATACCAGAAAGTACGCGGGAATTTGAGGATACTCACTGTCACTGCTTGGAAAATGATGGAGATAATGGAGATGTTTAAAAACTACGTCAGTTTAATATAAAAATATTGATAAGTTTAGCTTTAATTTAAGCAGCTGGCATTCATATTGGCCATCTGTTACGTATTTCTAGTCAATCCGAGCTTTCTACTCTTCTGTGGGTTGGACATCTTTCAACTTTTAGGTGGCACACTACTTACACATCTTTAAATTAATGAGTAGAAACCATGTATGAAACCATACATTTATTGTAAATATATACACTCTGGTGGCACACTTTGTAATGGTTTGTTTATTCACAGACAGTATTTAATTCAGCAGTGGCATTTATAATTTTAATTTGAGCAATTCTAGGATAAATATACGGCAGGTGTCAATTCACGATGCACTGAAATGCTCCGACTATAAAAAGAGGAGTCGTTTTTAAAGGTTGTGTTGGTTTTTGTCAGAAAACATCACAACTATGATTTCTATCTAAATATTAGTTTCTGCCCAGAATTAATGATGTAACGTGAGGGTTCGATATGTGGTGGTTGGATCACTCTTTAGGAGAAGAAACAGCAGGATGGAGACGGATAACTTTCTTAAGCAACACTTTACTTCTTTTTCGTCCACACGTCAACAACAACAACACTTCCTACTTCCTGGATCACATGTCACTGAACTAACCAATCAGAGGCTAGAAAGGCTTTACCTTAAGTAAATGTGAGGAGAACCACAGAGGCAGATCCAGGAGATTAACATAACTGTCTTTTAGGTTCTAAGGTAAATGTTTAAACCTGTAAATATAAAAATAATAATTGTAAACATAAATGTGTAAATAGTTACTGTGTAAACATACTGTTAAAGCTTACATTCCTCCCCCTCTCACAAAAGAAACGTCCCCGTTTCACAGTGGCAAGCAAAACAAAGAACTGTTACTAGAGAGAACAAAGCAACAGCCTCACTTAAGAACATATTCCACAAGGTAACTGGGAGGTCTCACTTGACGCCTGCTTGGGCGCAGTGAAGAACTAGAGCCCTGACCAGGAGAGGCAGAGGGGACAGCAGGAGATGTCCCAACCATGACTTGACCAGAGGGGGGAGCAGTGAGTCCAAGGCGCTGGGGATGGGGGCGAGATGGATTGAGGCGCGTGGGATTGCGGCTGCGGCCGAGGTCGAAGCCGTGGGTCCAATGAGGAGGCACCACCACAGCCAGGTACATTGTAGCTCCTCTTTGCTGCAGGCCTGGAAGGTTTAATGGGCAAAGCACCGGATAATGCAGTCAAGCAAGGGAGTCGAGACAGCACAGATGAGTCACAATCAGGTGTCTTATGTCCTTGATCTGGCACAGGAGCATTGTAAGGTCTGAGACGGTTGTAATGGACAATCTGGGTCTTGTCAGACTGATCCAGGAGGTAATGAATCCTGTATGTCACTCCCGGAGAATCCACATCAGATCCGAGGCACTCCACTATTGCAAAGGGGCCTTTCCAGTGAGGAGCGAGTTTCTGTTTAGATATAGTGGGGTCATTTAACCACACAAGGTCTCCAGAAGCATAGGGAGTGTGCTTGACATATTTGTCATACTGTTGTTTCTGCTGGTTGTGGGCACAGTCTCTATTCCAAGAAGCAGAACCAAAGGCAAACTGAAATTTCTGGGTCAATAGTGCCACATAGTCAGTAGGTGAGCTTTGAGTAGATGAGGACGGTGTGTTGTTGGGTAAAAGCAGGTTAGCAGGCATCCTAGCTTCCTGACCATGTGTGAGAAAGAACGGAGTGAAACCTGTTGTAGAGTGAGGGCTGGTGTTGTAGGCCAAAGCAACTTGGTTGAGACAGTCATCCCATTCACCCGGCTGCTGAAGTAGTAACTTGGCTAACTGATCAATGAGTGTTCTGTTGAATCTCTCAATCATGCCGTCACACTGAGGGTGATATGGGCTGGTTTGTGTTTTCTGGATGCCCAGCAGTTCACACAGGTGTTTCACTAAGTCAGACTCAAATTGTCGCCCTTGATCTGTATGCAGCATTTCTGGAATACCGTGTTCACAGATAAAGTTTTTAAACAAACATTTTGCAACTGTTGTGGAGCGCTGATCTGGGATGGCATAGAGGTTGACGTACTTGGAAAAATAATCCTTAACCACGAGCACATACCTGTTGCCACGACTTGTGATGGGAAGCTCCAGTATGTCAGCTGCAACCTTTTGGAATGGTTCAGTAGCAACAATTGTTTTCATTGGAGCTCTCTGGTGCGGTATGGGACTCCGTCGTGCATCACATGGAACACATTGCTTGCACCACATCTTGATGTCACGTGACATAAATGGCCAGTAGCAGAGTTGCTGAGCACGTTTAAGGACTTTATCTGCAGACAGATGACCAGTTACTGAATTTCCATGTAATAACTGCAGAACAGTGTCTTTTAAGGCATGGGGAACAACAACTTGGTGCTGCACTGTCTTAGTATAAGGGTTGAGAACTTCACGACAGAGCAACCCATTATGAAAGGTAAGTCTGTGGTACTCTTGCCATAGTGCTTTTTCAGCAGGTGTGCGTTTTTTCATGCGCCAGTATCAGAATCAGAATCAGAATCAGAATACTTTATTGATCCCCGGGGGGAAATTCTTTCGTTCCAATGCTCCGTGCACAGTAGAAACAAGCCATAAAGATGAATAAAGTAGAAATAAAATAAAGTAAAGATTCAAATAAAATACAATTAAAATAAATCTAAAGTAGCTAATAAATAGCCAATAAAATACAGTACAAATAAATAATAAACAATCAAGTAAACAATCTGAAGTGAGTGTGAAAATACAATCTGAGATATATACACTGTACAATTAGGTTGTTATGGCAAATGAAATGAAATGAGAACAGATATTTATATTTTGTTTTGTTTTGTTTTTAAGTAGTCAAGAGTCCGATAATTAAAGAGATGAGTTGTACAGTTTAATGGCCACAGGTAAGAATGACCTCCTGTGGCGCTCAGTGGTGCATTTAGGAGCAATCAGTCTCTGGCTGAAGGTGCTCCTCTGTTCAGCCAGAGTGTTGTGGAGAGGGTGAGAGCCATGCTGCAGTATCGCCCGCACCTTCGACAGCATCCTCCTGTCTGACACTGCAGCCAAGGTGTCCAGCTCCACCCCCACAATGTCACTGGCCTTTCTGATCAGTTTATTGAGTCTGTTGGCATCTGCAACCTTCAGTCTGCTGCCCCAGCACACTACAGCAAACATAAAAGCACTAGCCACCACAGACTCATAAAACATCCTCAGCATGGTCCGACAGATGTTGAAGGAGCGGAGCCTCCTCAGAAAATAGAGGCGGCTCTGTCCCTTCTTGTAAAGGACTTCAGTGTTCTTAGTCCAGTCCAGTTTATTGTCAATGAACACCCCCAGATATTTGTAGTGTTCTACAATGTCCACGTTATGCCCCCGGATGGAAACTGGGGTCACTGGTGTCTTTGTCCTCCTCAGATCCACCACCAGCTCTTTGGTTTTTGCTGTGTTGAGCTGCAGGTGGTTCAGCTCACACCATGTGACAAAGTTGTCAACCACAGCCCTGTATTCAGCCTCCTCACCCTTACTGATACATCCCACTACAGCAGAGTCATCAGAAAACTTCTGAAGATGGCAAGACTCTGTCTGGTAGCTGAAGTCCGTGGTGTAAAGGGTGAAGAGGAAAGGAGAGAGAACAGTCCCTTGTGGTGCGCCAGTGCTGCTAACCACTGTATCTGACACACAGTGACGCAGGCGCACGTACTGTGGTCGACCAGTGAGGTAGTCCAAAATCCAGGAAACAAGGGGGGGATCCACCAGCATCGCCGTCATCTTGTCACCCAGTAGAGCAGGCCTGATGGTGTTGAATGCGCTGGAGAAGTCAAAGAAAGTGACCCTCACAGTGCTCCTCGGCTTGTCCAGGTGGGTGTAGGCACGGTTTAGCAGGTAGATGATGGCATCCTCAACTCCAATCCGGGGCTGATAGGCGAACTGCAGGGGGTCCAGGTGTGGCCTGACCATAGGCCTGAGCTGCTCCTGGACGAGTCTCTCCAGGGTCTTCATGATATGAGACGTCAGTGCCACCGGTCGGTAGTCAGAGAGACCGCTGGGCTGCGGCGTCTTTGGCACTAGAACGAGGCAGGGCGTCTTCCATATCACAGGGACCATCTGGAGGCTCAGGCTCATCTCAAAGACGCGGTGTAGAACTCCACATAGCTGTTCGGCGCAGGCTCTGAGAACCCGTGGACTGACACCATCAGGGCCTGCAGCCTTACCGGCGTGGAGTTTGCTCAGTTGTCCCGTACCTGAAGCGGTGTAAACTGTGCAGGTTGAGCAGGGGGAGGTTCGAAGTCCAGAGTGAGAGGAGGGCAGGTAGCAGGGGAGCCAGGAGAGGTGTGAAGAGAGGGGGATGGGTGTGAGGGTCTCATGGCGTTGAATGAGGTGCTATCAGGAGGAGGAGGGGGGGTCAGAAGCAGTGATGGCTGTAGACAGTCAGCAGGAGAGACAGCAGGGGCCTGGGCTGCAGTGTCAAACCTGTTGAAGAACAGATTCAACTCATTAGCCCCAGCCACACTGCCATCAGATCCACCGCTAGCTGGTCTGAAGCCTGTGATGGTCTTCATGCCACTCCAGACCTCTCTCATGTTGTTTTGCTGGAGTTTCATCTCCAGCTTTCTCCTGTAGCTGTCCTTCGCCTCTCTGATCTTGTTGTTAAGCTCCCTCTGAACGTCCCGAAGCTCCTCCCTGTTGCCACCTCTGAAGGCCCTCTTCTTCTGGTTCAGAGTGGCTTTGATGTCTTTGGTTACCCAGGGCTTGTTGTTTGGGTAACAACGCACAGTCCGAGCTGGGACAATGCCGTCCACACAGAAATTTATGTAGTCTGTGATGCATTCAGTAAGCCCATCAATGTCCTCTCCATGCGGCTCACAGAGTGCATTCCAGTCTGTCACCTCAAAACAGCCCTGCAGTGCCTCATAGCAGTCCTCTGACCATGTCCTCACTGTCTTTGTGGTCACAGGCAGCCTCTTCACTAGAGGCACATAGCAGGGGGTGAGAAGCACCAGGTTGTGATCTGATCTCCCCAGGGGGGGAAGGGACGTGGAGGTGTATGCGTCCTTCACATTAGCATACAACAGGTCCAGGGTCCTTTCCTCTCTTGTTGTACAGGTCACATACTGGGTGAATTTCGGCAGTGTCTTTTTAATGCAGACATGGTTGAAGTCACCCGAGATTATAATCAGAGCAGTCGGGTGTGCGGTCTGTAGTCTGGCTATTGTGGAGTGGATGACGTCACATGCCGACGTTGGGTTAGCGGACGGGGGAATGTAAACAGCCACAACGATAGCATGTGAGAATTCACGGGGTAAATAGTACGGACGGAGGCCCACAGATAACAGTTCAATATCCGGACTGCAGATGCGGTCTTTGATGGTAACGTGACCAGGATTGCACCACCTGTTGTTCACGTAAACAGCAAGCCCCCCTCCTTTACGCTTGCCGCTCGTAGTGCAGTCCCTGTCAGCCCGGACAGTGTGGAAGCCCTCGGTGGAAATATTGTGGTCAGGAACATCCGCGTGTAGCCATGACTCCGAGAAAATCATCAGGCTACACTCCCGGTATTCCTGACGACTCCGGGTTAGCGCTGTTAGCTCGTCCATCTTATTCCCCAGTGATCTCACGTTGCCCATGATGAGAGATGGGAGACACGGCTTGAATGTCTTCCTCTCCATAAGTCTCCGGTGTTTCGCTCCTTTTCTCCGCCGTAGCGATCCTTTCCCTCTGCCTCCACGGTGTGTTTTCCTCCATAGTTCAGCAGGGATGTCCGCCTTCACCGTAGCCGAGCCGGCCGGCTTCAGCTCTAACAGCTGATCCCTGGAGTAAACAATGCGGAGTTGTTGAGCAACCGTCGTGTGGCGGAGTAAAAGCAGCGATTCAACCAAAAACGCCACAACAAAAACTCTCCACACAAGCATGTTTAAAGAGAGAGGCTTAATAAATAACTATGTTAAAAGAAAAAAAAAAAAAAAAAAAAGTAAGATAAAGTAAAAAGGAGAAAAGTTGAAAACAAAGTAAAAGTAAGCAGGAGCGACTAGAACAGGCTGCATACACCGCGGCGCATGCGCACACATAGTACCACAGTATGGTAGTTTCAGACCCTTAACTTTCCAGCTAATGACCTCAGACAGTACAGAATCTTTCTGCTGTTCCTCTTTAAGATCCTTTTCTGGGATTTGAAGCACAAATGTGGAGCAGACAGATTGTGTGGCACACTGTACTTCTGGACAAGGCGGCTGCAGTAGAGGCTGCATACCAGAAACAGGCTCTGGATCAGTACTGTGTTCCTCTTTAAGATCCTTTTCTGGGATTTGAAGCACAAATGTGGAGCAGACAGATTGTGTGGCACACTGTACTTCTGGACAAGGCGGCTGCAGTAGAGGCTGCATACCAGAAACAGGCTCTGGATCAGTACTGTGGGGGCTTTGGTCATGTACCGAACTGACATGACAAGATGGACCTACAGGACTTGACTGTGTCTTGTCAGGGTGGGGACTAGCAGGGGCAATACAGGAGGTGCTTTGCTCTGTAGAGCTAGTGTTTGCAGGGCGATGTGACAAAGCATCTGCATTGAGGTGGCTGCGGCCGTCCTTGTGAATTATAGTCCACTCAAAAGGATCAAGTTCAAGAGCCCAACATTCACGACGTCCAGTTCTGTCATTTTCAATGGGTATTTTCCTGAGACCCAAAAGAGGTTTGTGGTCTGTGACAATAACAAAAGGTTGCTTGTAGAGGTAGTGTCGAAACTGACGTACAGCCCAGACAATAGCCCAGAGTTCCCTATCGTAGGTTGACCATTTCTTCTCCGCCTTCGTCAGAACATTGCTAGCATATGCAATTACTTTCTCCTGATGATCCTGTCTCTGACAGCGTGCTCACACTGTCCTTTTGGCCGCGGCCAAAACCGGTTTTTCAGCTAAAGTCTAGTACCTTTAAGTAGTGTGAGCGCACCCGCTCCGCGCTCAACTGGGGCCAGCTGGCCCTCCACGGCCCGCTTGAAAGAGGTGGGCTTTAGCGGAGCCGTTTGCACATGTACGAGCACGAGCGTGCGCACGTGCACGTGCACGTGCACGCGCACGCGCACGAGCCCTACGGCAGTAGCGTTATGTCCGCCTGTTCTGACATGTAAATAGAAGGACGGACCATGCGCAGACATTTAACAACAACAACAATGGTGGTGAAAGGTTCACGTTGGTGTGGTGCGGAGGTGGAGTGTTTACTGCAGATTTGGTCGGATGAAAATATTCAAAAACAGTCGACAAGATGCACAAAAACTCCGAGGTCTGTGGAAAGATCTGGAAACAAAGCCACACACGCGATCAATGCGTGTGACGTGTTACGGCTTGATGGCGTGTGGACAGCAAGAAGCATTGGCCGAGGCCCAGGTAGTGTGAGTACAAACGGGGCTGGGGCGCGGGGGGGAGAGGGAGGGGGGACAAGTACCCTAAAGTCCGGGTCTCGGTCCGGGAGGACAGTGTGATCACGCCCTGAGCCAGCACCGCACCTATAGCAGCACCCGAAGCATCTGTGTAGAGGGAGAATGGCAGTGTGAAATCTGGGAATGCAACCACAGGGGGGCTTGAAAGACCATGTTTCAGGTAAGTGAATGCATCCTGACACTGAGAAGTCCACTGGAAGTGTGCATTCTTCTCCGTGAGTCCATGTAGTGGAACACTGTGATGTGCAAAGCTCCTGATGAACTCCCGGTAATATGAACAAAGTCCCAAAAATGATCTTACATCGGTTGCTGAGCATGGAGTAGGCCAATCTTGAACACTTTTCACGTTTCGTGGATCTGGCTGTTGGATACAACATGGCCCAAAAATGTTACCTGATTTCTGGCAAAAGAGCATTTTGAGGGATTTAACTTTAGACCACTTGACTGGAATCTGAAGAGTATTTCTTCCAGGTGCTGGAGATGTTCGCTGAAGGAGCGGCTGTATATGAGGACATCATCCAAATAGACTAGGCAGGTTTCCCAAGGGAGGCCACGAAGTACCATCTCCATTAAGCGTTGACATGTGGCTGGAGCATTGGTCAGTCCCATTGGCATTACTTTAAAGTGATAAAGTCCACTGCCTGTTGTGAAGGCTGTTTTTTCACGGTCTTCCTCTTCCAGCTCAACTTGCCAATATCCATGCTGAAGGTCCATTGTGGAGAACCAGGCATCGACTCTAGGGAGAGGATGTGAATCTTTAATTGTTACTGCATTGAGTTTCTTATAGTCCAGGCAGAAACGCCATGTGCCATTTTTCTTGCGCACCAAAACCACTGGCGCAGCCCACGGACTGTAACTTTCTTCAATGACATCTGCTTTCAACAGGTTTTCAACTTGAGTCCGTATTTCAGCTCTCTGTTCAGGGGTTACTCTGTAGGCTCGCTGTTTAGTGGGTGTAGCATCACCAGTGCGAATATGATGTTTGATTATGTCTGTTCGACCCCTGTCCCCCTGAGTGTTTACTGAATACTGTTGTATATTTCTGAAGCAGTGACTTCAAAGACTGAACTTGGGAAGCTGACAGGTTTCCTTCATCTATCTGTACGGGGGGAGCTGCATCATATACAGATGACGTCTCACAACATTTCTCATCAGCTCGCATGATGTCAACTGATGAAGCAGAATGAAACTCCCCAAGGTGTTGTCCAGAATGCAGCTCAATGTCGTCTCTGGAGGGATTTAAGACTCTAACCACAGTTGTTCCATTTTGAACATCACTAAGAGAGTGTGCCACAATGATATCACACGCTGGGTTGGGCATGAGAACACCACAGTAGTCAGTTGGCATAGGAGAAGCAGGTGTAGGTGCTGACACGCAGGCTGCGATGAGGGTTTCACTCATAGCTGGAATCTTAGTGGGTACCAGCACTGACACATTACAGCAAGCTGCCACTTCATGTCTTTTGGGCACTAGGGGAATTTTCATGTCCCACAGTTACAATACTTTGTTCTTGAGATCAAGGAGGGCATGGTGCCTTTCCAGAAAATCCCAACCTAGTATTACTGGCTGGTAAGCACCTCTGAGGACTTCAAATTCCTGCTGCCATACCTGTCTTCCAAGTCTGATTCCAATAGTTAACTTGCCTAAAATGTCCAAGTGCTGTCCATTCACTGAACGAGCTGGCACAGAGGAGACTGTCATGGGGCGTTTTTTTAAAGCTGGATGGGAGTTTCGAAAATCTTCGCTCACAATGGAGACAAATGAGCCAGAGTCAATTAAGGCGCAGACTTCAATGCCTTCAACAATAGCCAAGATGTTAGAAGAAACAGAGCAATCAAGTCCTGCGTCATTGTTATCCAGTATACATTGTGGAGTATCATCCTGGGGCTGTGATGCAGTAGCTGATGTTTGCCCCTCAACAGCAGCTAATGAAAGTTTCCCTGACGCTCGGAGCTGGAGTGTGGGTGCCTTTCAGGAGACTGGAATCGAACACTGCTCCTAGTGTGTGGGCTTGCATCTCTATTTCTCTGTGGAGCTGGACTAGGACTGCGTCTGTATTTATTTGTGTCGTCATGGCGACCACACCTGGAGTGCTGGTAGGATGGGCGAACTGGAGAGTGACGCCGGTCCTGTCTGTTACTCTTGTCCCACTCTTCGCGCCTCTGGTGATCAAAGGGTGGTGGACAACGTCCGTAGGGAGGCTCAGAGTCACGACTATAATACGGCTCAGGTGAGTAATAGTCTCTGGGGCATTGTCTGGCATTGTAGGGCGAAGGGGAGGAACTGCATGCACTGTATCGAGCATCACAGGAGGAGGGTCTGTCAGGTCTGGAGTCCAAACGCTGAGCAAGGTAGCTGTGTTTGTCTTGTAAATTCTGTACTTCTAATTTCAAACTGTTTACAGTAAGTGTAAGCTGCTCCACAGCCTGAAGTAGTTTGCCATCAGTAGGTTTAGGGCGAACCATAGCTACCTGCTCTGAAGGTAGGAGGTGTGGAGATCCTGTAGTAGTCAATTGCAGCGCTGCACGTGCTCTCTCACAGCGGCTGGCAATGCACACGGCTTCCTCAAGGTTCCCTGCACCCTTCAAAGCGGCGAGACCAACTTGTGAAAGATTCCGTCCCATCTCCTTTAAAAGCAGGGTGAAGGTCAATTTTTAGGGCACTTGAGAGCGTATGTAGTGCTAAAGGAGCAGCATTTGTTCTTGTAACATCATCTGATCTTTGTTGGTGTGTGGGAGCAGGCTGCAGTTAATGCACAGATGCACTCTCATCCTCAGACATATTTAGAGAGGAAAAAAAAAACTACCAGTTCCAAATCACCAAAGCATGAAAAAAAAATTAGCAAAAAAAACTGCCAAAAAAATCCTTAATACCGCCAAAACTGAGCTTTCAGTTCATGAGCTGCTCTCAAAGAATGCAAAATCCAGGTAGCACAAAAGGCAACGAGTTCCACAGTTCAGGGGGATAAAACTCACCAAAATGTGCAAAACCACCAAAATAACACCACGCTGCCACCTAATGTAACGTGAGGGTTCGATATGTGGTGGTTGAAAGGCTTTACCTTAAGTAAATGTGAGGAGAACCACAGAGGCAGATTCAGGAGATTAACATAACTGTCTTTTAGGTTATAAGGTAAATGTTTAAACCTGTAAATATAAAAATAATAATTGTAAACATAAATGTGTAAATAGTTACTGTGTAAACATACTGTTAAAGCTTACAATGAGATTACGACTGTAGCAATTAAATGTCCCCATAATTTCTACAGTCGCCACATTTCAGTTCAGTGTTTATGCTTCAGTACATACTGGATTTAGGTTGTTTAAATACAAAACAAGCAGAGATGCAGTGTTCAGGTTGGATGTTCATCGCATGCCAGGAAGTGTTTTTGTGTTATTTTGCATATCAGATGTTTTATGCTGTCAGTTATATTTGACCTTTCTAGAGGATGCATCAGTCACAGGACTGTTGTGCTCTTGGACTGACTTTAAGAAACGTCTTTTTCTACAGCCAACTACTTTTATTTTTGAAATTTCACGTCACCCTGTTATAAAGGGCTCTTTTTTATTTTTAATAAAGTTGTATGTAATTTTTGTTTCCATTTAAAGTTTGCAGATGTTTGTCTCCACTAAAACATCCACATTGTAATATTTGATTTTAGATTTAATTTTTGTAATGTAAATGTAATGTTAAGATAGATACACTAACTGATGAATATACAGTAACTGTGTGTATGTGTGAAGGACTGAGACCTGACTGAGGGCAATTGTATGTACTTTTTCAATAAAGTAGAAAAAAAACAAAAAAAAACGTATTTTTGAAAAAAGGGCCACTGATAAAATGATTTCCATTAACTGTTGCTATGTTTTGCACTTTTTCAATAAAGTAAAAAAAAAACTATCATGGAGAGTATTGAAATCCACAGACAACAGGACGGTCATGTCTCGTCTTACCGTTGATTCGGCTCCACAGCGGAGAATCGGCTGAATGAATAAGATGAATATCAGTCCACCAGTCAACATCAAGTCCTGTGAGTTGCATTCACCAGAAACATGGCAAGACACGGTTAACTCAGATTTCCGTTATTGTTTTCAGCCTCTTTGCTGTAGCTGTCACTCATGTTACTTCTTCTTCTGCTTATTTCCTGTGGCGTCAACATGCAGAAATACGGACAGTGCCACTCTGTCAATGCAACCCACATTTTGGTTGGAGGGTGTATTTTCCTTAAATCCTGTCAGCAGATTTAAAGCTTACTGCTGCCCCCTATTGTCTAAGGTTATCAAGTGCAGTCCCCCCCGCTTACCGCAGCGATGGCCCTGTCGTGGAGTGACAGTTGGATGAAAGGAAGAACATCTGTAAAAGGCTTGAAAACAAACAAAAAAAAAGATATCATACAAAGCTTTTGCAAACATTTGGGAGTTAAGATGGGATACATATTATTAAGACAAATGTTATCCACATTCTTACCATTCAATGGCCCTCATTTATCAAACGAACGTACGGCAGAAAAACGTGCGTACGTCCATTTCCTGGCAATTTATCAATTTGGACGTGAGCGGGAGCTACGATCAAATCTCACGTCAGGTCTGAGGTCGTGTCGCACATTTCAGCCTGTGGATTTGCGGTGCAGCACAGCAAAATCTGGCTGAAAATAATGAACAAACCTCAGCTGTCATTAAGCATAAGCAGTCACATATTAAGAACAGTTAAAAAACAGATTCTTAAAACGAATAAAAACAATAAAAACTGTGGTTGGACTGATTGATTGTACTCATGTGCGTCTGAAGGCATCATCCATGAATGATTACGCATTCATCAATCGCAAAAACTACCACTCGATAAATGTACAGGTGATGTACGATGCTCAGCTATCACTTTTAAACGTGGTGACAGGGGGGACACACACGATTCTTTTATATTTCAAAACAGCTCGGCTCCAGCCCCCCGCGACCCCGACATTGAATTAATGAATGAATGTGTTGGCGCGCGGCTGCAGCAAGAAATGTATTAAAAAGGATAGATTTCTGACTAAAAAGACTGAACTTCATCAAAGTATGTGAAGCACCGCTGATGAAGTATTGAAGTGAACATGAAGAAGCTAAAATTCAGTCCTGTAAAAAAAAAAAATATATATATATATATATATATATATATATATATAAAACAATTGGATACCTTGAATTTCAAATACAAAGATAGAGTTTAAAATTGTAATGGACTTGTACTTATGTAGCGCCTTTCTAGTCTTCTGACTACTCAAGGCGCTTTCACAGTGTTTGTCACATTCACCCGTTCACACAAACGTTCACACTGATAGCAGTGGACATCTACAGACCATCTAATCTAACCATTCACACCACATTTACACACCCATGCGCAGCACGGGGAGCAATTCGGGGTTCAGTGTCTTGCCCAATGACACTAAGACATGTGGACCGGGGGAAGTGGGGATCGAACCGCCAATCCCTTAAATGGAGGATGGCCCACTCTTTCAATGAGCCACAGTCGCCCCCATTGTTTGAACAGATAGGTGTTTTCACCTGCTAGGCTCTAGGCCTGCCGCACCTCCACCGGTGCCCTTTACGCTAGCTGCTGGGTCATCAGCTGGGGACCACCATTCACCGATGTTTCGCCCCTTAACCCAGAACACCTCCTGGTGGCGGGGCAGTGAACAGGGACGTCTCCCAGTCACCCCCCGCAGCTAGCTTTCCTCAGGAGTTGCTCACTCCCCACACGTTGTCCCGCCTCCTCAGCCAGAGCCAGAAGCTTGCCTTCTCTGCCTCCTCAGCCAGCTCTTTGGTGGTTTTGTGTAGCTCCTTACCCCTCAGCCCTAGATCTTTCAGTAGGCGAGTTGTTGAGTCTCCCACAAAGCCCCTGGTGCCCACCTCCACTGGGAAGAGTCGTGTCCTCCAACCGTTCTCCCTGCATTCAGCGACTAGGTCGGTGTACTTTGCTCTCTTCCTCTCGTAGGCTCCATCCATCCCCTCCTCCCATGGCACCGTCAGCTCCACCAGCAGCACCGACCTCCCTGCCTTGGACCAAAGAACCATATCTGGCCGAAGTGTGGTGCTGCAGATCTCTCCTGGGAAATGGAGCTGCCTGCCCAAGTCCACCTCCATTCTCCACTCCACACCTGGCGACAGAAGGGTGGGTGCAGGTCTCCTAGGGACAGTTTCCCCCGCTTCCCCCTCCCTCAGGAACTGGGTCCACCGCTGCATGCCCTTTTGGCTCGCGTTGCTCGCATCTTGCATTCTCTTCTCCACCACCTCCGCCAGCTTCCTCAGCACCTGATCGTGCCGCCATCTGTACGTTCCTGCCTGTTATAGGGAAGGTTTTCGTTGCCACCGTACTCTACAGAGGAATTGTTGGGTCTATGTAAATCATAAATAAGTCATTGAGACTGGTCTTTACCTACTCTGTAAAGTGTCCTGAGATAACTTTTGTTATGATTCGACACTATAAATAAAATTGAATTGAATTGTACCTGCCCTGAAATAGCGCTGTCTTGCATCCTGCAAGAGTGTGTTGTAAGGAAGCACTGATGGTCCCACAGAGGTCGCAGGCCTGCTCTGCGCCCAGCCACTGTTGGAGGTTTTGAGGGGACTTGTATGGTATCCCATTTGGCCCTGGAGCAGATGCTGATCTTGCCCGCCGCACTACCCACTTGATCTCAGAGAGCTTGGGTGGTGACGCATCGAAGAGCACAGATGGTTCTTCTGGCTTTGGCACGTAACCTGGTGGGCCCAGTGGCTCATTCCTTGCAGGATCGCTATATTGACCATGGATGTGGTCCTCCAGATCTTCCTCAGAGATCTCAAGCGATCTGCTGGTCTTCTCATCAAGGAGCCCTCGTGCAAATCGGAATGGGTTCTTAAAGAAGTTTGCCCTCTCCTTTTCCTTCCTCTTCCTTCGCCACCTGATGCGCTCTGCCCTCTTCAGGTTGGCAAGCCTCCTTCTTATGTCATCCCACAAGACTTTCAGGCCCTCTCTTTCTGCCGCCTCTGCTTTCCTCCAGCGCCTACGAAGCTGCCTTCTGTCTGCTACCAGGTCTTCGATCTCCTTCTCCCTTCTTCCCTTCCTTCTTTCGCCTGCTTTCCTGCTCGTCACCTCCCCATATCTGCCGCTGCACTCCTCGTAGAGAATCTCTGCAACCAGGTTAAGCTTCTGCAGCAGTTCGCTGAGGGACTCGTCCAGCCTCCTCCACTCCGCTGTCTCGTTGGTCTTTGGCCACTTGATCCTCTTCTTCTGCCTTGGCTCATTCAGCCTTTTGGCCTTTTGGCTTGACTCGGTTCTTGGGTTGCTTTGGGGTGCTTCATGGGTCAACTCCTGGGGGTCATCCACATCTACCTCCACTCTCGTCTCATCCTCTCCTGCCTCTGCAACATTGGGCCCGCTAGCACTGTGGTTTTTGACCCGGCCTTGGATCACACTTGTCTGACCTGACGGAGCAGCGCAAGGTTGCTTTTGACTCCTGTCTCCACACTTCATCTTCCCCATGTGGATGTGCAGCCCCCTGAGTGTTGTTACCTTTTCCCATCCGCACCCGCACTTCCTAAGAATCTTTGTATCGTTGGTAGTTGTCCTTGCAGTCGTTACCGGTTTATCCGTCCTGGTGGGCCCTCGGGCTGTTTTCTCTGTGAAGCCTTCGTAGTATCTTTTTGGTGTTTCCACTTGGGAAACTGATGGGTAACATTAACATTTTAACTCTGCATTACATACACTGCAGATACAAGTAAAAATATCTGAACATAATGCTTTGAGCAACTGGATGCAACATAAAGTATAGCAAGTACCAATAGCATCTGGAGCAGATGTGTCAGGAGCATCAACAGGAGTATGAGTCTTCTGACTAAAGCCAGCTGTACCAGAATAAAAAACAAACAATTATTCACAGCATTAAAATGGTCTGAAGTCGTGACCCTGCAGACTGCATGGAGTTCTGCGCTGTCGTCGCACAGCCTAATTCCAATCTGTCAAGGTAAGCGTGACGAGAAATGGAGATTGCCGCTGCCATTACTTCTGCAGTTAAACTGTTAGAAGGCATCAGTGTCTCCTCCTTGTACGAGCACACAGCTGAACAGTTTTTAGCGTATGCATATCGTACCAGAGCGTCATGAACCGGGGATGAAGGAAGACAAAGAGAGAGATTTGTTTAGATAACCAACCTTGCATTAAAATCACACTGCAGTCTCAAGTTGCTCTGACAGAAATACTGTATGTTAGAATAAAAACTGGAGGATATACTGACAGCTCCCTACCGAATACAAAATGACTGCATTTTTTTCAATAGCTTCCACATCATGTGACCCAGTGACTCCAAACCAATCTCATATTGTATTACTAAACTCATCAAATAAGACACACCCCTTTCTATGCTATTTTAGTGCTTTATCTATTTTTTATGAATATTAATATGAAGATATCTTATTTTTTTCTATAGCTCCGGCATCATGTGACACAGTGACCCCAAACCTGTAATATATTGTATTACTAAACGGATCAAATAAGACAAACCATTATGGTATTTTAGTAACTCATATAATATGAATATTAACATGCAGAAATGATTTTGCCCGTGTCTGGTCCGTTGAGGCCCCTCACCTTCACTGCCACCCGTGCAGCGATCCCAGCGATTCCTCCTGTGAGTGGTGGTTCCACAGGGTGGAGAGGGGGGGGTGCCACGTCACTTTTTCCAAACAGGGGCTCCGGGCTTCCTCCGGGCAGGGTCCCTCTTCCTCGATTTTCCATGTTGTCTTTGTGAACCATTCTAAGTCCGGCCCCTCGCCTGAGGCTACTCTGCCATGGGAGACCCTACCAGGAGCACCAGGCTCCAGATAACACAGCCCTCAGGTTCACACAAACCTCTCCACCAAGATACGGTGATGGTTCCCGGAGAGGTGAATGAGTCCTTACCCCAAGTGAAGGAGTTCAAGTTTCTTGGGCTCTTGTTCACAAGTGAGGGGACGATGGAGCGTGAGTTTGGCAGGAGAATCGGCAGCAGCAGCGGCAGAATTGCAGTCGCGCTACCGCACCGTTGTGATGAAAAGAGAGCAAAGCTGTATCATTGTCCAGGTACATGTGTTTTTGTTTATATATATATTTTTTAAATAATGATGTACACAAATAAGGCCAGTGTGCAAGGATTGAGCCTATGCTGTGGCAATCGAGTGCTGTGCTTGACCGTGAGCTGACCAGGTATTTCCATATCATTGTCCAGGCAATAAAAGTCCGGTCCTGAAGCTAAGAGAGTTTCGGTCCTTCTTGTAAATAAACAACACAACGCAGACAACTGTTACAATGGTGCCGTGACCGTACTCCAGGACTCTTCGCGTCAGGAGGATAGACGCCGGTTCCCAGAGAAAACGTGGTTGCAGCTGAGTCACTGACGCACCGGACTGTCCGTTTGGCGCAGTAGCGCTCTTTCGCCAGTAGGTGGAGCATCAGCTCCATTCATGTGACAGCAGGGCTTCATTCCTTCACTGTTTTCCCATACTGTGGTGAGGTTTTAACACATTATTGTCACCTGTGGTGTAGGAACCCCGATAGGAAGTGCTCTTTTGTGAGTCCTTTGTGTCTGTTTTTCTTCTCAGCGTCACAGGAAGGGAGTGGGAGATAATACGTTTTTATACTTGTTTCAATGTGAGATAAGGTGTGTTTTACAACCTCAAACCCTCCTAGGGTAATTAAAACTCAGAACTTCAGGATGGAGAACCTTTTATCCTAAATCAACGTCAAATCTGACTGCAATTTGAACTGAAGGGTCGGTCTCTGTTCTGGAGACAGAGGGACGTTCAGTGATAAGGACAAGGAAAAACAGTTAAAGTTCGATGTTTCATCGCGACTGGCTGTACAAAGACATTCTTGCAAATGTGTAACGGTGTGTGCGTTATTTGTATCTTGATTATCGTGATTATGTTTATGTGGTTTCAGAAGTGCAAAGTCTCTGTCTAATTCCTGAAATATTCTGTGTTCTAATAATACTCTCTTCACTCAGTAAGGTTATCTGTTAAAACTGCCTACCTAAAGATTTTGGTTAAATTGGATATCAGAAAGATTAAGAACGGAAAATCAACCAGAGATAGTTTAATCTTCCCTGTTAGAATTCTGGAATATAAAGCAGTTAATTCGCTCGGAACAAGAGGGTTGGGTTAGGCCAAGACCCCGGGGAGAGAGAGGGGTGTCTCACTCCTCTTGCCCTCTGCACTTCATCCTTACTTCATCTTCACCTCCTGCACTCTTCTCTCTTCTCCCCCTCTTCTGTGCTCTCTGCGTTTTGTTTTCTTTTGTCCAATTTTTGTTATCCAAAAGCTCGCAAGAGACGTTACTTTATATTTTGTTTTCTTGTTAAAATATTTTTGTTTATTGATCTATTTTTATCGCCCAACTTTATAAGTTTTCTACGACACGTTTTTATCTTTTATAAGTGTAGTTAAACCCCTCGTGCTGTCTTTGCCTTTTTGTCCGGCCAGCAAATTGCATCGGACTCGCAACACCAGCCCCACAGAACCGGTCAGAATTTTTGTTTTCAACCAACAAACAACAGCCAGAGGCAAGACACGTGTAGAGCTGCAGTCACCTGAAGAGCTGAATCCAAGCCGGGACGGGAGCAGACAAGCCCTGCTGAAACAACTACGCAGCTGACCCAGTCTACAGACCAGAACTCAGGTCCGCCAAACACCGGGACCCGGACCTACGGAACCTGCATTGGTACTGTAAGACGCCAGGGCGACTGTTATATCAACGGCAAAGTAAGGTTGGCCTTTTACTACAACTCCTGGTTAAAAACGTTGGTGGTAATTAGGTTCTGATCCGTCGTTGTGAGAGTCTTTCCTTCTGTGCAGAAATTGATGGTCCCTGATTCAATTCAAATTCAATTCAAAAAAACTTTATTTGTCCCCGGGGGGCAATTCAGGGCACACAGAGCAGCAAATAACGACAGTGCAATTATACAAAAACATTTTAACCTAACACAAGAATAATGTGTAAGAGAAGAGTAAGTGTCAGGATGTTAGTGTGTTAGTACAGGTAGAACAAGTGTCAGGATGTTAGTGTGTTAGTACAGGTTAGATACAGAGAACATCGTCGGCGTGAGATGTAGAAAGACATGTGTGTATCAGATGTAAGCAGACATGTGAACGGGTGTATATGATGTAAACAATGTAAACATGCAGTAGACTGTTAAAACAGGTATAAACAGAACTGTAGTGCCGAAAAGATATAAGTGGACAGTGATCGGATTCTGATGAGGTCAGACATGATACATGTGTGTAATGAGCAGACGTAAACAGAGCTATAGTGCAGTAATAGAGTATAAATATAATATATAACTATAAGCTAGATAATAAAGTTATAGTGGGGCATGGCAGGAAAACAGCAGTCTAGTATATGCTAGCTCTGTGTAACAGATGAATACTGAAGAATAAAGTGACCATAGTGCTGTGATGGATACAATATAAGACCTGATAGACAGAATAAAGTGGAGTTGTGCATTAATACCATAAATTAACATAACTAACAGAATCAAGTGGACCAGTAAGAACATAGTAACAGAATAAGTACGGTGTGAACATAATAACAGAATAAATAAGTAAGTGGAGTAGTGCAACAGACCGGAGTAACATTATAAACAGAGTAAATAAGTGGCGTAGTGCAACAGACCGGAGTAACATTATAAACAGAATAAATAAGTGGCGTAGAGCAACAGTCCAGTAACATTATAAACCGAGTGAACAGAATAAGTGGAATTGTGCATCAAACCAGTAGTTCACAGCTTTGAGGACAGGAGTGGAGGTAGATAGCCAGTTCACGTGTCCGGTAAGTGTCCAGGGGGGGGTTGGTGGTGTCCAGGGGGTGAAGGTGTCCAGGGAAGGTGTCAGGGGTGGGAAGGGGGGGTGATGGTGATGGTGTCCAGGGAGGGTGTCTGGAGAGGGGAGGAGGAGGGGTGAAGGGAGGGGTGTCCGGGGGGGAGAGGGGGGTTAGGTGTCCAGGGAGGGTGTCTGGAGTGGGGGGGGGGGGGGGGGGGGGGATTGTGTCCTGGGGGGGTGGGGGCGGTGGGGATGAAGTGTCCAGGGGAGGGTGTCAAGAGTGGGGAGGGGGATGGTCAGAGGGGTCAGGAGTTGAGGAGCTGGACAGCCCTGGGGATGAAGGTTGCTCTTCTCCTCTGTGTCCTGCAGCAGGGACAGCGAAGACGGCGTCCTGAGGGGAGCCACTCAAACGCTGAGAAGAGAGCATGATCCGACCAGCTAACCTGAGTGTCTGCTGCTCGTGGATGGTCGACAGAGTTCTAACAGGAAGTCCAATGATCTTAGATCAGACCGTGGCTACGCTCTGCAGGCGGTTTCTGTTCTGGAGGCTGGTGGAGTAGAACCAGCATGTGATGGAGAACGTGATGATGCTCTCGATGAAGGAGTAGTAAAAGGTCAGGAGGATGTTCTTGCTGACTCCAAAGGAATTGAGCTTCCTAAGGAGGTATTTCTGCTGCTGACATTTCCTGAGAATCTCCTCTGTGTTGGAGGAGAATTTCAGCAGGCTGTCGAAGATGGTGCCCAGGTACCTGTACTCCTCAACTGCTTCAACAGGCTTCCCGTGGATCACGGTGTTTGCTGATGCAGCCAGTTCCCTCTGCTTGTTGGAGAGGGTCACCACCATGTCTTTGGTTTTGTTGACATTCAGCTCCAGGCAGGAGCCGTCACACCACTCCACAAACTCCTGAAGAGCTGGTCCGTGGTGCAGAGATGGGCCTGACAGCAGAGACAGGAGGACGGTGTCGTCAGCGTACTTCACCAGATGACAGTTAGGCTGTGTGGTTCTGCAGTCATCGGTGTAGAGGATGAAGAGCAGAGGTGAGAGCACACAGCCCTGAGGGGAGCCGGTTGAGGTGTGTTGGAGGTCGGAGAAGGTGCTGTTGACCAGGACTCTCTGTGAACGGTTGGTCAGGAAGTCCAGTATCCACAGGATTAGCAGTTGGTCCAGATGAAAGAGGGCTGAGAGTTTGTCAGCCAGGATGTGGGGCTGCATGGTGTTAAATGCAGAGGAGAAGTCTGCAAACAGGAGTCTGGCTGCGGTGTTGGGGCGCTCCAGGTGTTTGTGAACAGTGTCTATTATGAATGTTTTTGCATCATCGACGCCCCTGCCAGCTCGATAAGCGAATTGGAGCGGGTCCATCTGGGAGTGGGTTTCCCTGATTATGTGTTGTTTTATGATCCTCTCCATGGCCTTCATCACAAGAGAGGTGAGGGCCACCGGCCGGAGGTCATTCAGACATCTGACGGCACTCTTCTTGGGGATGGGGATAACTGTAGAGTGTTTCCATTGCTGGGGGACTATGCTGCTGTCCATGGATCTTTGGAACAGGGTCTGAACACGCCCCCTAGCTGCTCAGCACAGTGCTTCAGGACGCGGCCGCTGATGTTGTCTGGGCCAGGTGAGCTGTTCTCCCTTGTCTTCCTGAGGGCTTTCACCATGTCCTCTTCACTGAAGGTGAAGGCTGCTGAGTCACTGGGCTTGAGCTTGGACATCGCTTCTTCAAGCTGGGTGGTGTTGTCCTGCTCGAACCTTGTATAGAAAGAGTTAAGGTCGTTGGGGAGAGATGAAGAGCTGCTGCCTGAAACCTGGATGGTTTTTGTGTTGCTGGCAGCAGTGTTCACAGCAGCCATGTTCTTAAGTCCCTGCCAGGCTGAGCGGAGGTTACCCTGCGTGAAGCACTCCTCCACTTTGTTCTTGTACTCCAGCTTGGCAGTTTTTATGGCATGCTTGACCTCTCTGTTGACCTCCTTTTTCTCCGTTTCAGAGCCGGTGAAGAAGACCCTTTTCTTCTTGTTGAGGATCTCCTTGAGCTCTTTGGATATCCAGGGTTTGTTGTTGGGGTAGATAGTGACCGTTTTGGAGGGGATGATGTTGTCCACACAGAAGGAAATGTACGATGACACAGTGTCCACATGTTCATTAATGTCATCAGAGGGGGCAAGGAGGCTGTCCCAGTCAGTGGATTCAAAGCATCCTTGGAGTGTGATGATGCTTTCGTTGGTCCACTGCTTGATGTTCTTGACAACTTTCTTCACCCTTCTCATGACAGAGATGTAAGCCGGAGCAAGCAGGATGGCATGGTGATCAGCAGAGCCCAGAGGGGGGAGGGCGACAGATCTGTATGCGTCGGGTACTGAACCATAGCACTTGTCCAGTGTCTTCTCCTGGCGTGTGTGGCATGTGATATACTGTTGATAACCTTTTAATGATTTGTCCAGGGAGCAGTGGTTGAAATCACCCAAGATGAATTTGGGAGAGTCCGGTGAAATGTGGTCCAGTTTGTTTAAAGAGTCTGTGATGTGTTCAGTGGCTGTGACTGCGTTGGCTCTGGGGTGGATGTAAACCAGGATGACAAAGAGCTGAGGAAACTCTCTGGGTAGGTAGAAAGGGCGAAGGGAGACAGCCAGAAGCTCAATGTCCGGGGTGCACAGTTTCTCCCTCACGACGATCGTTGAGCACCAGCGTGTGTTAACATACAGACACATGCCGCCGCCATGTTGTTTACCGGTGAGCTCACTGTCTCGATCAAGTCTTAGAGGGGGGCCGAAGCCATCAACGTGCAGGGCATGGTCATCGTCGTTCTTATTTAACAACGTCTCAGTGAAAGCAAGAACCGACGCAGTCCTGTACTCATGCATGTGGTTAACGTTAGCTTGTAGCTCGTCCGTTTTGTTCCGGAGGGATCTAACATTAGCTAGGACGATAGATGGAAGCGGCCGTTGTTTACAAGTCTCCCGTTTGAGCCTGGCCCTGATTCCGCTCTTTCTCTTCCCCCTTCTGGTTACCTTATTGTTCTTGTGTGTGGACTTGTCATGGCTGGTTGAGTTACTCCGCAGTAATTCCTTCGGTAGCGAGTCTACGGCGAAGGCGTGTAGAGGATGGAGTCCGAGCTGCAGTAGGGTCTCTCTGGAGTACGTGTTCCGCTGGTCGTTGTTTCTGCTCGCCGTCACAAACTCCAGGAGAAACCACACTTGAAGAATGGCCATGAAAAACACGGGTATATCCATGCCGAGTGGAGAATTAAAGTGCCGGTTGAAATAGGAAAGAAAAACAAGGAGAATAACTTCCGCGTTGTCCGGCGGTCACGGGGTTAACAGGAAGGTAAACAAAGAGAGCGTCACGAGGGGACGGGCAGGGAAAAAAAGTCCGCTACGTCTATGTAACGTTGTTGAGAAGTTAGAAAACACACTCGGCGTGTGTGGCATGCAGAGGGTAAACTAAAAAGTAACAATATACTGTATATACATACAACAAGTAGAAAAACGTAATAAATGCTAAATAACGCTAAAAGTTGCTCTGTGCTCCGTCCGGTCGACCACACGAGCAGCGACCCGGAACCGGAATCTGATAAAGGCTGTGGTACGAACTAACGCGTTCCAGACGAGACTGATAAAATTTAAACAATCAATTACTCTAAATCACTAACAGGTTTAATAAACATCCTGTCTTATTTTGGTGTGGTGCCCTACTTCGAGGTAAAATAAAACCTAAATTTTAACGAGTCGAGTTAATTCATAATTAATCCAGCAACTAATATATTCTAGCCATAATACGTGTAGGCTCACTCTCCTAAAGTGGGTTATTTGAACGTCATTTTATTTTTGTTTTGTTTATTTTACAACTCATTAGATCATTCAACAGGTCTTTTAGACTGAGCAGTCTTAGGGCTACTTTTTCATATCGACAGTGTACCCTGTTTTGTTACTCTTTTTTTTGTTTTGGTTTAATTTTTGGGTATTTTTGTGTGTGTGTGTGTGTGTGTGTGTGTGTGTGTTTCTGTTATCTTATTGGCTGTGTGCCTAAAGTCTATTTTTTTTCAATTTTTTGTTGTCCTGATTATCAGGGATTTTGCTCATATGACTGCTATTTTCTTCGTTTGAGTTGTTCTCATTTATAGGTTTTGCCTATCACATTATATCTTTTTCTGGGGGTAAGGGGGGTACTGTAGGAATTTTACACACAATACTTTAGTCAAATCAGAAGGACCTCACAGAGTATATATTGCGTAATTCAAATTCTACAGGAGGCTTTCTGGAGTCAGCAGAGTCGTTGGCAGTTTAGTGCGCCAGCAGGCATTTTTTAGCAGGAGGACATCGGAAGAAACAGATGTCTGGAGAAATGTTCTATTCTCTATCTAGAGTAACTGTGTGCAACACAGTACCCGTGATCAGAGGCAAGAAGTTCTGATATCTATTCTAACTACTCCAGCATTTATGCTTGTTACAAAGGCGTGGTTTATGTGTCTGCTTGTGCATGCATATGTGTATTTCAGAAGTAGCCGCTGCTCCAGCCTCCATCTTCCTCCAGCCTCCATCTTCCTCCCCGCGCGTCGGGCTAACCTCTGTTTCCGCATGACTCTTCTTCTTTATCTGTGAAAGAAGCACATACTCTCATCCTCCCTGTAGCCTGCCTCCTTATATGGTTGTTCCTGTCTCCTTATATGGTTGTTGTTTGCGAACGGCAATTCTCTAATCTCAACTAGTTGCCAGGTGCGTTTGTGCAACCTGGCTATTTCATTGTCTTGTGACCTTGACTGGCTGCCAAAGGTTTGTGTGCTTTTGCAGAAAGCAGAAAGTTTGAGCCTGGCAGAGGCACACACTATCACACTCTTAAAATGATTATACTTATTGCGTCTTATTATCACACTCTCATTAATCATTACTAATACCCACGCAAACACATGATTATGATACTTCACTCATTGATTATTACACTCTCATTAATCATTACTAATACACACGCTAACACATGATTATTATACTTCACTCATTGATTATTAATACTTCAATTCCCCCTGTTGATCACTCACCAGAGTGATCATTCCTCCGAGACCAAAAAATCCTGGGTGTCTAAAGGGATGCCACGGACGTGGCCTGCCAGGTTCCATAACTCTAACAATTATCTGACCATGCCCATGGATGAATATTAAAATAAACACACTAAGTGACACACACACTGTTTTTCCTGCTCCCTTTTTACCCTATTTATCCACCCTATATACTGTGGTGTTTTTAGTCATGGTGTATGTGGGTCAATAATAGATTATAAGTATTTACAGAAGTCCCTTAACCCTGTTCGGTTAGATCTGTTCTGACTTGGTCTAGGGACCTTTTGGGCTCCTACTCCTGTCTACACCTTGAAAGGTGAATCCACTTGTCATTGCCCTGTATTTTTACTGCTGTGGAGGTTCTCTCCACCACCTTATGGGGTCCTGTCCACCTAGGGTGTGTCCACTTTCTTTTCAATATCTTTACATATACCCAAGGTTCTCCAAGTAGTCAGTGGGGCGGGTGCTGGTCCTGATCTGCCTTGGCTTCCTGCCAATGTCTTCAACCAGCCCTGAAGCTGAGTCACGTACGACCGTGCTAGTCCGGGTGTGGCCCCTGGCTGCAGCGGTTCCTGTTGTCTTGGCCGGGGGATGGTGCGACCTGTAAGTAACTCATAAGGGGTAAATTTATTTTCTCTGTTCACACTAGCCCTCATAGAGTGTAGTGCCATAGGCAAACAGTCTAGCCTCTTTTAGCTGACAATGCACTGCTGCACTGGCATACGCTGAGACTGTATGTATGTTTACTCTCTTTCCCTCACCATGGTTGCAAGCTGCTGTCAATGCCATCACTTCCGCTAGCTGAGCTGACGGTTTTTCTGTCACTTCTCCTGTACAAGTGTGCTCTCCCTTGTGGTGTTTTCTGGTATAGTACTGCATTCATTGTCCCATCTTTCTCTGATGTGTCTAGATAAAATGGTTCTTTGTAGTCTGGAGTCTGTAGAGATGACGCTAACTCCATCTCTTGTTTGAGTCGTATGAACGCCTCTTCTGCCTCTATATTCAGGTTCAAAATCCCCTTCTGATTTCTCATCCCTGCCTCTAAGACCATTCTTCTCAATGGGCCTGCTTTGTTGTTATAGTCTGGGATGAATTGTTTGCTATATCCTGTCAGTCCTAGGAAGCTCAACATTCCTTTCACGTCTACTGGTTTTGGATGTCTTAAAATCGTCTCTCTGTGTGCTCCATAGAGACTGGTTCCTTCTCCGGTTATCCATCTCCCTAGGAACTGCACCTGTGTTCTGCAACACTGGAGCTTTTTCCTCGAGGCTTTGTAGCCTGTTTTAGCTAGTGCTTTTAACACTGATTCTGTTGCTTGTAGGCAACGGTCTGCACTGTCTGATGCTATCAACAGATCATCTACATATTGTAGACAAACAGTGTTCTCTGGGAGTGCTACCTCCTTCTTTAAATGCTGATTTAATACTTTGTTGAACACTCCGGGTGAGAGATTCATTCCTTGTGGTTAACATGTGTATTGATATCTCTGTCCCTCCCATGTGAATGCAAAGTATTTTCTTAACTCTTGTTCCAGGGGAATTGAAAAGAACGCATCAGCCAAATCTATTACTGAGAAATGGGACATTTCCCTAGTGAGTTCTGCTATTGCTGTATGTGGGTTTGGGACCCGAATAGGAGGGGTTTCTATTCTTCTGTTGACTAATCGAAGGTCATGTGCCATTCTAAAAGTGACATCTGGTTTTGGGACTGGTAGAATAGGAGTGTTCCAGTTGCTGTTGGAGGTTTCCAACACTCCATTCTGTCTTAGTTCTTCTATGGTTTTAGTTGTGGTTTCCTTTGCTTTTACATTTGTGGGGTACTGGGGTACCCACACTGGCGGACCTGGTTTTGCCTTAAATCTGGGTGGCTCTGGCGGTTCACATCGTCCTACGTCATTCTTTCCCTGTGCCCACACTGTGCTAGGTATTCTTCCTAACATGGTTTATGTCTGTTCATGATCTGTACTTTCCCTGCCATGTGTTCGTGTGATTACCTTTTTCTCTAATTCTGACTGCGAGGTGGTGTGATGAGTGATCTTGTAGACCTGTCTTTCTTTGGAGTATGTGACTGCCGGGATTGTGGTTTGTTCACAGTCCTGTAACTGGGAGGCAGTTTTACCATGGGCCCTAAATCTTTAGCTTGACTTCCTGCTCCTAATGCTAAGCTAATATGGGGTGCTGCAGTGTCACCCATGTTGTACCACTCTGCCTGTTCTGCAGTGAGCAGGACTCGTGCTACTACTCCTTTTTTGATACATATAAACAGTCCCAAGTCAGTGTCCAAATCTTTCCTAATACACTTCTTCAGTTTGGGTGCGGTCATAGAGAAGAGTACAGTGGGGAACGTCAGGGACCGGTTCATATGGGTGCACTGAGTGAATCCACGGTTTCCATTGTTGATACAGTTTCAAGACATTGGTAATTGGTGGGTCTGGGTCCTCATCCAATCGAGCCCAGTAAACGTTGGCCGACTGTTGCTGCTGATCAGGATCTTCCCCTAGGATCCATTGTCCATTGTTACATCTTGAAGTAATTGTCTCTGAACAGTCTATTTTTACCCCATTAGGGAAATGAACTTGCACCTCCTGTGGGCCACATAGGATAGATGCTTTCAATCTAACTAGGACATCTCTTCCTAGCAGTGAGATTGGGCATTGTGGCGAATATACATAGCTTTGATGAAACTAGTAACCAGCTATTTTAGTGGGGAGGGGTTCTGTGAAAGGGAGTGGCATTGGCTGTCCTCCAAATCCCACAAGGTCTATGGAATGTTTGGAGAGCTGTTAACCGAACTGAGGTTGTATCAGAGTCGAATGTGTTGCTCCTGTATCGACTAAAAAGTCCACTTTTTGTTCGCTCATTTCTCCCCGAAGCAAGCGGTCAGCCTCTCCCCTTGCCCTTGACCCTGGGCACCCCTAGTATTGGTCTGGGTACCAGGTGCCTTGGGGCAACTGGTTACCTGGGGCCAGTTGTGTTTGCGGTGGCACAGGCTGTTGTTGCTGCTGTGGAGGGGGTCCCCCTCTTGGTGGCCCTCTCTGGTTTTGTGGACAGTCTCGTGCCCAATGTCCATGACCTCCACACACGAAACACCCATTGTCTCTAGCCCCCGGTGGTCCGCCCCTGCCCCTTCCATAACCTCCTCAAGGATTAAAGCCTCGTCCTCTTCCTCCTCTATAATGTGATTGTGGTGGGCCCCATGGTCCTGGCGGGTTCCATGGTCCCTGGGGAGGGGGTCCTGTATAAAATTGGCCTGCAACTGGGGCAACTGGAACTGGGGATTCCCATTGGCGCTGGCTCCCCCTGTTGTTTGCTCATTTGTGCTTGTGTCTTTGCTTTGGCTGCTTGTTTGTGACTCGCACCTTCCTCTCTAGCTTTTGCTAACTGTAATTTAGTCAGTTGTATTTTCATATTTTCTACCTCTGTCTTGCTTGCCTCTTTTCTCTCATCTGCTCTACGCATGTGATGTTGGAGTGTCCTCATCCATATGTGTAGTGGCTCTGTGTCTGCTCTGGGGTCATCCTCCATCTTTGCCTGCACTTCCTTATCTGTTCCTTTCATAACGGCAGCTTTAAACATTGATCCCTGCAGTGGATCTGACCCTGGGTTTGTTCCTGACCTCTCCTGTCAGTCTTTCCTGCATCTAAATCTAATTGGTCTGTTGTCCCTAATCCGTATTTCTGTCCAATTAATCCTCTCACATCACCTATGGTGGGATACCTTGACTCTAATAAGGAGCTTTTCATAAAATCTAATATTTTAAAATTTACGGATATAGTCAAGCTAAAAATACTTAAAGTCTTATTCAGAGCTGTAAAAAAAGATCTTCCTACAGATATTCAACCTTTATTTAAATTAAGAAACAATTGCTATAATTTAAGAGGACTGCTTCGATTTGAAACAAGAAAAGCAAGAACTAACATTAGACAAAGATGCGTGTCCGTTATTGGTGTAGAAATGTGGGATGACCTCAATGATAAACTGAAAGTAATTACAACACGACCGATATTTAAAAAGACCTTGAAATTTGAAATAATGAATGCATATGTATAAATGTTATAATTGGAAAAGAGAAAAATAAATAAATAAATAAAAAAAGGGAAATGTTATTCATTTTGATAATTGAATACATGGAAATGAGAAAAAAGTAAACCTTATTTAAGCAAATATGAATTTTGATTTTGCAGATTTTTATTTTTGCTTTGTGAGTATGTGTATGTATGTTTACATGTATAATATGTTTAAATGTACGTATATAAAGTAAGTAAATGATTTCATTTATTTAAGTATAAGTAAAAATACTTTTAATCAAATATATGTTTAATCATAAGTAAATATGTTGTGTTTAAACAGTTAGAACTGTGATGTTAGGGTGGGCTAATAAAAGCAAGTTGCTTCAGCCAAATCCTTTTTTTGGTTGAAATTGTCAAAATATTATGTCATTTTATTTAACATCTGATGTATAACCAAAAATAAAATTCATTCATTCATGGTGAGCTCTGTGCCTACGGTTAGACCAGCTAATTTCTGTAACCATATTCCAGCTCCGTCACTAAGTGGTGGTAGTTGTGCATTCATGTGTTCCTTGTCTGCTAAACTAAATGGTTTGTATATCGGTGGTCCTGACCCTTTAGAGTGCACTAGAGGCATCATGTGAGATTTACCACGTGTTCTAAACGCTACCGGTCCGTCTGCTCCATGCTGTGCCAGAAGTTGTAACTCATCTTCTAATTCTCTTCGATTCTTTTCCACTTATTCTTGCATCTCGACTAATTCCTGCATGTATACTCCCTCATCCTCACCATCATCCCTGTCCTTTACTTCCCCGCCCCTTCTTTTCCTTTCTTCCTTCATGTCTTGTCTAGGCTTAGTTCCTGGTCCTCCGCTTCCGCATTCTGACCATAGTATCTCCTCTTCCTCCCCCTCTGAGCCAGAACTCATCATACTGATTTTTTAGATTTACGTGTTTGTTTTTAAATCCCTCTCTCTTTCTCCCGTGTTTGTCGCTTTTCTGGCTTCTACAGTTATAGTCAGAGTGGTCTGAGTCAGTTAAGTCAGTCTCAGGTTTGGGTTTTCCTGCTTTGTGTCTGCGTCTGTTAGTAGGTGTTTTCTCATTGAAGGGCAGCCTTGTTACTCCCCCTGTTGCTCCCACTGTCTCTTCCTCTAATTGCTCTACGAAAGCCCGTCCTTTCTGTTGTGCCTTCTCATGCACCCTCTCTTCCTCATATCACGCTCCTCTCTGACGCTGTCTCTCCTTCTCCTTCCGCTTTTCCTCTTATGCCACAACCTACTAGGTCCATTATTTCTGTTTCCCACTACTTCTTCACGTGCTCTGTCCTCCTCTAACTGAAGTATTTTTACCATATTCTCTGGCTTGCCTTCACCCCAACCTTTACACATCTTTAAATATTCCTTCAAATCTGTCAATCTAGTCTTATGTTTCTTTTTATCCTGACTATGAGTAGGCGTTCCGGAAATGGCCTGTCCTACTACTAGCTGCCAGTATTCTTCCCAACCTAATCCTGGGCCTGCCATAGTTATTTCAGCTGTTAAAGTACTATTTATTCACACACAGTCGTTATCCGGTCAGTGGATCTAGTGATCCTCCCCTCACTCAAGCTTCTACTCTACCGCGATAGAGCGGAGTGAGACAATAAATCACCAGTTTTAATGACCAAAAGCCGAGTGTCACAGCCCCGTTATTTATGTACCCCCAGATAAGAGAAGACGGTGAGTGGTGAGTTTAATCGTCAGGCTTTTCCGTGATGTCTGCAACAAGCTTCTACTGACAGTGTTTCACTATCAGCGGCACCATACAGGGTGTATCCACCATCACAGAAACCTACTCACACTTTTATCTGTTTGTGTTCTCTATTATCCTTGAAACCTCCCACACAACAATCCCACAAATAAACACAACTTTTAGGTATTTCTTATACTACAATTTTTCTTTGGTTCCCAGAGCCTAGCTCCCAGAGCTACAAGTCAGTGGCTTTCTAGGCTCACCTAGGGGCTATCCCCCTGTGGCGCTTTTAGTCCATAATGCCTAATGTATATTCGAGGGTCTCTACAGCCTCCGGCCTTTCTGCGTTCCCTGAATGTCTTACTGAGCACCGTTTATGCGCCTAGGACCTGTCGGGATTTAAGATCCCAAATCTCCTTTACCTTTTACTCTTATACTGATTCCAAATCAGTTTACCAGGCCTTTCTTTCAAATCGTCAGTCCACCGGCTAAATTTGGTTCAAATTAACCTCTAGGAAACATACTGACTTTCTCCACCAATTTAGATGATAGGCCGAATCACAGTCTTTACTTCTTAAGAAGAATAGGTGACTGCTTACCTTTCTTAGTGGTGGGCGCCCTTGTAGAGAAGTTCAGTCGGTCCCAGGAGGTTCCCAGTGACTCCGCTTGGTCACCGGTCCAACCTCTGCAGCTCCTTTTACCTACTCCTCCTTGTTAGAATCACGTCCGGGGTCACCAAGTTTCTCTGTAGGAATTTTACACACAATACTTTAGTCAAATCAGAAGGACCTCACAGAGTATATATTGGAAATTCAAATTCTACAGGAGGCTTCCTGGAGTCAGCAAAGTCGTTGGCATTTTAGTGCGCCAGCAGGCATTTATTAGCAAATGGACATCGGATGAAACAGACGTCTGGAGAAATGTTCTATTCTCTTTCTAGAGTCACTGTGTGCAACACAGTACCCGTGATCAGAGGCAAGAAGTTCTGATATCTATTCTAACTACTCCAGCATTTATGCTTGTTACACAGGCGTGGTTTATGTGTCTGCTTGTGCATGCATATGTGTATATCAGAAGTAGCCGCTGCTCCAGCCTCCATCTTCCTCCCCGCGCCTCGGGGTAACCTCTGTTTCCGCATGACTCTTCTTTATCTGTGAAAGAAGCACATACTCTCATCCTCCCTGTAGCCTGCCTCCTTATATGGTTGAGCCTGTCTCCTAATATGGTTGTTGTTTGCGAACGGCAATTCTCTAATCTCAACTAGTTGCCAGGTGCGTTTGTGCAAGCTGGCTATTTCATTGTCTTGTGAACTTGACTGGCTGCCAAAGGTTTGTGTGCTTTTGCAGAAAGCAGAACGTTTGAGCCTGGCAGAGGCACACACTATCACACTCTTAAATGATTATACTTATTGCGTCTTATTATCACACTCTCATTAATCATTACTAATACACACGCTAACACATGATTATGATACTTCACTCATTGATTATCACACTCAATCAAACCCCTTAGCACGACAAGTGATGATTTGGAATCTGTTTATGAGAGTGTATGTGAGGAGCTAAAACAGAAGAGTAAAGTCATATTACAGAACACACAGAGGGTCGCCCCTCATGACGGACTCTTTCATGCTAAAGTTCTGATTGGTAATAAAGTGGAGGTGGATGCTATGCTTGACAGTGGTTCAATGGCATGCAGCTTGAATTCCTTGAGTATTACGACTGTCACAAGAGGGATGGATGAGGAGCCCCTCTCTGGCGCCCACAGATGTGGTCTTGGATGGTTGTGGTGGATCACGGACCAATCCTTGTTTGTGACCTGGAAATAGAGCCATTAGGCTTCCCAGTGATTGTCCCGACGTTGGTGGTCGCTACGTAAAATGCCGATCTTATGGTGGGGAGTAACATTCTGAAATACCTGATTCGCAGTTAAAGTCATCAAAGGATGTTTTCAGCTGCACACTTGCATCTGACCGCAGTGAAGATGACCAACGCAGTTTGCTGAGATTGTTGGTTAATGTGGAGGTTTGGTCAGGCAGTGATATCCCCAACAAGGTGGGAACAGTAAAGATAAAGAAGTCTGTGACTCTTGATCCTTTAAGTGAGCATTTGGTTTGGGCTCGACTTCAGGCTGTTGGCAACATCTCAGTCGGCAGCGCTGTCATCATGGAGCCTACTACTGCCAGGTCACGTCCACAGTCTGTGTTGGTCGGGAGGACCGTGGCATTGCTTCATGGTGATGGTTGGCTCCCTCTAAAATTGATAAATCCTTCTGATAAGCCTGTGTCACTGAAACGTAACGCTAAGCTTGCCGATGTTTATCCTTGTGTAGATTTGGAAGACTTTGACCGCTCGGATATGTCTGACAGTGCACGGTGTAATGTCCAGCAACAGGTACAGGAGCCAGGTGATGCTGTGACTGACGATGGGAAAGACTCTCGCCTCACGTCTGATGATTCAAGCCTCCCAGACTGTCATGACGGGGATGGAGGTCCCAGCGGGCCTCATGATGGACCAACCTTAATTTTACATGACCTGGGGTTTGCTGATATTAGAATAGAATATAATAGAAAAGAATAGAATAGCCTTTATTGTCATTGCATTTGCATACAACGAAATTGGAGTGCTACTCCCCCTTGGTACATTTTTAGAAAAATAATATATAACAAAACAATAGCAAAGTATAATATAAGCAATAAACAAACAATATGGTATAAACAATATAATAATGTGAACGGTATAAACAGGTGGGAACAGTATAAACAGATGGGAACAGTATAAACAGATAGGGAACAGTATAAACAGATGGGTGGAGAACAGAAACTATACTAAAATAAAATATGTATATTTAGGGTGGAGCATGTTATTATTGCACAAGAGTTTAAAGTGGCTTTGTTAAGTTATTTAGATTCTAAATTTTGAGGTAGTTTGTTTTGATGTTTTATTTTTTGTTATTGACTGCAGTGATAGCTCTAGAAAAGAAGAATTGCAGGCAGGAGACGCATCACAAGAATCCACATCAAAGAGAAACTTGTCCAGTTGTTAGCTCAGTACCAGTCCATCTTTTCCAGACATAGATTGGACTGTGGAAAGGCTAAGGGCTGTGTTCACCGGATTAGACTCAGTGATGACAGACTTTTCGGTTGCCATACCGACGCGTTGAACCCAACCAGTACGAGACACTCAAACGCAAACGTTGAGTGAGATGGAGGAACAAGAAATCGTAAGAAAGTCCGGTTTTGACTTTGCTTCGACTTTGATCCTTCAAGGGAACTTAAGACTCTTTCCCGATTTTTGTTGGATCAATGCCCGCACCATCAAGGACGCTCATCCGTTACCCCATCAGGCTGATGCTCTGGCAGCCCTGGGTGGCAATGCCTTTTTCTCTACCATGGACCTCACATCTGGTTACTACAATGTTGAGGCACCATGAAGATGATAAGAGATACACAGCTTTTACATCACCATTCGGGTTATATGAATATAACCGCCTACCACAGGGTCTGTGCAATAGCCCTGCAACTTTCATGCGGATGATGCTGTCTATCTTTTGGGACCAGAATTTTCTGAGTCTCCTTTGCTACTTGGATGATGTTCTAGTGTTTGCTCCAACCAAGGATCTGGCCTCAGAGCGTTTAGAAATGGTCATTGCCTGTCTTCAGGAGCATAACTTGAAACTCGCCCCAAAGAAATGTCATTTTTTGAAAAAATCTGTAAGGTTCCTTGGCCATATTGTGAGTGCAGAGGGCATCGCTACGAATCCCGAAAAGGTGCGGTCCATTACTGCCCTATCTGAGGAGGACCTCACGGAAGATGGGACAGGGGTCCCTTCGCAGCGGAAGATACAATCTTTTCTGGGAATGGTGGTTTTCTACCAGCAGTTCATTGAGGGTTTTTCCTCAATAGCTAAACCACTGTTGAGTCTAACATCTGGACCTACGCTCCTCATCAAAAGAGAAGGAAGTGTTGCCCTCTCCAGCGGACGCTGGTTGCCGATGATTGGACAGAAGAGTGCAGACAGTCCTTTCGTCTGTTGAAACAAGATCTGTTGGATCCAGTTGTCTTGGCTCACCCAAATTTCGGGGAACCTTTCCTCCTTTCAGTGGATGCATCTAGCAATGGCCTTGGAGCCATCCTGTCGCAGGTGCCAGAAGGGGGCACAGTAGCATGGCCGATTGCCTTTGCTAGCAAGTCACTATATGCACAATCAAGGTACCCGGCACACAGGCTAGAGTTCTTTGCGATGAAATGGGCAGTCTGCGATAAATTCAATCATTTGCTGAGGGGACACCCGTTTACTGTGTGGACGGCTAATAATCATTTATTATTAACATATATCCTGTCCAAAAGCTAAACTTGATGTGTGCGAACAGA
The DNA here is from genome assembly GCF_963691815.1 of Echiichthys vipera. NCBI lineage: Eukaryota > Metazoa > Chordata > Actinopteri > Perciformes > Trachinidae > Echiichthys > Echiichthys vipera. Next base: position 1,392,127 of record NC_139849.1, read on the forward strand.
GGTTGGTCGCCAAGCTGGAGCCAATTTAGCATCAAATACATCCCTGGTCCCAAGAACATTGTCTCAGACGCCCTTAGCAGGGAGCCCTTTGTTCATTCAAGTGCGCTCCACAGCTTGACGAGAGTGCCCTATAAGACATTGTTGGCCGAAGCTGATGCTGTTTGTAATGACCAGGTGCAAGATGTCTTTCCGTGGTCTACTCACTCATTTGAAAAGACCTCTGTTGAAGGGCCTGCTTTCGCCTGCCAGTGTGCTGTTGTCGTCCGGCCTGGAACTCTGCCTGGTCAGGAAGTGGCAGCTGTACTGCAGTCACACAAGTTGCAGGAAGGTTCAGTGACGTCCCATGCATTCTTGCTGCCACAACTTCCACAGGCAGTGTAACCGGAGGAACCGGTTGGAACTCATGACCAGCTGATGGATAAGCAGAGAGCCGACACAGTACTAAACAGAGTGAAAGGAAAGGGGAAAAGGGGGCGAAGACCATCTAGGAGGGAGCGTGCTTTGAAACCAGTGGGTGTTTTACATCTGCTCAGGGGTTGGGATAAGCTTTGCATGCAGAAGGGCGTGCTCTATCGTGTGTCAAAGAGCCCGGTTACAAAGACCAAGTCTTACCTGTATGTGGTACCTTCTTCTCTGAAAGCAATCGTGTTGGACGGGGTCCACGATGAAGCTGGTCACCAGGGTCATCAATGGACCCTGTTCCTTACTAGACAACACTTCTTCTGGGCGGGCCTCGAGAAGGACGTTAGAGAGTAAGCGCTGTGTGCTAAGCAAAACTCCCAAACCGGAAGCAAGGGCACCGCTGGAGAACATTGTGACTTCAGAACCTCTCAAACTTGTTTGCATTGATTTTTGGTGTGCGGGGGATTCTAAGAACCGGTCATTGGATGTGCTCGTAGTCACAGACCATTTCACAAAAATGGCTAATGCTTTCCTGTGCCCTAACCAATCTGCCAAAGCTGTAGCCCACCAGTTGTGGCACAACTTCTTTTGTGTTTATGGGTTTCCGAAGTGCATTCATTCAGATGGGGGGATAACTTCGAGAGTGCCCTTATTGCTGATCTTTTGAGGATTGCTGGTGTTCAGAAATCCCACACAACGGTGTATCATCCGATGGGCAATGGCTCATGTGAGAGAATAACAGGGCGTTGGGGAACATGATTCGGGCCTTGCCCCCCAAGGTCGAAACACAGGTGGCCTCAGGCGCTGAAATCTCTCACATTTTCCTACAACTGCACCATCCACGAGACCACAGGGTACGCTCCGTTTTTCCTGATGTTTGGGAGGACGCCTAGGCTGCCCATTGACCTAGCTTTCGGCTCTGTCCTGAACGTCCCTGAAGTCGTGAGCTATGATGAGTATTCTCAGTTCCTGAAGCGGGGTCTGAAGGAAGCAATGGGAGTTGCACAAGCTTCGGCTTCCAAACAGTTAAAGAGACATGCTGAACTGTACAACCGGAGAGTTCGGGGAGCTCCAGTAGAGGTCGGAGATTGTGTATTGTTCGCCAACAAAGGGGAACGTGGTAAGCACAAGCTTGCTGACTGTTGGGAGGATGCCATTTACCTTGTCGTGGGGGTGAACGTTCACAGTCACACCTTTAAGGTTCAGCACAACATAACTGGCATTCTCGATCTTTTATACTTTCCTGTTTTATGCAGTTCAATTACCTTTTTTCACAGATCCTTTAACAATTATTTTGCTTTCCCCATGACTCAGAATCCAGAAACGTCTGTGCAGCACTGGATTCACACACACACACACACACACACACACACACACACACACACACACACACACACACACACACACACACACACACACACACACACACACACACACACACACACACACACACACACACACACACACACACACACACACACACACACACACACACACACACACACACACACACACACACACACACACACACACACACACACACACACACACACACACACACACACACACACACACACACACACACACACACTTGTTATATCATTCATATTCTCTGAAGAATGGCCAACAAATCATAAATTCTCTCACAGTATGTAAACTTTGGAGCACAAAATTATAATTCTTTTTTCAATATTATCCATGTCATGTGACCCAGTAACTCCAAACCAGTATCCAATTTTATAACTAAAGTGGACACATAAGACACACCACTTTTGATGGTATTTTTAGTAATTCATATATTTTTTATGAATATTAAGAAATTATACTTTTTATTTTGTGACCCAGTGACTCCAAACCAGTATACCATTATATCACTAAAGTTGACACATAAAATACAGCACCTTTTATGGTATTTTTGAGCTATCTATTTTTTATGAATATTAATATGTTGAAATTACCCTTTTTTTTCAAAAGCTTCCATGTCATGTGACCAAGTGACTCCAAACCAGTATCACATTGTATTACTAAGCCCTAAAAATACGACAGACCACTTTTAGTGCTTCATATATTTTTCTATGAATATTAATAGGCAGAAACAATGTTATCCATAAAAATAGAAAAAGCACTAAAATATCAACAGTGGTGTGTCTTATTTGTACGGTTTAGTAACAATATATTACAGGTTTGGAATCACTGGAACATACATACACCTACAACGTGCATGTTTTTGGACTGTGGGAGGAAGCCAGAGAAAACCCACGCAGACACAGGGAGAACATGCAAACTCCACACAGAAGGGCCCCAGCCGGGATTCAAACCAGGAACCCTCTTGCTGTGAGACGACAGTGCTAACCACCACACCACTCGCCCACATATCTTATGATAGGCTACACATTTTCCCACAGATGTCCACTTTGACGGAACCTGTTTAATCATCATCTAAACAAATAAAAGCATTTATGAGAAATCACTTTATATTTAATTGGGTCAGAATTTGAAGATAACTTAACTTTGACCTTGGGCAAATCATTTTTTTAAAGTATGATTGCTAACATAAGCAGACTAAAGGTTGTGTTTCTAAAATGCCCTACCAGGCAGTTATTTATTTGCATTTATTATGAAAACATTCAATGTCACACAAGATTAACTGCAGCATGGAAATTTTGGGCATTGGCTGTATAATCACACAAACGCACTCCATTATCATCCTCAGTGCGTCATATTCTCTAAAGATGGTTCCAAAAAAAGAGCAATAGAAAGGTTAATCTTCTTGCTTTCAGAACCATTATTTCTGTTGAAGTATTCGATACTTAGTAGACTCAGCTTTCTTATATGCAATGCACACATTATCAGCAATTATGCGAGCCTGGGGTCATGGCCCATATGTGTGCATTTGCCAGCACGTATCAAACAAAACACTAGACGTTTCCTTAGAACCATGACAGAACAGCCAAGGCTGTTTCTATAAATAAGAAAACAAAAACACAAGAAATAATATACAGAAACAAAATGTTGGTTCTCTTCATGTGTCTCTTTACCTGGACCTATAGAGTGCTGCTATCCGTGTCAGCTAAGCCAATTTTTATATTATATATATATATATATATTATATATATATATATATAATATATATTATATATATATATATATATATATATTATGTATATATACTACTTGCTCTGCCTGTGTAAGCTTTGTGCAGAAGATAGACCCTACCAATGACAGACATGACAAGTGTGCAAGGTTCTACTTGTATCAAGTTTTTCATATTTGTTCACGTTTTGAAGTTGTACATCATCTATGTCACAGACTACTAAATGACACTACTGGTCTTTCACAGGTCATAAAGCTGGGTTATAAATCCTCATCCCCAAGGCAATTTCATTCAAATGCAACTGGACTTGGTTATTTGTATAAGTCCAGTTGCTTTTGACTGAAATTGTTTTGGGATTACGATGACCTGGACAAATGAGAACATTCTCAGGCTTATAAATCCTCACTTTACCTTTCCCTGTGGGTCAACACGGGCCGTTCATAAAAGGCTCCATTTGTACTTATAATACACAGACATATTCTTAACACCTGTAAAACCTCAAAAGGTTATAGGCATGTAAATCTTTGACATTGGTAGTTGGGGTCCAAGTGGTCTTTCAGGGATGTGTGTAAAATTCAGAGCTTATCACCTATGTCTGTATGATGTGTGGCTCAGTTGTTTTTTATCTGGAGATCAACACCTTCAAAAATAAATGTGGGTGTAGAGAAACCAGTTCTTTAGCTTGCGGCACAAGTTACTGGCACCTGACACCTATGCCATGGAAAGGTAATGAAAAGAAAACTGACTGATTGCAAAACTGACCACAATGCAGTGGTTTGACTTAAGTTGAATAGACGATTAAAATGCACACCAATTAAATAACTGGTCTCCGTAGCACTCCTTTGCTCCTAACTTTGGGAATATTTGCACTGCAAATGCATCAAGTCATGCCATGAGGAATCTTAATGGCCTGATTAATGACCAGGTGCCTCATTTATAAAGGGGACGTACGCACAGAAGAGGGCGCACGCCACTTTCTAAGCAAACTTTGGGATTTATAACAAACAACCTTGATGGGAGAATGTGAGGTCCTCCAAACACTCCGACCCAGGCGTACGCAAAGACACGTGAGAAACAGCAACACCGACGGCAGAAGGATGAAACACGAGAAACAGTGTAACAGACCATTGTGTAAAATAGATCGAAATATTCCCTCAATCATTTGTAGAATTCACAAAAGCCATTCTTACAAAAACACACGCTTCTCTCTGCAGTGCGAAAAGAAAAAAAACAACAGTTTTATAAATGAGGCCCCAGGGCACACTGCAGAGGGAAATACTTCTGGTAGGAGCTGAGAGACACCTTTGAAAATGACCCACTTAAAAGGCTCAGTAGGCAGCTTACTTTTGGCAGTATTAGGCAAAAACTTCCATAATAACATTGGGGATACTGCACATGAAGTGATGTGAGAGAAGATCAGACCTCTGCGTCTATTCTAGTCTCTGTTTACAGCCTGCAGAGAATCTATTCTTCAAAGCAGATGCACGTAAACGTCTTTTTGGTGGAAAGTGAAACTTAACATTAGTCTGCAGCAATGGATGACCGGACGGGAAAGATTGCGATTCCATGGTTGGAAACACCTGCATTCAGTGCAAAACAATCTAAGAGGGGAAGATGGATTTGTCCAAAACGGAGTCTAAAGGAGAGTCTGACAACATATGCAATAATAAAACGCGTATAAATATCGGCGTTGCGTTTCACAGATGGAGAGAAGTTGGGGATAACATTGGTTTGAACTTGGACTCTGAGCTTGCTGTTCTTCTCTTGGACAGGGAAACTGCTAAATTATTTTTCCTCTAACAACTTCAGTTGCTATGATGGGGGTTAGATTGTGTGGGCTGAGTTACCATGTAAACAGCCTGGCACAGTGGCTATAAATAAATGCATTGTCGGAGGTTGCTAATACGTTAGCCTCCTGCTAACCGTAGCCAAAGGCATACAGCTGCTGCTAATACAAGATCAGGTTTATGTTGCTACGTTAGAGTCCTTAATCATACTATTCCACCTCAACGTCTTCTCATACCTAAAAGTTTGCCAAGAGTGACAGCCAATTCCCTTCTATAACTGTAACGATCGCAATCATGATTGGGACAATTGAAACGAGTGACGCGTAAGCACACTGATAGAAGTGAACATGAGTGACGTTAGTTTTCCATTTCAGTCGTCCGATCTGTCTGATGAGCTCATTCAGCACTGCCTCTATAACTGAATAATTACTATATTAGTGTATATTTTAAACTGAATATAAATACTATTTACTATCGCTTGTGTTCAAAAAAGGATTTTCTTACATGTGACTCGCATATTATTAAGGATAACGTAAAAAAAGAAAAGAAGCTTTGGCAAGTCGGCCTCAGGTGTGTGTATGAAGCACGTGCATAAGATGCCCGTGCTTGTCTGGTGGGAGATGAGACCCGTGTAGACTCAACAATAAAAAAAATTAAGTTTCCTGCCTACTGAGCCTTTAACTGTTTAAGAAACAAGCTTATATCAGCAGGAGAACACTGGTGCATTTTAGCATCTTTCTGTTGGGACCTGCCTCCAGCATGGTTCAACAAACCATGTCCTCAGTTCTACACTCTTCCACAACCCATGAGCCAAGTCGGTTCCTACTGCTGACATAAACCACTAAAGCACAGTGTGGATCACAACCGTTTTAATAATCCCCTCCAATCCCCAGCACTACTGCCCCCCCCTAACCCTTTCTGGGTGGGTCGGCTTTGAGGTTCTGTCTTCCAAAGTCTGTGGTGGTGGTGGTCGTGGAGGGGGTTTAACCCAGGACTGTACATCTCTCCCCCAAGCAGTGTGTTTGTATGTCAAGTCCACTAGCTGGCTCACCTGCAGGTGGGAGTGTTTCCCTACAACACCAGCCCCTCTTACTCCTGGGCTATGCTCCTCAGCACATACTTGACTGTGTAGGCGAATGCCGCAAAGCCTACAATCACAAACAGGTTGGCAAGAGCACCACCTAAAAGTCCATGGTTACGATTGCCCTGCTGCAGGCCAGGGGCGGGGTTGGCGCCACCGAGGGGGATGGGACCTCCGTTGAGGGCAGGAAGGCCATAGTGGGCGTGCTGAGAATCGCCGTCTGGCACCACATCTGGTAAGGGGAGGGGCTGAGTGCGGGCGCTTAACTCCTGCTGGGCCTTCTGTTTCTGCTTCATCTCCTGGTGCAGGGAAGGAAATAAATAGGACAATGTAAGGTCATCAAAAGGAAGCGCAGACAAAACGACAAGAACTTAGACATCAACTCATACGTACATCAACTACATCAGGAAACAGCTCACAGAACACTTTATCCTTGAGGTTGAAGGCCAGGCTTTGGGCTGATAGCTGTCTTTTCTTGAAAAATAAAAATAAATTAAAATATTTGAAACAGCAGCACTCCATGCTGCACTCATGGTCATTTGTTTGCACTCACTGTGTAGTCAGAGGTCTCAATGCTGCCGAGGGTGGGGCCTTTCTCCACCATAAAGCTGAGCAGACCTGTTAGGATGGTGGAGACGGACCATGCAGGGTTCCACGTGTCTGGATGGAAGTCTGTGATGGACAAACATAACCTGTGGAAACAAGTGAAGTTAAAATCAGGGAGTGAAGAAGCAAACAAGATCTAAAATAATCCTTTAAAGAATTACTATTCAATTCCTCAATAATAAAACTAAACACTCACCTTGTGTTGCACTTGAATCTCCCATTTGGGGTTATCATATAGATACTAGGTGGTTTAAAAGGAAATTCCCGAGGAAATATGAGTTTTCCGTGATAATATCCCCCTATGAAAACAGATTATGACATCACATGACATGTTGAAACTCACATCCTCAGATCATTCATTCACATTAAGGAAGGAATTAACTTTCATAACATGCCCCTCAACAGGAGCCGTGTTGCTTAACTTTTTGTAGCTTTTACCTTCATATGGAGTTTTCTCAGGACCTCTGACTACGTAGTTCCTGGGGAAGACAGGAAAGATTTCTGTTAGTGGCTGCTACGTTTTCAAAATTTTAACAAAAACACCATTATATTGCAAACAAATAATTTTTGATTAAATCTCCATCCTCTAGACCTGCATTTATATGCTAGCAATGGCCTGGAATTACACTCTGACTTTCAGTCACTCGTCTTAATTTTTTTATTTATTTTCCTGGTTCGTCTTTTTTATATATACATTTTTAGATCACAAGGCGTCTATCCGCAGTCTGCCTGTAACGCATGGATGTAGATGATACGTGTTGAGTTTACTGCTCTACAAATTTGAAATAGAAAAAGGAGACGCATAGTTAAATCCATATCACATTTTGGAGACCTGCAACACTATTGATCATTTTATTCTAATGTAAATTCAATGAGAATTGCCTCAATTGCAGGGTTTCCGAGCACACCTGTGAATTTCCAACTCTCTGCGATCAGAAAAAAACTGCACATGTGAACACTCAGGGCTAGCTGCTTGTTTACATTCTTAGCCCTTTCCCTGGACGTTAGCCTTGTATGCTTAATTCATCAAAAGTGGCACTTTTGCTTTGTTCTTTTTCTACTCAATCCAGTAGCGAAGGTCCTACAGCAGCAGAGCTATCTGTATTAATTCAGCTCAGTGTTGTTAACATGATGAACCAGTGTTCATGTGCTCAGCGAGACAAGCTGTAGCTTCCCTGTCTGCAGTGCTGCTGGGTGACGTTGCGCATCAACTAGAGGAGGCTGCACTTTTGATGGCAGAATCTAATCAGATACTAATTTTTTAGAATAGATTATTTTCCGAGTATCAATTATTTTGGGCAGAGTAATTATTACTGATGGGTAGCAGATTTATCTGGAAAAAAGAACCCTTATTGATAGTGTCAGAACTAGTCAATGTTTAAATTTCTCTGATAAAATAAAAAGGGTGGCACGTTGCTGTGGTGGTTAGCACTGTCGCCTCACATCCTCCCGGCTGGGGCCCTTCTGTGTGGAGTTTGCATGTTCTCCCCGTGTCTGCGTGGGTTTTCTCCGGGTTCTCCGGTTTCCTCCCACAGTCCAAAGACGTGCAGGTGTTCGGTTCATTGATGACTCTAAATCGCCCGTAGGTGTGAATGGTTGTCTGTCTCTGTTCGTCTCTATGTGTCCTGTGATAGACTGCCGTCCTGTCCAGGGTGGACCCCGCCTCACGCCAGATGTCAGCTTCAGCTGATAGGGACAAGTGGTTGACGATGGATGGATAATAACACAAAAAAAAAAAGAAATCCACCCCAGAAATGCAATGTATTGCCTTGGTGATGATGAGCCCTGGCTGCTGGCCTTGACAGGATGAAGACCTTACCATTCTAGGATGTTTGAGGGGAGAGGTTCTGCACAGATGTAAGGCACAGGGTCTTTCTTTATTCTGAGGTAATCCTGCTTGAGTCGCTGAGTGGCTGTGGTTGAAGCTCTCTTATTCCCGTTGTTGTTCATCTGAGGAATGAGAGGACATGCCAAAAGGACTTACTGAAATGTATCTTTATTTGGTCTTTTGAAATGTGTTACACAGAGGCACGACTATCAGGTCATACTTCCTTGCAATTCTAGGTTGAAGTGTAGCCTTCCTTTACAGCAGACATTTCAACTCCAGTAATGTTTTTCTTTCTGGCAATTTGACTGCATAGTGTTCAAAATTATGATGAAGATGATGTGTCTTCAATAAGCTCAGTCAATGAACAATGCTTTGTCTAAGTTGTCGTTTTGGTGACCCTTGAAAATGCATAGAATAAATACAGCAGTATTTCCATTACCACTCAATCAAATATTTTTATTCAGTATTGCCTTTCATTTATTTATTTTTCATTATCAATTTGTCTTTATCAGGGCATGAACACAGCGAAGGCTTTGGGTTGCTAGAATTTTTGTTATAGTGATAAATGAATCGCCTTTTTGGAAGCTCTCTGATATTCAAAAACTCACCTAACTTCACAAATAATGGTGGGGAAAATGTACGTAATTCATTGTTTTCAGAAATGGGCGTGACAAATTGACTAGCTAGCGCCCCCTAGAAAACAGCCCCAACTCCCAGATTAATGGAATTTTTTGAAAACCGGTAGGCATCACGCAGATATCCAAAACAGCCTCTTGGAGCCATATCCTAAACTCAACATTTTGCCATTTTTTTCAACTTTTGCACGTGTCGCACTTTAACAAACTCCTCCTAGAGATTTACACGATCAACTTCAAAATTAGTCAGTACCATCTAAACACATGTCTGATCAAAAGATACTCCGTGTTTGCGTTTTAACTTTACCGTGTGGATGATGCAGGGCGCCAAAGTCATGTAAACTCTCACCATGAAAACAGGAAGTTGTTGTGACTGACACCATACATTGTCCAATCTCTTTCAAACTTTCATAAGAGTCCCGCCCGGAACACAACCACATCTTAATATTGAGATGGTTGTAGCGCCCCCTGCTGGTGACAGGAAGTCACATGTTTGTGTCTGTATACTTTAACAAACTCATCAAAGGGATTTATCACGATCAACTTCAAGGTTGGTTAGTACCATCTTAAGACATGTGTGACCAAACGATACTCTGCGCTTGTGATTTAACTGCACCGTATGGGCATGGTGCCAAAGTCGTCTCTTTTGCCATACAAGAGAAAGTTGTTGAAACCTGACCATACATTGTCCAATTTTCCCCAAATTTCACATACATGACAAGAGCCCCGGCCAGAACACACCTGAATCTCAATATTAACTAAAAATGATAGCGCACCCTATTGGCAAACACTAAATTACAGCCCCTCCCCTGGGATTGACAGAAAATTCTGAAAACCAGTAGGCATACATAACTTATCGAGATGTACAAAAAAAGCCTCTTGGAGTTATATGCTAAAGTCAACAGGTAGTCAGCATGCCCATTTTCGCACATTTGCAGATGTCGTACTTTAACTCCTCTGAGTGATTTCACACGATCGACTTCAAAATCAGCCAGTATCATCTACAGACATGTCTGACGAAACAAAACGTGGCATTTTTTCAATATTTTTGCTCCGTGTCGCAGTGGTATGGTGCCGAAGTTTGACCTTTCGCCATTTTGTGCTTCTCGCTTGAAAGAGGAGGACGCTCAAAGTTCAACATACATTGTCCACAACAACTGCGTAAAACGATGAAAAGTTCAGGCCCGAAGACAACCACATGCCAATAGCAATCAACATGCACAGCCCCACCTACTGTTAACAAGAATTTAGCCTGTTATGGCAAAATTCATCCGATTTACATCTCATTTTAATGTGCCTTCTACACTTGATGCAGAGCAACTCAACGCGTGTTAGGTACGCGCTCTCTAGCGCCACGCAGGGGACGAGGGAAGCGCTGCAAGAATGGCGATAGATAGCCAGCTGCCCCGCACCCTCCGCACGGCGTCACGCTGTCGCGCAATGGCACGGCCGCGCCCGCCAGGGTCCAGCCGACTCCCCAGTCGCGCGTTGGCATGTAAAATAGCCTGGTAATGTTAGTTAAAGGCTAATCCGCAACTGTTAAATCTCTAACAAACCGAATTATCGTTGCGTAATAATTCGATATATCGACTGTGGCGTTAACGTAAACAACAGACCAACTTCAAACTGCTGAATGACATAATATATGTCACAACCGTTTTTACTAATCACTGCGACTCAATACTGCGGACTGTTAAAGCTAGCAGGTACCATATAAGAAGTCATGTCTGCTGTGTGTACTGTGTTGTTAGCTCACACAGGCCGGAGCTCTGTTTAGCTACTTTAGCATTAGCAGCGGCGTTAGCATCAACAGTTTTGTTACAGACGAGAGCTGAAACCCCGACACCTCTCACATTTACAAACTAGTGATCTTTCAGTACGAACATACCTCTCCAGAGAATCCAGTGAAAATAGGCATTCGGATCTGGACACGAAATCAGGCTGTTGTTTCTGTTGTCAAACCCCCAAAAACCGATAAGACGATGACACCGACGTAGCTTAAGTCGCCAGCAGGAGGACAGATGGCGCTTCCGGTTCTTCTTCTTCTTTAGTTAGGCAGACTAGACGTAGCTATGGCGTGTTGCTGCCCCTACTGTTTTTTATTGATAACTACATTAAATCCTTTTGTACAATCCTGTTTTGTGAAGACAAACAATCAATTTCTCTGTTTTAACACAAGAATCCAGGTTTAGTAATGCGCACATATTAAAAACAGTTTCCCCATCCGTCCCAAGTTTCCTGAAGAGAGACTTTGACTGGAGTAAATTTTGCATTGGAGTAAAAAATGTTTATTTGTCTCACTTTCTCACACTCACATCTGCCACCAGGGTGCTTTCCAATCAGAGCCAGCCACTCCTCAGCCTACAGTTTCCAAGTCTCAATCTTGAGATTGCCCTTCCTTTCCTTCTACCAAGACTTTTGCCACTTTTATTTTAGAGACCTGTTTATTCTTTCACAACACTGTGGTGCCCCATATTGCAAATTCATTTGCACTCTTTCCTCCTCCACCGCTTTCTTTAGAAGAAGAAGAATTCCTTTATTGGTCCCGCAAAAAAAAATTCTACAACTAAATCCGGTCTGGCCTTGGATTTAGCTTCTTTTATTTTTACAGAGAGTTGCTGCTGAATCACTGCATATGACTGAATTTCCCTGTTTATTGTCCTCAATCCATCTTATTGCCAACAGAACTGCCACCATTTCTGCTGTGAAGACTGACATATGATCTGAAATTCTGTACCCTTTTTTATACCCGATTTCAGGAATGCTAATACCAATTGGCACTTTCCCACTCTCAAGATCATTTGATCCATCTGTATAAATTTGTCTCCCTATTTTAGTTGCTGCCACACTTTTATCTCCTTTACAATAACCTCTGACATCCTTGATTTGCTTTTGCTCAAAAGCTTTAGGTCAACAATGGGAGTTGGAAACAACCATGAAGCAACAGCTGGCTGGAAGACACACTGGGGAACACACGCTAATATACATAATTCCAATCTCCTGTGCCACAGATTTAAATTTTTCTGAAAAATTAGTTTTAGTCTCAGAAGATCTTTTGTTGGTAACATTTCATTTTGTCCTTTGAGCTTCATTAAATATCTCAAACCAAGTTTATGTCTCCTAATTTTTAACGGCATTTCTATCAATAATGCTGATATTGACGTTTTACTGAGGGCTCCACAGCACACTCTTAGAGCTTTTGCTTGGACAATGTCAAGTTTACTGATCACTGAAGAAGCTGCAGATCCATAAACCATACTTCCATAATCAATAGCTGATCTTATCATTGATCTGTAAATCATCCTCATTGATTCTCTGTCAGCCCCCCAGTCTGATCCAACCACACCTGAGGACATTTATTATTTTCCCACACTTCAAATAAACCATTTCAATATGTTTTTTCCTTGTCATCCTTTCATCCAACCACATTCCTAAAAATTTGAAATACCCTTTTAATATTATTATCATACAATTGTATTTACTGTGTCGGCATACTATCTTATTTCCAAACACAATATATTTAGTTTTATCTGTAGAAATTTTAAAGCCCCAGTCATTAGCAAACTTAGTCACTATCTCTAAAGAACCTTGAATTTGGTTAAACAGGTAAGGGAGGTTCCTCCCTCACTTCCAGATAGCCCCATCATCTGCTAGAAACGATAAACCAAATCCTTTCCCCACTCTACTAAACATGCCATTAACCAGAATATTAAAAAGAAGTGGACTTATCACGCTTCCTTGAGGGGTTCCATTCTCCACCTCAAACTCATCTGAGTTTGTTTCCAACCCTCACTTGAATTGACCAATTACACAAAAAATTCTTGTACCATTTAAACATTCTCCCTCTGATTCCAGCATCATAAAGTGCAATTAATAACCCTTCCCTCCAAAGCATGTTGTATGCTTTTTCAATATACAGGAAGACTGCTACAACTGCTTCCTTATTTGCGATAGCTTTTTTTATGTCCATGTCTAAACTTAAAACAGCATCCATTGTTGAACGTACCTGCCTAAATCCACTCTGATGAGTCACAAAATAACCACTTTTATCCACAAGCTTATCCACAAGTTTATCCGTTATCATATGTTGTGGAAGGAAGTCAACACTGATCTCTGCAACATCCTAGGAGGGATGAAAGTCACCATCACGAAGAAGCTGGAGGGAATGGGCACCCTAATCTATGCCTATGGAGTAGAACGGTTCGGAGTGGCCGAAGGCAAGCGGTCTCCTCCATCAATTCCCACCAAGTCCAGAAAGCAGACAGAAATAGGCCACCTAGTCAAGGAGAGGAGGCAGCTGAAAAAGCAATGGAGGAAGGCCACAGAGGAGGAGAAGGAGGGAATAAACCTGCTGCAGGAAGAGATCCAGAGCAGGCTTGCAACACTTAGGAGAGCTGAAAACCTCCTGAAGAAACGCAGAAGGAAGGAGCAAACAAGATCACACTTCTACAAAGATCCCTTCAAGTTTGTGAAGAGTCTCTTCACAAAGGAGAAGAGTGGAAGTCTCTCAGTGTCAAAGGCCAACCTGGAAGAACATCTGAAAAAGTCCTGTACAGATGGCCGACACCAGGAAGAGGCTACACTTCCATCTGACATGCCACCACTCGATCCACCAGAGTACGAGCTAGACATCAGTTGGAGTGAAGTGTGCAAAACCGTGCGTAGAGCAAGGGCTGCGTCAGCCCCAGGCCCCAACGGAATCCCATACAGGCTCTACAAAAACGCGCCTGATGTCCTGCGATGCCTCTGGAAACTGATGAAAGTTGTGTGGCAAAAGAAGTAGATGCCATAGATGTCGAGGGAAAAATCTTCTTCAGCGTGGTCGCTCATAGGCTGGCAAGATACCTGCAAAGAAACAACATGATTGACACGTCAATTTAGAAAGCAGGCATTTCAGGCTTCACAGGATGTGAGGAACACGCTGTCATCTGGCATCAGATTCAGGTTGCCAAGAAGGGGAAAGATCTCCATGTGGTATTCCTGGATCTTGCGAATACCTTTGGCTTAGTCCCTCACAACCTCCTGTGGACAGCCTTTGACTACTTCAGAGTCCCAAGGCCTACTTCCAGGACATCCAGCTCTGCGTGACAACATCAGAGTACACCACTGAGGTCATCATACGGGCCTCTCGATGGGTGGTTGGCGGACAGCAAATAAGATCTGGGCTGAGGCTGTCGCCAGTCAGACCCTATATGGATGACCTCACAACATTGACCACGACCAAGGCTTGCACAGTACGGCTACTAGGAAAACTCCAGGACAACATCGAGTTGGCTCGCATGAAGATCAAGCCGAGCAAGTCCAGGAGCATCTCCATTGTCAAGGGCAAGCTGTCAGACCACCGCTTCCACATTGGCCAAGAACCTATTCCAACGGTCTCCGAGAAACCTGTGAAAAGCCTAGGTTGCTGGTATGGTGCGTCCCTCAAAGAGCAGGTGAAGCAGCTCAGGAAGGAGGTAGCTAGTGGTCTGGAGAACATCGACAGAACCCTGCTTCCGGGCAAGCTAAAGCTCTGGTGCATGCAGTATGGACTACCCCCACGTCTTCTGTGGCCACTAACCCTCTATGAAGTTCCGATCTCAAAGGTGGAAAAGCTGGAGAGACTGGTTAACTCATATGCAAGGAAGTGGCTTGGCCTTCCCAGGTGCCTGAACAGCATTGGGCTCTACGGCAAAGGGATGTTACAGCTGCCCATTTCCAGTCTGACAGAGGAGTATAAGTGCGCCAAGGTCCTACTGGAGATGATGTTGCTGGATTCGAGCGATCCATTTGTAGCCCAAGCGGCATCCATCCTGACCACGGGAAGGAAGTGGACCCTGTTGGCTGCAACTGAGCAGGCACAGGCAGCACTCAGACACAGGGACATCATGGGCCGAGTTCAGGAGGGGAGGAGTGGTCTTGGTCTCGGGGCCAGTACACCGGCCTGGAGTAAGGTCAATCTGGCTGAGAGACGCAAGCTGGTGGTCCAGGAGGTACAGCGGGAAGAGGAAGCAGGAAGGCACGCACAAGCAGGCAAAGCAAGGGCAGTGGATGGCATGGGAAGGAGTGGAGAAGAGGAAGATCTCCTGGAAAGATCTGTGGGAGATAGAGACATTCAGGGCGAGCTTTACCATCAGGGCTGCCTATGATATATTGCCCTCTCCTGCAAACCTAAGCCAGTGGTATGGCGAAGACCCCACGTGCCCCCTATGTCCAAGTCCGGCAACACTGCGGCACATCTTGCTGGGATGCAGGACTAGCCTCACCCAGGGCCGTTACACCTGGCGGCACAACCAGGTGCTAAGGTGTCTTGTCTTGCAGTGGTGCTGGAGGGTCAACGCAGAGGCGTGAATGCCCTTCCTCCCCCGTCGTCCCGCCATTTGTCCGAGAGGGACAGGCCAGCCTCGCCACCATAAGGGTTGACACTGGACAGCTGGGCAGAACACGAGACTGGAAGCTGCTGGCAGACCTGGACAACAAACTCTGCTTTCCACCTGAGATCGCTTCCACCAACCTGTGACCGGACCTTGTGCTGTGATCACCCTCGCTCAAGCTCGTTTACATCATAGAGCTCACGGTGCCCTGGGAAGGTGCAGTGGACGAGGCCTACGAGCGGAAGAAGCTGAGGTATGCTGACCTTGCAGCAGAGGCTCAACAACAAGGCTAGAAGGCGATGGTACGCCCAGTGGAAGTAGGCTGCAGAGGGTTTGTAGCCACCTCAACATCCAGGTTACTCAGAGAGATGGGAGTGCGAGGGAGGGCCATCAGGCAGACAGTCAAGGACCTCTCTAGGGCTTCTGAGAAAGGGAGCCAGTGGCTATGGATGAAAAGAAAGGATCCGACGTGGGCCTTCAAGTGAGCTGATGGCATCTAGGGAGTGAACCTGGGACGCTGGGTTTCACTGCTGAACCCTCTTGAGGTGTCGTAGGTCAATCAGCGAAACACCAGTGAAAGAGGGCGCCCACTTGACAACCCGAAGGATGCCATCACTCACTTGACTTCCCCAGAGTCCCTTCGGTGCCTTAAGTGTGAATGTATTGAGGGATATCAACACCTAGTCCTATACAACAGATCTTCCATAATTTTGCACAAGACAGAGGTCAAGGCAATTGGTCTATAGGAAATCGGGTTATCTGATTGCTTTCCAGGTTTCACTATTGGAAGAATTACCGCATTTTTTCATTCTTTAGGAAGACATCCACTCTCCCAAAAACTATTAATTAGGGCAAGCACTTCATCCCCCATCAGTACTCCAGAATGTTTAAACAGAATGTTGATAGCCCAGTCCAGGTATGTTTTCCCTGATGATTAGCTTTTTGTAACTCCCCTTGTCACAGCTTCAGCCAGGCCTTAGTTTTTTATCTGTCTGTTTCCTGTTTTGTCAAAACTAACTCCTGTCGTTTAGGACTCTGCCACTACCCTCTGCTCTGCACTACCTGCAGACTGCATTCACCTGTTCTGTCCTATCCCCCACATTCACCTGCTCCTCATCAGCTAATCAGCCCCTTCAGAGAATATATACCGGTCCATTTCCCTCAGTTCTCTGCCAGATTGTTCTTTGCCATGCAAGACTCTCCAGCGGTTTCCTGACTGACTTCCCGGTACCGACCTTGCCTGCCACGAATTCCTCTGCTTCGTCTGCCTCCTGATAATTGCCTCCGCCTTCTGTCCCTGACCAAGATTTCAGTCTCTGCTCTCCTGGGGCCTCATGTACTAAGACTTGCATGGATTTCTTACTAAAACATGGCGTACGCTAGAATCCAGAAACTGGCATGGATCCAAGCACTTTTCCTTTGTACATCCCAGTCAACGTGGAATTGAGCGCACATGTAGAAGTGCTAAACTCCTCCCTGTCCACGCCCCCATTTAAATATGCAAATCAATTTAAATAGGGCCTGCACCGGGTTCCCTCTCTGCACCATCAGATTTAAACGATGAGTAAAGGTAAGAAGCGCAACTTCAACGAGTCTAAGCTCGAAATTTTATTGAATGAAGTGGAAACCGGAAGAGCTGTGTTATTTGGTAGCCTCTCTTCAGGGATAAACACAAAGAAAAAGACATTTGAGTGGGAGTGTGTGTGAGGCAGTGAACGCTGTGGGGTCGGAGCAGAGCACACCCACTGAAATAAAAGGAAAAAAAATGGTCCGACGTGAAGGTGGAGCTGAGGTGGAGGATTTCGGACCAACGCCGAAGTATCACTGCAACGGGCGGGGTGAGGAGGGGAGGAACTGACCCCCTTTGATCAGGGAGTGGCGGCTATTGTGGGGGACACAGCTCTAAGCGGAGTTGTGTGGGCCCATGAAGGCGACACAGATCATCCTCAAGGTAAATGTGTTAAACTCATAAAATGTCATTATACAATAGGCTGCTCACATTACACATGGTCGTGCGTTAAGTTTCCAGGATATAAACACATTGACTCATGTTTAATTACTTCATTTTTATATTATTATTTCTCAATAGACGATGAGACAGGAGAGGGCTCCTCCCTCTGCACCATGCGCCCTGGCGTCTCCACCGGCACTTCCAGCACCACGCGCCCCGGTGACTCAACCGGCACCTCCAGCACCACGCGCCCCGGCGACTCCACGCCACCTGACACCCGCCCGACTGGCCGTGTCGTTTCACAAGCTGTGCTGGAATCACAGGAGGAAATAGTGAGAGCAATCCGTGGCGTCAGTGATCGTTTAGATCAAATTGTCAATGCACTGGGAGATATTTATCATGCAATACATGCACATCCCTCGTCACCCGACATCTGCAACTCTTTCCTCCTCGCCTTTAACAATAAAATCTCCCAAATCAACAGCTCCCTGACTGCCACTGTTGGCAACTCCTCCACCAACACCATCCCAGTCCCCTCCCCCCTCCCTGACCACCCGCCCCCCCCTTCTCTCACTGCCTTCTCCCCCATCGACCGCTCCTACATCTTGGACATCATCTCTGCGTCCAAAACAACCACCTGCTCCCTCGACCCCCTACCAACAGCTCTAACCAAGGCCTGCCTCCCCGTCCTCATCCCCCACCTCACCACCCTCTTCAACCAGTCTCTGTCCCTTGGTCTCGTTCCCTCCTCCTACAAACGTGCCTCCATCACCCCCATCCTTAAAAAGCCCACCCTTGATCCAGCTAACCTCTCCAACTACCGTCCTATCTCCAACCTGCCGTTCTTCTCCAAAACTCTGGAACGCATTGTCGCCGCCCAACTTCACACCCACCTCCAGTCAAACAACCTCTATGAACCCCTCCAATCCGGTTTCCGCCCACTTCACAGCACCGAAACTGCCCTTGTCAAAGTTGTCAATGACCTCCTCACCTCTGCAGACTCCGGTGCCCTCAACATCCTGCTACTACTCGACCTCAGCGCAGCCTTCGATACTATCAACCATTCCATCCTCCTCGAAAGGCTGCGCCAGCAGGGTGTTGAGGGCACTGCCCTCGACTGGCTCACCTCCTACCTCACCGACAGGCAACAGTTCGTCTCCCTCTCCGGCCACACATCCACCCTCTCTCCTGTTTCGCAGGGGGTCCCTCAGGGCTCAGTCCTTGGCCCCCTTCTCTTCATCTGCTACCTATTCCCCCTTGGTCACCTCATCCGCTCACTCAACCTCGATTTCCACTGCTATGCTGACGACACCCAGATCTACATCCGCACCAAACCCACCCAAAATCTTCCACTCGACCACATTGAAACCTGCATTTCTGCAATAAAAACATGGCTATCCCAGAACTTCCTCAAACTCAACAGTGACAAAACAGAACTCCTCCTCATTGGCACCAAATCCACGTTAAACAAAACCGGACCCATCTCACTTACCATTGACAGCTCAATCACTTCTCCCTCCCCCCTTGCACGCAACCTTGGTGTTATCCTGGACCCCACGCTCTCCTTTGATACCCACGTCCGCTCCATTGTCTAGACCTCCTACTTCCACCTCCGCCGCATCGGCAAAATCAGACACTGCCTCCCCCCCCCCTGCCGCTGAATCCCTCATCCACGCCTTCATCTCCTCGCGTCTTGACTACTGCAATTCCCTCCTCACTGGCATCACCTCCCATTCCCTCCATAGACTCCAAATGGTCCAGAACTCTGCTGCTCGCCTCCTCACTCACACTCACACCCGCTCCCGTGAACACATCACCCCCATTCTCTACACCCTCCACTGGCTCGCGATCAAACAACGCATCGACTTCAAAATACTCCTCCTAACCTTCAAAGCTCTCCACCATCTGACACCACCCTACCTCTCTGACCTCCTTACCCCCCACCGCCCCTCCCGAGCCCTCCGATCCTCCTCCTCCCTAACTCTGACCATGCCACCTTCCAAACTCAAAACCTTCGGACACAGAGCCTTCTCTAGAACTGCACCCCGACTCTGGAACTCTCTCCCCCAGCCCATCCGCGACTCTCCATCACTCACAACATTTAAATCCCGTCTAAAAACCTTCCTTTTCTCACAAGCCTACAACCTCCCCTACCCATAACTACATGCACTCCTGGCCTCTCCCCCTGACCCCCCCCCCACCCTCCTTCCGCTCTCCTCACCCCAATCCATCCCCCCACCTCTATTGTTGTACCTGTTTCTGCCTGTTTGTCTGTATCACCATTACCCCATGCCCCCTTCGCCTTGTTTCCCTGTCATCCTCGTCATCCTTGTCTTCTGTTGTTTATCGTCTATGTATTACCTGTCCTACTCTGTAAGCGACTTTGGGTCTCTGAAAAGCGCTATACAAAATAAATGAATTATTATTATTATTATTACTTACAAAGTAAATTGTGTCCTTGCCTCTTTACATCGTTGAAATCAGATGATGCCGCGCCCGTATTGCCTCGCAGGGTGGGTCGAGGTTGACGGGTCCGGCATCCGGTTCCTCTGGTGGGGGGATGTGCTCTGGCAGTGGTATGCCATGGCGGTGTGCCAAGTTGTGCAGGACATCATAGGCCAGCACGATGCGGCACACCTTCTCAGGTGTGTACAGCAGCACCCCGCCCGACCTGTCTAGACAGCGCCAGCGCCCCTTCAATAGACCAATTGCCCTCTCCACCACTGCCCGAGTTCGGGAATGGCAATCGTTGAACCTCCCCTCTTGGTCGGTGCCAGGGTTAGTGAGAGGGGTCAACAGCCACGTTCTCAGGGGGTAACCATATATATATATAAATATATATATATATATATATATATATATATATATATATATATATATATAAATCACACTACTGTTAGCGGGAAAACAAACAGGACAAAACAACTTCATAACAAGGATTGACAAGACTGATCACACTTATATTAATGACTGCAGAGGTGCGCCGTGGCTACTGCAGTGTGACATTTCCAACTTTACGCACGCGTTTATTGAGACAAATACTGAACACAAGGAGACAAAAAAGGCTTACTAGATAGCTCTGCCACTCTATTTTCACCAGGGAAAAACAAATACACATATTTGAATGCACGTGCCCAAACGGGCATTGTGCTGGTTTAAATTCGGGGCGCAATTAAACAAATAAATTATTTACTCAGGAGAAGCCACCCATCGAGCACCCTGCCAGCCTCCAACCTGTTACCAACCATGCTATTGGTTAGAATGAACGAGTCATGCGTTGAACCAGGCCAAACAAATTCATCCTGTGACGGCGCTTTTATAGAAACATGTGTGCAGTCAATAGCGCCGATAACTTTAGGGAAACCGGCTCTTGCTGCAAATTGCACCTGTGTGGGAACGGACAACCCCTGGCTCCTGGCTGTGTGTCGTTCTAGGACTCGCCGCAGCTCCGCAAACAGCTCCGCAAACAGCTCCGCAAACAGCTCCGGTAACACTGGCCTCGGCAACCTGAAATGACTCATGAGCCAGTTGTCGTCATTTTTCAACAGATTTTCCCGTTCTCTAAACTCCCTCTCACGTCTGATATAACCATTTGCGATGTCTTCTAACAAGGCCAAGGCTGCCATTGTTAATGCCATTTTTTCATCACTTTACGCATGGTTTTATATCCATCCATATGATTGCAAACACGTGTGTGTTAATTGTCCATTAATGTGACTCTGATGTGCACATTACACTGAGGATGAATTGTTTTCACATAATTAACAGTTTCCCAGCATCACCTCTAAGTGTCGCCAATGCAACAATAGCTGTAGAAACGTGCGTACGCCAGCCATGAAGCTTGCGTGGCGCACCGCACATTTCCACGGACATTTCACTTTTGATACATCTGAACGTGGAAAATGGCGTACGCCACATTTTTGTGCGTACGCAACATTGATACATGAGGCCCCTGGTTCCTGTTTGCCTGTTTCTGAATGCTCGCCTGATTATATGGTTCCTGCTGCCTGCTCCTCATCGGATTGTCTGCCTGTGCTGTCGTCTCCCTGGTACCGAACTTCTGCCTGCCTTGACCACGCACCTGCAACTGTGTTATTGTACTGTTTGCCTGTCTGCCTGAGCTTCAGTAAACTGTTGAACCATCTCCATTTGTTCTGTGTGTTTTGTGCTGCAATTGGGTCCATACATAACCTGTTACAGTACAATCTGGCCAGACATGGACCCAGCAACACCATCTTCACCAAGAGATCGGTTTGAGAGGATTGAGAATGTGCTCATGCAACACGAGCAGCGCATGGAGGAGTCTGCTGCACATGCCAGGCGTGCTGCAGAGGCCAACTCCAACACCTTTACAGTTTACAGCCCTCTCCACCTAGCTGCAACAGTTGATGTCCACTTGTGCTCCTACAGCTCCAGTTCCCACGCCAGAACCTCTTGCTCCAGCTCTGCCGCAGCCCAGGATGATCTCCCGAGCCGCGAGTGGTTACCCCAGAGCGATATGATGGGAATCTTGAACTCTGCGGTCCATTCGTGACCTCCTGCTCACTTCTATTCAGCCTGCATCATACACGTTCGCCACTGAGGAAGCCAGGGTGGCGTACGTGAATAGCAACCTCACCGGCCGAGCCCTCCTCTGGGGAACAGCAGAGTTGGAGAAGCAGACTCTTGCCCGTGCATCATTCGGGGCCTTCTCTGAGGAGCTACGCAAGGCCTTCGTGTTGGGATCTTCCGGTTCTGATGCTTCCCGTGATCTTCTCACCTTGTGCCAATGGAACCAGTTTGTGGCCGACTACTCGATCGACTTGCGAACCAGGGCCCGTCAGAGCAACTGCAGCAAAGATGTCCCCAAAGCAATTTCAGTCAAAAGCAACGATGGGGATAACGATAACGATGACCTGGAAATATGAGAATAATCACAGGCTTACATTAAAGATTAACTCATTTCCTATCCTCTATCTTCCCAATTTAAGGAACTGATTGAATTGGCCATCCGGCTGGACCTTAGCATCTGGGCCCGGAGAAGGGAGAGGAGACAGAATTCCCCTTGTCGTTTCAACTCAGCCCGCTGGCCAGGTTCCTCTTCTGCCCCCAGCTCCTCTTCACCTGATACGCACAATTGTGTAGAGCCTGAGCCTATGCAGTTGGGCTGCACCAAACTTACCCCTGAAGAGCAAGAGCTCCGCCGAAGAGAGAACTGCTGTATGTACTGTGGGCAGGGGGTCATTATGTGTCTTCCTGTCCAGTAAAAGACAAAGCTCACCAGGAAACCAGAGGGCGCTGGTGAGCCGCATCACAAAATCTGAAATGCCCTCTTGGTCTCTACTTCATGCTCAGCTTAACTACAATGGACTATCACACACTGTCTGTCCTCATTGACACAGGGGCCGACTCTAACCTTCTGGATAGTGGTCTTGCCATGCAGCTGGGCATCAATCAGGAACCCTTGGTCGAGCTGATTGAGGCTACCGCCCTGGATGGGTGCCTCCTCTGCACAGTTCATTCCATTTTGCAATGGACTGAACATTGTCACACGGTTTGTCTGAAATCTGCCCTGCTACCAGCCTTCAACGTTTCTTCTTCTAAAGAGTTCCCAGATCTCTCAGGTGTCCCATCCGAGTAATACACGTAGGTTTCCACTACATAGGTTTCCTTGCTTTATTTTGCCTCATTTGATGGCATGGACGCCATTTTCTTCTCTCTTCCATGTTCTTCTGGTGTCAGAGGTTACCAGCACATGACACACCGTCGGAAAACAAGTCTTTACCACTGTCTCATTTCTTTCTTCTTTAGCACCATCATCTGCAATGGCATTGCTCTGTGAAAACTGAGTTGTTACAGTCAATGTGAACTCTGTAAACAGGTAAAAGTGTTGGAGACAAAAGGTTAAGGATGGGTGGTCTGGGAAGAATAGGTTTTCCTGTAGGAGTGAGAATGCTTGTGAAAATTATGGACACTCTTAAAGCTTATTGTGACTCAATGACATTGCATCATCTGTTGCTCCTAGTATGAAAACCACAGATTCATACAAATAACTCTGTCGCCTTAGCAGTCAAGTTATTCGGCTATTGGTTTAGTTCATAGGCAAACACAGAAAGAGCAGTCAGATGGATTCCTTTCACAACCATCTATAAAGAAAAACAGAATCATCGTAAGACACTATGTACCAAACAATGCATCCCATGGTTTTTGATCCACCGTTAAACATTTCCATCCAAGAATGGTTCTCCATCTTCAGCTGTAGGATCAAAAATCTCAAAAAAATTAAGACAGTACAGCGCTTCAGGCTGACATAAAATATTAGTGTGACAATGAGTACCATGCAGGAGGTGCACACTTCGAAAATACAATAGTGTCAGCTGTTAATTTGTTAGTATTTGTTAATCGACGTAAAACTGCTGACATACAACTGCTGACATACAACTATCTTGCAAAAATTAAAAAGATTAGTTCATGTTGAAACAATCAGAGCTCAATCAGGTAGGTAATTTTAAGTCGGTAGAGGCTGTTTGCCTCAGCAGTCACAGTCTAAAAAGTCAGTCATTGGCCAAGTTTCTTTATATAGGGTTTGGGAGATCATCTCTCATCTCATCTCATCTTCAACCGCTTATCCGGGGTCGGGTCGCGGGGGCAGCAGCTTTAGCAGGGGACCCCAAACTTTCCTTTCCTGGGCCACATTAACCAGCTCTAACTGGGGGATCCCGAGGCGTTCCCAGGCCAGTGTGGATATACAGTCTCTCCACCTAGTCCTGGGTTTTCCCCGAGGCCTCCTCCCAGCTGGAAGTGCCTGGAACACCTCCCTAAGGAGGCGCCCAGGGGGCATCCTTACTAGATGCCCGAACCACCTCAACTGGCTTCTTTCAATGCAAAGGAGCAGCGGCTCTACTCCGAGTTCCTCACGGATGGCTGAACTTCTCACCCTATCTCTAAGGGAGACTCCAGCCACCCCCCTGAGAACACCAATTTCGGCCGCTTGTACCCGCGACCTCGTTCTTTCAGTCATGACCCAGCTTTCATGACCATAGGTGAGGGTAGGAACGAAGATTGACCGGTAGATCGAGAGCTTTGCCTTCCGGCTCAGCTCGCTTTTCGCTACAACGGTGCGGTAGAGCGACTGCAACACTGCCCCCGCTGCTCCGATTCTCCGGCCAAACTCACGCTCCATCGTCCCCTCACTCGTTAACATGATCCCGAGGTACTTGAACTCCTTCACTTGTGGTAAGGACTCATTCCCTACTTGGAGTAAGCAATCCACTGGTTTCCTGCTGAGAGCCATTGCCTCAGATTTAGAGGTGATGATCCCCATCCCAGCTGTTTCACACTCGACTGCAAACCGATCCAGTGAGTGCTGAAGGTCACTGACCGCCAATGCCATCAGGACCACATCATCTGCAAAAAGCAGAGACGAGATCCTCAGCCCACCGAACTGCAACCCCTCCCCACCACAACTACGCTTCGATATCCTGTCCATAAAAATCACGAACAGGATTGGTGACAAGGCTCACCCCTGGCGGAGGCCAACCCCCACCGGGAACGAATCCGACTTACTGCCGAGGATCCGGACACAGCTCTCGCTTTGGGTGTACAGAGATTGGATGGCCCACAGAAGTGACCCCCTCACCCCATACTCCCACTGCACTGGATGGGCAAACTCCCAGGCCCCCTCCAGGATACTTGCGAGAGTGAAGAGCTGGTCAATTGTTCCACGTCCAGGACGGAATCCGCATTGATCCTCTTCAATCTGAGGTTCGACTATAGGACGAACCCTCCTTTCCAGCACCTTGGAGTAGACTTTACCAGGAAGGCTGAGTAGTGTGATACCCCTGTAATTGGCACACACCCTCTGGTCCCCTTTTTTAAACAGAGGAACCACCACCCCAGTCTGCCACTCCCTTGGCACTGCCCCAGACTTCCACGCAATGTTGAAGAGACGTGTCAACCAAGACAGCCCCTCCAAACCCAAAGCTTTCAGCATTTTGGACAGCTCTCTGCCTCTACAAAAGAGGGCGTGTTAGTCGGATTAAGGAGTTCCTCAAAGTGCTCCTTCCACCGCCTCATCGGCTGAGGTCCTTACTGTAAACAGCTTGGACGGTTCTCCGTTTCCCCCTCCTGAGATGTCAAATGGTTTTCCAGAAGCACCTTGGTGCCGCCCGAAAGTCCTTCTCCATGACTTCTCCGAACTCCTCCCACACCCGCTGCATTGCCTCTGACACAGCAGGAGGTTACAGCCCTTCTGGCCTGTCGGTACCTTGCAACTGCCTCCGGAGTCTTCTAGGATAACATATCCCGGAAGGCCTCCTTCTTCAGTCGGACAGCTTCCCTGACCACCGGTGTCCACCATGGTGTTCCAGGGTTACCGCCCCTTGAGGCACCTAAGACCTTGAGGCCACAGCTCACGGCTGCAGCTTCAGCAATGGAAGCTTTGAACATTGCCCACTCCAGTTCAATGCCCCCAACCTCCACAAGGATGCCAGGAAAGCTCCGCCAGAGGTGTGAGTTGAAGATCTCTCGGACAGGGGCCTCCTCCAGACGTTCCCAGTTCACCCGCATTACTCGTTTGGGCTTACCTGGTCTGTCCAGAATCTTCCCCCATCCTCTGCCCCAACTCCTCACCAGATGGTGATCAGCTGACAGCTCTGCCCCTCTCTTCACTCGAGTGTCCAAAACATACGGCCTCGGATCAGATGATACGATCACAAAATTGATAATCGACCTTTGGCCTAGGGTGCTCTGGTACCACGTACACTTATGAGCATCCTTATGTGCGAACATGGTGTTTTTTATAGACAATCTGTGACTAGCACAGAAGGACTATCGAGTCCTGCACCTCCACCACCTCCTGACAAAAACCCAGTGTTGGGATCAGGATGCAGAGTCACAGTTTAATACACCTCTCTGCGCTGCCCTTATCACAGACGCCCAGGAAGCATAGCTGCAGTCTTACACACCTCTCCGCGCGCTCTGTGGATCACTTTACAGCTCAGTATCCTATACAAACGCTGTGTGCCTCACAATCATCTACATTAACCAGATCAAAAATGAACAGAAGAGGAGCTACACTGAAAAACTGGATACAAATCAACACCAAATCTGCGATAATGCAAAAAAATCAGAATAAAATGTGGACTTTTAAACATAAGATCTCTGTCACCTAAAGCTGTATTAATAAATGATTTGATATCAGATAACCATATTGATGTTCTCTGTCTGACTGAAACCTGGCTGTATCCTGAAGAATATGTTAGCCTAAATGAATCCACTCCTCCCAGTCATATTAATACTCATATTCCTCGAGGCAGTGGTCGAGGAGGAGGCGTTGCAGCTATTTATGTACAGTTGACCTTAACAAATTAACATGTACTATTTCAGCATCAAAGCCCTCTACTTGTCTCCTAGACTCTATTCCAACTAGGTTACTTAAAGAGGTGTTACCTTTAGTTAGCACTCCTGTATTAGATATGATTAACATGTTATCAGCAGGTTATGTACCACAGTCTTTTAAAGTAGCTGTAATTAAACCTCTCCTTAAAAAGCCCAGTCTTGATCCTGAGGTACTAGCCAACTATAGACCTATATCTAACCTTCCTTTTCTCTCTAAGATCCTTGAGAAATTAGTCGCCAATCAGCTGTGTGACTTTTTACATAATAATGAGTTACTTGAGGACTTCCAGTCAGGATTTAGAGCGAATCATAGCACTGAGACAGCACTGGTAAAAATCACTAACGACCTTCTAATAGCTTCAGACAAAGGACTTGTCTCTGTGCTTGTTTTACTAGATCTTAGTGCCGCCTTCGACACTATTGACCATCACATCCTGCTACAGAGACTAGAGCATCTGATCGGCATTAAAGGAACCGCACTGAGCTGTTTTAAGTCTTATTTATCAGATAGATCTCAGTTTGTACATGTTAATGACAAATCCTCCATTCACACTAAAGTTAGTCACGGAGTCCCACAGGGTTCTGTCCTTGGACCGATTCTATTCTCCTTATATATGCTTCCCTTAAGAAATATTATAAGGAAGCACTCCATACATTTTCATTGTTATGCTGATGATACACAATTATATTTATCGATCAAACCAGAAGAAACCCATCAGTTAGATACACTTCAAATGTGCATTAAGGAAATTAAGAGCTGGATGACCTGCAATTTTCTGATGTTAAACTCAGACAAAACTGAAGTTATTGTACTTGGCCCCAAAGGCCTCCGAAACTCAATAACTAAAGATATTGTTACTCTGGATGATGTTGTGTTGTCCTCCAACACCACAGTAAGGAATCTGGGTGTTTTTTTGACCAGGATATGTCCTTCGATTCTCACATAAAATTAACAACAAGGACTGCATATTTTCACCTGCGTAATATTGCGAAAATTAGGAACATTGTGTCTCAGAAAGATGCAGAAAAACTAGTCCATGCATTTGTTACTTCTAGGCTGGACTACTGCAACTCCTTATTCTCAGACTGCTCCAATAAGTCTGTTAAGAGTCTCCAGTTGGTCCATAATGCTGCTGCTCGTGTACTAACAAAAACAAACCGAAGAGAACATATCTCTCCTGTATTAGCCTCCTTGCACTGGCTACCTGTAAAATCTAGAATAGAATTTAAAATCCTTCTCCTTACCTATAAAGCTCTTATTGGTCAGGCTCTGTCGTATCTTAAAGAGCTCATAGTACCGTATCACCCGACTAGATCGCTGCGCTCTGAGAATGCAGGGCTACTTGTCGTTCCTAGAGTCTCCAAAAATAGAAGGGGAGGCAGAGCCTTCAGCTACCAAGCTCCTCTCCTGTGGAACCAACTCCCAAGTGTTATTCGGGAGGCAGACACTGTCCCAATATTTAAGAGTAAACATAAAACTTTCCTTTTTGATAAAGCTTACAGCTAGGGCTTACAAGCCCTCAGCTATGTTGTTGTTGTTATTCTTAAAGCTACGTTTGTTCAGCTTAATGATGCTGCTATAAGCCTAGTCTGCCGGGGGATAATACTTTTCCTAATACTCTGACCTTCTCTCCTCTCTGTCTATGTAATTCATGTCTCATCTATGCATCTTATTAATTCAACTTCTTCCCCGGAGTTGTTTGTGCTTTGTCATCTCGCAGGTCTCTGCTGATGATGGTGGTGCCTACTGCCGTGGTCCTGTGGGTAGGTCTCTGCTGATGGTGGTGGTGCCTACTGCCATGGTCCTGTGTGTAGGTCTCTGCTGATGGTGGTGGTGCCTGCTATCGTGGTCCTGTGCAGGTCTCTGCTGATGGTGGTGGTGCCGGCTGCCTTGGTCCTGTGTATCAGGTCCCTGCTGATGGTGGTGGTGCCTGCTGCCGTGGTCCTGTGCGCAGTTCTCGGCTGATGGTGGTGGTGCCTGTTGCCGTGGTCCTGTGGTCCTGTGTGCAGGTTTCTCCCGATGGTGTCGGTTCCTGCTGCCGTGGTCCTTTGTGTAGGTCTCTGCTGATCGTGGTGGTGCCTGCTGCCGTGGTCCTGTGTGCTGGTCTCTGCTGATTTTGGTGGTGCCTGCTGCCCTGGTCCTGCATCACTATTAGTCATTTATACTGTCACTAGTCTTATAAATTATAGAATTTGTAGCCATAGAAACACCATCAGTGGTATGTCTTGCTGTTTCGTAGCTGCTATTGCCCCTACTCATCATTGATCATGTTTGTCATAATTGTTATCATTTTCATGTTCTGTCACCTTGGATGTGCGTGTTCCTGCTGTTCTGCTGTGTAGACTGCCATAACATGTGGGTCATGTTCACATTACTATAGATATTGTTATAGTTACTGTTACTCGCTGGCTGCTTGCATCTCTGGAAGTGTGTCAGTCTCTTTGTCTTCTGTCTATCTTTGTGTTTCTCTCTTTCTCTCTCCTTTTCTTCCTCCCCAACCGGTCAAGACAGATGCCCGCCCTCCACAGAGCTGGGTCTGTCCGACGTTCCTGCCTGTTATAGGGAAGGTTCTCATTGCCACCGTACTCTATGGGGGAATTGTTGGGTCTATGCCTACTCTGTAAAGTGTCCTGAGATAACTTTTGTTATGATTTGGCACTATAAATAAAATTGAATTGAATTGAATTGAATTGAATTGAAATTGAATTGAATTGAATTGAAAGTCTAATAACTGACGACCACTCGGATTTAGATCAGTGAGACCTTTCCTCCCAACCACGCCTCTCCAGGTGTCTCCATCATTGCCCACGTGGAAGTCTCCCAGCAGAACTATAGAGTCCCCTACTGGAGCCCCATGCAGGACTCAATTCAGGGTCTCCAAGAAGGCTGAATACTCTGAACTGCTGTTCGGTGCATATGCACAAACAACAGTCAGAGTTTTCCCCCCTACCCCCTGCAGGCGTAAGGAGGCGACCCTCTTGTCCACCGGGGAGAACTGTAACACCGCGGCGCTCAGCCGGGGGTTTGTAAGGGTTTGTTTCTCTGGATGCAGTCAGGACCCACTTATTATCATTTTTGTTATTACTATTATTATCCTTATTATTATTATTTTTATATATAATGCTTCAATTTGCAAAAACAAGACGTATGTTTTTGAAAACTTCACCATCACTATGGCAATTTTTTAAACATGGTTTTCCAGAAAACTGTATCATAAAATTAAAAAAATGAGAAGTGATGGACAGTGACGCTACAATATTGCATTTTCTACATCAATCACCAGAAACTCCAACCTGTGACATCTACAATGCCACTTCAGGTAAAATGGGAGTTATATTTGAGATATTCCACAATGGCATGTTTGTTTTATAAGAAAGATTCCAGAATACACAGGATGAGATGTTGTTATCCTTGTGCAAGCACATACAATTAACTGGTGGACTTATCGGTGAATGGTGGATGACTTAAAGGAGAATTGAATTTACCGGATGCATCATCAGTAGTGTTCCTCTGGATCGTGGGCTGTTTCGGCCATTTACACTATACACCCTCCCCAGAGGCGGCCAGCCGCAGGGTGATCAGCCCTGAGCTTGTGTCCCAAGCCCAATTAGCCGTGAGAGTCACCTTGTTGTCAAGTGGCGGACATCTCAGAGGACTATGCATGGCAGGGGCGTCCAGCTCCCTGAGTCAGGCCTAGGCTGACCGCATACCTCCTATCACACTATTTGGGGGCCCAACTGGGGTCGTTTCGCTTCAGCCAGAGCCACTGGCTGCTTCTTTCTGCTGCCTCTGATGCGGCTTTGACGGCTGTGCGTTGGCTCTGGCCCTTAACTCCCAAGTCCCTCAGATGTTTTGTGGTAGATGTCCCCACGAACCCCCAGCACCCAAACTTCCACTGGGCGGACTTCAGCGTTCCAGCCACATTGTCGGGCTTCAGCGGCTAGCTCGATATACCGCAGGTGTTTCCGCTCGTATGCCTCCTCCATGGCATCCTCCCAGGGTACAGTGAGTTCGATTATGTAAACCTTCTTTAAGGAAGGGGACCAGAGCACCCAGTCAGGCCTCAAGGTGGTGGTGGCGATCTCCGAGGGGAACACCAGCTGTTTGCCAATATCTGCCAGCATATTCCAGTCACGTGCTAGGCACAGCTGGCTTCTCTCTGATAGTGTAGAGTTGCTCCTGGTTGCTGTGGCCCCTTTGCGGACAAAGGCAGTTGCCCACGAGGTGTTAGATGTTGGCTGTGGTAGGGCGTTGATGCTGGACCGTTTTCCCTCCAGTGTTGAAGCAAGGCTCTTCAAGACTTGGTTGTGGCGCCAAGTGTACCGTCCTTGGGTGAGGCTGGTTTTACACCCTGTGAGTATGTGCCGGAGGGAGGCTGGCCTGGCACACAGGACGCATCCAGGATCTTCGCCAAACCACTGGTGGAGGTTAGTCGGTGTTGGAAGGACGTCATAGGTGGCTCTGATTGCGAAGCTCAAGCTTCTCGCTTCCATGGCCCATACATCCCTCCAGCTCAGCCTTCTCCTTTCGACACCCTCCCACCATGTCCAAAGACCCTGTTTGCCAAGGGCGACTGCCTTGGCCCATCTTGCCGCCTCCTCCTGACGCTTCACTTCCTCCACTACCATCTTCCTCCGTGCTGGCGCAGTGGCATTTCTCCAGGCTGGGCGGCTAGTTGTTAAACCGAGGCCTCCTCTTCCTTGCTGAACGTTCCCCACAATGTCAGCATGCCTAAGAGCTGCTGTTGCCTCCTGCACTGCCCTTGCTGGTGTCCACTTGCGCCCAGTAGCCAAGGTTGGTGCATTTTCCCTCACCACCGGATCTTTAGATTCGTTCAAGGTCATTTGCAGTCGTGTTTTGGCACACTTGAACTCCTCCGTGAGGCTGGTGAGGGGCAACTTGAGGACACTGTCTCCGTAGAGGCCTATGGTGGTTAGGCAGCGCGGAATTTCAAGCCACTTCTTGACATGGACTGTGACTCTTCTTTCCAGCTTCTCTACTGTTGAGATAGGCACCTCATAGACCGCCAGAGGCCACAACACCCGGGGTAATAGACCAAACTGGAAGCACCAGGGGCCTCATGTATCAATGCACAAAAACGTGGCGTACGCCATTTTCCACGCCAACGTTCAGATGTATCAAAAGTGAAATGACCGTGGAAATGTGCGGTGCGCCACGCAAACTTCATGGCTGTCGTACGCACGTTTCTACAGCTATTGTTTCGTTGGCGACACTTAGAGGTGATGCTGGGAAACTGTTAGTTATGTGAAAACAATTCATCCTCAGTGTAATGTGCGCATCAGAGACACATTAATGGAAAATTAACACACACGTGTTTGCAATCATATGGATATAAAAGCATGCGCAATTTAATGAAAAATGGCATTAACAATGGCAGCCTTGGCCTTGTTAGAAGACATCACAAATGGTTATATCAGACGTGAGAAGGTGTTTAGAGAACGGGAAGATCTGTTGGCAAATGATGACAACTGGCTCATGAGTCGTTTCAGGTTGCCGAGGCCAGTGTTATTGGAGCTGTGCGTGGAGCTGCGGCCAGCCCTAGAACGACACACAGCCAGGAGCCAGGGGTTGTCCGTTCCCACACAGGTGCTGACCACTCTGGGGTTTCTGGCAACGCATGACTCGTTCAATCTAACCAATAGCATGGTTGGTAACAGATTGGAGGCTGGCACGGTGAGTGATGGGTGGCTTCTCGTGAGTAAATAATTTATCCGTTTAATGCGCCCCGAATTTAAACCAGCACAATGCCCGTTTGGACACGCGCATTCAAATATGTGTATTTGTTTTTTTCCCCAGTGAAAAAAGAATGGCAGAGCTATCTTGTCTCCTTGTGTTCAGTATTTGTCTCAATAAACGCGTGCGTAAAGTAAACTTCAGTAGCCACGGCGCACCTCTGCAGTCATTAACCCCGGCACCGACCAAGAGGGGAGGTACAACGACCGCCATTCCCGAACTCGGGCAGTGGTGGAGAGGGCAATTGGCCTATTGAAGGAGCGCTGGCGCTGTCTAGACCGGTCGGGCGGGGTGCTGCTGTACACACCTGAGAAGGTGTGCCGCATCGTGCTGGCCTATGGTGTCCTGCACAACTTGGCACACCGCCATGGCATACCACTGCCAGAGCATATCCCCCCCACCAGAGGAACCGGATGCCGGACCCGGCAACCTCGACCCACCCCGTGAAGCGATACCGGCCCGGCAGCGTCTGATTTCAACGATGTAAAGAGGCAAGGACACAATTTACTTTGTAAGTGCATTTATTGCATGATAAATATCTCACAGTGCATTGACCATTTGATCTAGACAATCACTGACGCCACGGATTGCTCTCACTATTTCCTCCTGTGATTCCAGCACAGCTTGTGAAAGGACACGGCCAGTCGGGCGGACGTCAGCTGGCGTGGAGTCGCCGGGGCGCGTGGTGCTGGAGGTGCCGGTGGAGACGCCAGGGCGCACGATGCAGAGGGAGGAGCCCTCTCCTGTCTCATCGTCTATTGAGAAATAATAATTAAAAAAATGAAGTAATTAAACATGAGTCAATGTGTTTATATCCTGGCAACTTAACGCACGAGCATGTGTAATGTGAGCAGCCTATTGTAAGACCAGTATAATGACATTTCTGAGTTTAACACATTTACCTTGAGGGCCCCCACAACTCCGATTAGAGCTGTGTCCTCCACAATAGCCGCCACTCTCTGATCAAAAGGGGGTCAGTTCCTCCCCTCCTGTCACCCCGCCCGTTGCGGTGATACTTCGGCGGTGGGCCGAAATCCTCCGCTTCACCTCCACCTTAACGTTGGACCCTTTTTTTTTATTATTTCAGTGGATGTTCGCTGCTCCGACCCCACAGCGTTCACTGCCTCACACACACACTCCCCACAAATGTCTCTTTCTTTGTGTTTATCCCTGAGAAGAGGCTACCAAATAACACAGCTCTTCGGGTCTCCACTTCATTTAATTACATTTCAAGCTTAGACTCGTTGAGGTTGCGCTTCTTACCTTTACTCATCGTTTAAATCTGATGCTGCAGAGAGGGAATCCCCGGTGCAGGCCCTATTTACATTGATTTGCATATTTAAATGGGGGCGTGGACAGGGAGGAAATTAGCACTTCTACATGTGCGCTCAATTCCACGTTGATTGGGATGTACAAAGGAAAAGCGCTTGGATCCATGCGTACGCACACTTTGATACATCTGAATTTTTTTGTGCTTACGCCAGTTTCTGGATTCTAGCGTACGCCATGTTTTAGTAAGAAAGCCACGCACGTCTTAGTACATGAGGCCCCAGGTCTTTAACTTCCCAGGTAGCTGGGTTTTATCAATCGCCTGTAGGCCTGCATTGATGTCACTGCACAGTTGCTTCACCTGGGGCCTCATGTACTAAGACTTGCGTGGATTTCTTACTAAAACATGGCGTACGCTAGAATCCAGAAACTGGTGTAAGCACAAAAAAATTCAGATGTATCAAAGTGTGCGTACGCATGGATCCAAGCACTTTTCCTTTGTACATCCCAATCAACGTGGAATTGAGCGCACATGTAGAAGTGCTAATCTACTCCCTGTCCACGCCCCCATTTAAATATGCAAATCAATGTAAATAGGGCCTGCACCG
Source organism: Echiichthys vipera (assembly GCF_963691815.1). Taxonomy (NCBI): domain Eukaryota; kingdom Metazoa; phylum Chordata; class Actinopteri; order Perciformes; family Trachinidae; genus Echiichthys; species Echiichthys vipera. The sequence goes on from NC_139849.1 coordinate 1,426,874, forward strand.
GGGATTCCCTCTCTGCATCATCAGATTTAAACGATGAGTAAAGGCAAGAAGCGCAACATCAACGAGTCTGAGCTCGAAGAGCTGTTTTATTTGGTAGCCTCTCTTCAGGGATAAACACAAAGAAAAAGAAATTTGAGTGGGAGTGTGTGTGAGGCAGTGAACGCTGTGGGGTCGGAGCAGCGCACACCCACTGAAATAAAAAAAAAAGGGTCCGACGTTCAGGTGGAGGTAAAGCAGAGGATTTCGTCCCACCGCCGAAGTATCACCGCAACAGGCGGGGGGACAGGAGGGGAGGAACTGACCCCCTTTGATCAGAGAGTCGCGGCTATTGTGGAGGACACAGCTCTAAGCGGAGTTTTGGGGGCCCATGAAGGCGACACAGATCATCCTCAAGGTAAATGTGTTAAACTCAGAAATGTCATTATACTGGTCGTACAATAGGCTGCTCACATTACACATGCTCGTGTGTTAAGTTGCCAGGATATAAACACATTGACTCTTGTTTGACTACTTAATTTTTTTAATTATTATTTCTCAATAGACGATGAGACAGGAGAGGGCTCCTCCCTCTGCACCATGCGCCCTGGCTTCTCCACTGGCTACTCCGGTGGCAGAGGTGCCAATTCATCTCCTGGGCACTGCCGAGGTGCTGTTGAGCAAGTCACCGAACCCCCAACTGCTTGGGGCGCCGGTCACTGGCAGCCCCCTCGCTCTAACATCTCTCCTTAATTGCATGTATAGGTCCTGTCTGTGCATGTGTGTATTTTGGGCCTGTGTGTGTAACATGATTAATAATAAGAGTGAAAAAATTAAATTTCCCCGTTGCGGGATGAATTCTGAATGGAATTGAATTCTTCCAGCACCACGCGCCCAGGCGACTCCACGCCAGCTGCTGACGTCCGCCCGACTGGCCGTGTCCTTCCACAAGCTGTGCTGGAATCACAGGAGGAAATAATGAGAGCAATCCGTGGCGTCAGTGATCATCTAGATCAATGGTCAATGCACTGGGAGATATTTGTCCCGCAATAAATGCACTTATAAAGTAAATTGTGTCCTTGCCTCTTTACATCGTTGAAATCAGATGCTGCCGGGCCCGTATCGCTTCGCGGGGTGGGTGAGGTTGACGGGTCCGGAACCCGGTTCCTCTGGTGGGGGGATGTGCTCTGGCAGTGGTATGCTATGGCGGTTTGCCAAGTTGTGCAGGACACCACAGGCCAGCACGATGCGGCACACCTTCTCAGGTGTGTACAGCAGCACCCCGCCCGACCTGTCTAGACAGCGCCAGCGCCCTTTCAATTTCTAAAGATATATATATATATAATCACACTACTGTTCGTGGGAAAAAACAAACAGGACAAAACAACTTACAGGAATTGACAAGACTGGTCACACGTATATTAATGACTGCAGAGGTGCGCCGTTGCTACTGAAGTGTGACATTTCCAACTTTACGCACGCGTTTATTGAGACAAATACTGAACACAAGGAGACAAAAAAGGCTTACTAGATAGCTCGGCCACTCTTTCTTCACCAGGTAAAAAAACAAATACACATATTTGAATGCGCGTGTCCAAACGGGCATTGTGCTGGTTTAAATTCGGGGCGCATTAAACGGATAAATTATTTACTCACCGAGAAGCCACCCATCGCGCACCCTGCCAGCCTCCAACCTGTTACCAACCATGCTATTGGTTAGAATGAACGAGTCATGCGTTGCCAGAAACCCCAGAGTGGTCAGCACCTGTGTGGGAACGGACAACCCCTAGCTCCTGGCTGTGTGTCTTTCTAGGACTGGCCGCAGCTCTGCGCCCAGCTCCAATAACACTGGCCTCGGCAACCTGAAACGACTCATGAGCCAGTTGTCGTCATTTGAAAACAGATCTTCCCGTTCTCTAAACACCTTCTCACGTCTGAAATAATCATTTGCGATGTCTTCTAACAAGGCCAAGGCTGCCATTGTTTATGCCATTTTTTCATCACTTTGCGCATGCTTTTATATCCATCCATATGATTGCAAACACATCATTCATTCATTCATCTTCAACCGCTTATCCCGGGGTCGGGGTCGCGGGGGTGCTGGAGCCGATCCCAGCTGACATCGGGCGTGAGGCGGGGTACACCCTGGACAGGACGCCAGTCTATCACAGGGCACAATGATTGCAAACACGTGTGTGTTAATTTTCCATTAATGTGTCTCGCACATTACACTGAGGATTAATTGTTTTCACATAACTAACAGTTTCCCAGCATCACCTCTAAGTGTCGCCAACGAAACAATAGCTGTAGAAACGTGCATATGACAGCCATGAAGTTTGCGTGGCCCACCGCACATTTCCACGGTCATTTCACTTTTGATACATCTGAACGTTGGCGTGGAAAATGGCGTGCGCCACGTCTTTGTGCGTACGCAACATTGAAACATGAGGCCCCTGGTCTTTATCCTTCAGGCTTGCGTCATAGCGCCTTCCAAGGCTTTTGACTGGCTGCTCAGATACAGTGGGGATTGGGTCGTCGCCGATGAAGAACTGCACGTCGGTAAGCACTCCCTTCACCACTGAGATGCTGCGTGACTTTGATGGTTTTATCTTCATACGGGTCCAACTGATGTTCTCCTCAAGTTTTCTGAGTAACCTCCTGGTGCATGGGACGGTGGTAGTCAGGGTGGTGATGTCGTCCATGTAGGCTCTGAGGGGAGGGAGGTGCCGGCAAGAGCCGAGTCTTTGTCCACCTACGACCCATTTTGAGGCTCTAATGATGACCTCCATTGCCATGGAGAAAGCCAAGGGAGATACGGTACATCATGATGCCTACTTCCAGGTGCTGCCATGAGGTGGTTAATTCAGGCGTCGAGAAGCAGAACTGCAGGTCCTGAAAGTAGTCTTTCACCAGGGTTGTGATGGTGTCTGGGATGTTAAAGAACTTAAAGGTTGTCCAGAGAAGCTCATGGGGCACAGAGCCGAAGGCGTTTGCGAGATCCAAGAAGATTGCATGGAGGTCCCTTTTCTCCAGTTTTGCCACTTGGAGCTGGTGCCAGATCATGCTGGCATGTTCTAGGCACCCAGGAAAGCCAGATATTCCTGCCTTCTGAACAGATGTATCCACGTACTCGTTTCTGTGCAGGTACTCGGCCATCCTTTGTGTGATGACTCCGAAGAAGATCTTACATTCCACGTTAAGCAAGGCAATTGGGCGGAACTGACTGATGTTTTCTGCGTCTTTCTCCTTTGGGACAAGGATCCCCCCTGTTTCTCTGCTCCAGAGAAACCTACAGACACCTGGTGCGTTCTTGTACACTTTGTATGGGACTCCGTTTGGCTGTTCTCGCCGGATGCACAATTTTCTCCACCTCCTTTCACGTTGGAGGACCGGTCTCAAATTGATGCTCTAGGGGGGTTGATTGGTGGAATGTCTGGAGGAATGGCCAGGTGTTCATGGCGCTTTGGATCAGAGTGCGTTGTTCTCAGGTGCTCCTCCAGGTCTTTCTTTGTTGTTTTTAGAACTCCGCTTTTCTCCTTGGTGAAGAGAGTCTTTAGGAATTTGAAGGGATCTTTGTAGAACCGTGTTCTTGTTAGTTCTTTATTCCTCCTTCGTTTCCGTGAGTTCTCTGCTCTGCGGAGGGATGCCAGACGTGTTTTGATGTCAGCTTGGAGAGTGCTGATGCCCTCCTTTTCCTTGATCTCTTGTTGCCTCCTGGAGACTGGTGGAGTGGGAGCCTGTTTAGCAACTTTCGGCTGTAGCACTCCGAAGCGTTCTGCTCGGTATTGATTGATGATGTTTCCCATATTCTCCATTTTCTTCTCCACTGTGCCTCGAAGTTGTTCGAGGGACAGGGTCAGGTCACTGTTCACCGTTTCCCACAGTTTTTTTCCGCAGCACTGAGCCACTTCACACGCAGTTTGTAGCTTGGAAGTCTCCGCTCGACTGCAGGTCGGGGAGTTTGGGTGGGTTCCACCGCTGATGTTTGTTCCACCGCTAGTTCAGTGCTTGAGTTTGCCTCTTCTGTGACAGGAGTGCGGATGTTCTCCAAACTATGGTTTTCGTCCAGTTGGTGAACTTCATTCGACTGATTTGACTCCTTCCGCAAGAAGTAGTCAATACGGCTTCTGTCTCTCTTCTGTCAAGCACTTTTTCCTTCCCTGGTGAATCCTCTGACCCCGAAAAGATGTTATTTTCCTCCATCCGCAGCTACATATCTGCAGCTTGTGGTCCGCTGAGCTGGTTGCTGTGGTGCTCTTTTGCGCTGTGCTGTCTTTACTCGTAGTCGTTTCCGGTCCAGTCGTTACCATTTTGTCAGCCGATGAGTCTTCCTCCGCCCCCGCGCTTGCAGACTCTGGGGGTGTTCTCTTTGTTTGCTTCTTCTTAGCTAAGGGGGGGTGTCTCCTCCAACCTGCAAGGCGTGAGAGACTACAGTCGCGGGCAGCTAACCCACGACTGTCCCGTTGGGGTCTATTCCCTCCTGCATGCTGTCTCTCCATGCTGTCACAAGGGCTTTCCCCTGTCGTCAGCTGATCTTTCTCAGCAGTCACTGGACGGGTCCAGATAAGCAGAATCCAGACTACACAGGATGAGATGTTGTTATCCTTGTGCAAGCAGATACAATTAGCTGGTGGACTTATCGGTGAATGGTGGATGACTTGAAGGAGAATTTAATTTACGGGATGCATCATGTAGGAATTTTACACAAAAAACTTTAGTCAAATCAAAAGGACCTAACAGAGTATATATTGCATAATTCAAATTCTACAGGAGGCTTTCTGGAGTCAGCAGAGTCGTTGGTAGTTTAGTGCGCCAGCAGGCATTTATTAGCAGGATGACATCGGATTCTACAGACGTCTGGAGAAATGTTCTATTCTCTATCTAGAGTAACTGTGAACACACAGTACCCGTGATCAGAGTCAAGAAGTTCTGATATCTATTCTATCTGCTCCAGCATATAAACTTGTTACAAAGGCGTGGTTATGTGTCCGCTTGTGCGTGCATATGTGTATTTCAGAAGTAGCAGTTGCTCCAGCCTCCATCTTCCTCCCTGTGCATAGGAGTAGCCTCTGTATAGCAGGAGTCTTCTTCTTTATCTGTGAAGAAAGCACAACACGTACAGCAATTTCCCTAATCTCAACTAACTTTGCCAGGTGCATATTTGCAACATGGCTAGTTCATTGTCTTTGTGACCTTGACCGACTTACTGTTCCTGTGCTTTTGGAGAAAGCAGAAAAAGATTGAGTCAAAAGTTTGTGTGCTTTTGGAAACGGAAAAGTTTGAGCTTGGACTAATAATCACTATCACACTTTAAATGATCATACCTAATAATCACACTTATCACATTCTTATTAATCATTACTAATACACACGTTAACATATGATTATTAATTCTTCAATCATTGATTATCACACTCTTATTAATCACTACTAATACACATGCTAACACATGATTATTAATTGAATCATTACTAATACACACACTAACACATGATTTTTAATTCTTCAATTCCCCCTGTTGATCACTCACCAGAGTGATCATTCCTCCGAGACCACAAAATCCTGGATGTCTAAAGGGATGCCACGGACGTGGCCTGCCAAGTTCCATAACTCTAACAATTATCAAACCATGCACATATGAGATAAATTACCACTAAAATAATGAATATTACAATAAACACAATAAGTGTCCACACACACACTGTTTGTTTTTCTGCTCCTTTTTTTTTTTTTTTACCCTATTTATCAACTCTATATACTGTGGTGTTTTTTACTAATGGTGTATGTGGGTCAATCATAGATTATATGTATTTACAGAAGTCCCTTAACCCTGCTCGGTTAGATCTGTTCTGACTTGATCTAAGGACCTTTTGGGCTCCTCTCCCTGTCTACACCTTGAAAGGTGAATCCACTTGTCACTTCCCTGTATTTTTACTGCTGTGGAGGTTCGCTCCACTACCTTATGGGGTCCTGTCCACCTAGAGTGTGTACACTTTCTTTTCAATATACTTTACATATACCCAAGGTTCACCTAACAGAGTCAATGGGGCCGGTACTGGTCCTGACCCCCCTTGGCTTCCTGTCAATGTTTTTTACCCAGCCTTGGAGTTGAGTCACGTAGGACCGTGCCAGTCCTGGTGTGGCCCCTGGCTGCAGCGGTTCCTGGTGTCTTGGTCCGGGGATGGTGCGACCTGTAAATAACTCATAAGGGGTAAATTTCTTTTCTCTGTTCACACTAGCCCTCTTAGAGTATAATGCCATAGGCAAACAGTCTAATCATGATAAACCTGTAGTTGCCATCAACGCTGAGCAATGCTCAGGGAATAAACTTGCACTACTCAAAGTGAACTATCACTGAAATGCACCTTTATCTCTCTTGCACATTAAAATCCACATAGCACATTGTAATATAGTGTTTATCTGCGATACTGTGCTTTTATTTTATTTTATTGTTGTTCATATTTTGTATTTTATATTTTATCTTATTTTTAGTACTTCTGATTGCTCTGTACCGCTGCTACGATGACCTAATTTCCCCTCAGGGGTAAATAAAGTTATCTATCTATCTATCTATCTATCTATCTATCTATCTATCTATGTTCACTCTCTTTCCCTCACCATGCTTACAAGCTACTGTTACTGCCATCACTTCCGCTAGCTGAGCTGACGGTTGTTCTGTCACTTCTCCTGTACTTAGTGTCTCAAACTTTCCCTGATCTTTGATTACCACTGCCCATGCTGCGCTTAGTCCTGCGCTGATCTTTTCTGAAACAGCAGCCGTATACATACAAGTCAATGTCTGGTCGGTCCTGTGATTTTGCATGCAAGTCGGGTCTCACTATAATGGCTATCACTGTCAGTGGAATGCAGTCATTTGGGTTTTTCGTCATCTGGAACTACTAAACAGCTCGCTGCATTAACTCCTTTGTGTGTGTACGTTATGTTTGGCGCATTTAAGCCGTCCTCTACTTTTCTTAGTCAAGAGCCTGATAGAGTAAAAACGGATGATGAGATTAACGCTATTACACTATGCCTGGTCAAAATTTTGGGTGGATGTCTGGATTACCTTTTTCTCTAATTCTGATTGTGAGGTGGTGTGATGAGTGATCTTGTACACCTGTCCTTCTTTGGAGTATGTGACTGCAGGGATTGTGGTTTGTTCCCAGTCCTGTAACTGAGATGTTGTTTTTACCATGGGCCCTAAATCTTTAGCTTGACATCCTGCTCCTAATGCTAATTATTTTTGCTATTTTTAATCCTATTTTGTAAAATTCTGTTGCTGCTGTGACAAAAGAATTTCCTCGTCTGCGGGACATCAAAGGTTTTCTGATTCTGATTCTGATTCTGATATATAAAGTCCAAAGTCCGTGTCCAAGGGGAACCCTCTACTTCCCTAAATCTTTCCTCATACACTTCTTCAGTTTGGGTGCGGTCATAGAGAAGAGTACATTGGGGAACGTCAGGGACCGGTTCATATGGGTGCACTGAGTGAATCCACGGTTTCCATTGTTGATACAGTTTCAAAACATTGGTAATTGGCGGGTCTGGGTCCTCTTTCAATTGAGCCCAATAAACGTTGGCCGACTGTTGCTGTTGATCAGGATCTTCCCCTAGGATCCATTGTCCATTGTTACATCTTGAAGTAATTGTCTCTGAACAGTCTATTTTTACCCTATTAGGGAAATGAACTTGCACCCCCTGTGGGCCACATAGGATATGTGCTTTCAATCTAACTAGGACATCTCTTCCTAGCAGTGAGATTGGGCATTGTGGCGAATATACATAGCTTTGATGAAACTGGTAACCAGCTATTTTAGAGGGATGGGGTTCTGTGAAAGGGAGTGACATTGGCTGTCCTCCAAATCCCACCAGGTCCATGGAATATTTGGAGAGCTGTTGACCGAACTAAGGTTGTATCAGAGTCGAATGTGTTTCTCCTGTATCGACTAAAAAGTTCACTTTTCGTTCGTTCTCTTCTCCCCGTAGCAAGGGGTCAGCCTCTCCCCTTGCCTTTGACCCTGGGCACCCCTGGTATTGGTCTGGATACCAGGTGCCTTGGGGCAACTGGTTACCTGGGGCCAGTTGTGGTTGCGGTGGCACATACTGTTGTTGCTGCTGTGGTGGGGGTCCTCTCTTGGTTGCCCTCTCTGGTTTGTGGACAGTCTCTTGCCCAATGTCCATGACCTCCACACACGAAACACCCATTGTCCCTAGGCCCCGGTGCTCCACCCCTGCCCCTTCCATAACCTCCTCGAGGATTAAAGCCTCGTCCTCTTCCTCCTCTATAATGTGATTGTGGTGGGCCCCATGGTCCTGGCGGGTTCCATGGTCCCCGGGGAGGGGGTCCTGTATAAAATTGGCCTGCAACTGGGGCAACTGGAACTGGGGATTCCCATTGGCGCTGGCTCCGCCTGTTGTTGGCTCATCTGTGCTTGTGTCTCTAACTGTAATTTGGTCAGTTGTATTTTCAAATTCTCTACCTCTGTCTTGCTTGCCTCTTTTCTCTCATCTGCTCTACGCATGTGATGTTGAAGTGTCCTCATCCATATGTGTAATGGCTCTTACTTCCTTGTCTGTTCCTTTCATAACTGCAGCTTTAAAGATTGATCCCTGCAGTGGATCTGACCCTGGATTGTTCCTGACCTTTCCTGCCAGTCTTTCCTGCATCTAAATCTAATTGGTCTGTTGTCCCTAATCCGTATTTCTGTCCAATTAATTCTTAGTTCTGTAGGAAATGCTGCTCCATTTTTTACACTGTTTCAATTATCGCTCTTTATCACTTATTTAGTTTGTACTTATTTTATTTCATCTGCTGCTAAACTGCACAGTGCGTATTGTTGTTTATTGTATAAACCTACGCTTAACCACAATGTCTGTTGCACTCTGTCACACTTAGTTATTGTTTGATTTATTTTATGTTAGCTTATTTTTATTTGATTATATTTTTATGCTTATTGTTACTCTGATCCTTTCCCATCTTTGAATTGAAACTGTTGCACAATAATTTCCCTCTGGATAAAATAAAGCTTCTTGAATCTTAATCTTCTCATACCACCTATGGTGGGATACTGTGACTCTACTAAGGAGCTTTTCATAAAATCTAATATTTAAAAATTTACGGATATAGTCAAGCTAAAAATACTTGAAATCATATTCAGAGCTGTAAAAAAATCTTCCTACAGGTATTCAATCTTTATTTAAATTAAGAAACAATTGCTATAATTTAAGAGGACTGCTTCGATTTGAAATAAGAAAAGCAAGAACTAACATTAGACAAAGATGCGCGTCCGCGTCCGTTATTGGTGTAAAAACGTGGAATGACCTTAATGATAAACTGAAAGTAATTACAACACGACCGATATTTAAAAAGACCTTGAAATTTGAAATAATTAATGAATATGTATAAATGTTATAATTGGAAAAGAGAAAAATAAATAAATAAATAAAAAAGGAAAATGTTATTCATGTTGATTATTGAATACATGGAAATGAGAAAAAATAAACCTTATTGATGCAAATATGAACTTTGATTTTGCAGATTTTGATTTTTGCTTTGTGAGTGTGTGTATGTGTGTGTGTGTTTACATGTATAATATGTTTAAATGTATATAAAGTAAGTAAATGATTTCATTTATTTAAGTATAAGTAAAAATACTTTTAATCAAATATATGTTTAATCATAAGTAAATATGTTGTGTTTAAACAGTTAGAACTGTGATGTTAGGGTGGGCTAATAAAAGCAAGTTGCTTCAGCCCCTTTAATCCTTTTTTGGTTGAAATTGTCAAAATATTATGTTATTTTATTTAACATCTGATGTATAACCAAAAATAAAATTCATCCATTCATTCATTCATGGTGAGCTCTGTGCCTACGGTTAGACCAGCTAATTTCTGTAACCATATTCCAGCTCTGTCACTAAGTGGTGGTAGTTGTGCATTCATGTGTTCCTTGTCTGCTAAACTAAATGGTTTGTATATCGGTGGTCCTGTCCCTAGTCTTAGTTCCTGGTCCTTCACGTCCGCATTCTGACCATAGTATCTCCTCTTCCTCCCCCTCTGAGCCAGAACTCATCATACTGATTTTTTAGATTTACGTGTTTGTTTTTAAATCCCTGTCTCTTTTTCCCGTGTTTGTCGCTTTTCTGGCTTCTTCAGTCATAGTCAGAGTGGTCTGAGTCAGTTAAGTCAGTCTCAGGTTTGGGTTTTCCTGCTTGGTGTCTGTGGATGTTAGTAGGTGTTTTTTCATTAAACGGCAGTTTTGTCCTTGTTGCTGCTCCCTCTATTTCTCCCTCTAACTTCTTCTCTCATACTGTCTCTCCGAAAGCCCCTCCTTTCTGTTGTGCCCTCTCATGCAATCTCTCTTCCTCATATCGCGCTCCTCTCTGACGCTGTCTCTCCTTCTCCTACTGTTTTTCCTCCTCCCACTGTCTCTCCTCTTCTGTCTGAAGTCTCACCCTCTCAGATTCCCCTGTTATGGTACTATAGTCCTCCTCTAACTGGATAATTTTAACCATATTCTCTGGCTCGTTTCACTCGTCCTACTACTCGCTGCCAGTATTCATCCCAACCTAATCCTGGGCCTGTAAATTACGTTGAATATAGCACATCATATTCACAAAATGTGTAGTTGCATTTTCATGAGAAATCTCTTAAAATTTGTTTATTTTTACCGTTACTTCCTGTTTTTAGGCTTGTGCTTTTATTTTGATAGAGTGTAACCGGAAAAGAGAAAAAAAAGAACAACTTTACAGTTTTTTTTAGTGTCTTGCAAACGGGTCTATCAAAAGTGCAAAAACTTAAGGAAATGTAAACCGCGTTTGTTTAGCACCTGGCTGATAAAGGCACAAGGTTTGTCATCATTTTGTTTCATGTGGTGCTTAATGCGTTATCAAAACGGGATGTCCTTGTGTTGCTTTGCATCGTTTTATAGAAGTCTATTTTAAGCTTTTAATTTAATCAGTAACGCTGTTTTGGTGCGATTCAGAGCATCTGTCTCTCTGAAGGAGACAATTATTTCATTACACTCCTTGCTAGTATTTAATAAATACATCATTATTTTTGTGTGCATTAACAATCTTTGGAAGTTAAAGCTGCAAACTGACAGTTATGATATCATTTTTTAAGTAAAATATGTTTGTTTATTGCACTCTATTCTGAGTTTGTAATCAAGATAATAGGTTAAAAAGGATACTTCAGGATTGTAAAAGACAATTCATTTTCTGTAAAAGGTTAAAAACACTATTTTGATATTGTTGAACATGATATTACATAGATGGTATTATTTATTTATTTAATACATATTATTTTTGTTTTATTACATAGCTCTTACTCTTATTGTTCACGTTGTGTTCAGAGTCTTTAAGGGAGCAACTGTATCATCTATTTTGCCCAAAAATAAACACTTGTGAACCATCAGTTAAAGCGTCCGACCATCAATCAGCCGGGACTCTACAGGGCCTGCCATAGTTATTTCAGCTGTTAAAGTACTATTCACAGGTATTTATTTATTCTATTATTCACACACACTCGTTATCCGGTCAGTGGATCTAGTCCCCAGTGATCCTCCCCTCACTCAAGCTTCTACTCTACCTGGATAGAGCGGAGTGAGACGATGTTAATCACTAGTTTTCATGACCAAAAGCCGAGCGTCACAGCCCCGTTATTTATGTACCCCCAGATAAGAGAAGACCAGTGGTGAGTTTAATCGTCAGGCTTTTCTGTGATGTCTGCAACAAGCTTCTACTGACAGTGTTTCACCATCAGCGGCTCCAGACAGGGTGTATCCACCACCACAGAAACCTACTCACACTTTTATCTGTTTGTGTTCTCTATTATCTTCGAAACCTTCCATACAACAATCCCACAAACAAACACAACTTTTAAGTATTTCTTATACTTTGGTTCCCAGAACCTTTAGGTCCCAGACCTATAATTTTTTTTCTTTGGTTCCCAGAACCTTTAGGTCCCAGACCTATGGTGGCTTTCTAGGCTCACCTAGGGGCTATCCCTCTGTGGCACTTTTAGTCCTTAATCCCTAATGTATATTCGAGGGTCTCTACAGCCCCCGGCCTTTCTGCGTTCCCTGAACGTCTTACTGAGCACCGTTTATGCGCCAAGAACCTGTCGGGATTTATGATCCCAACACTCCTTTACCTTTTACTTATACTGATTCCAAATCAGTTTACCAGGCCTTTTTTCAAATCGTCAGTCCCCCGGCTAAATTTGGATCAAATTAACCTCGAGGAAACATACTGACTTTCTCCACCAATTTAGATTATAGGCCGAATCACAGTCTTTACTTCTTAAGAAGAATAGGTGACTGCTTACCTTTTGTCAGTGATGGGCGCCCTTGTGGAGAATTTCAGTCGGCCCCAGGAGGTTCCCAGTGACTCCGCTTGGTCACCGGTCCAACCTCTGCAGCTCCTTTTACCCGAGCCTCCTTGTTAGAATCACGCCGGGGTCACCAAGTTTCTCTGTAGGAATTTTACACCAAAAACTTTAGTCAAATCAAAAGGACCTAACAGAGTATATATTGCGTAATTCAAATTCTACAGGAGGCTTTCTGGAGTCAGCAGAGTCGTTGGCAGTTTAGTGCGCCAGCAGGCATTTATTAGCAGGATGACATCGGATTCTACAGACGTTTGGAGAAATGTTCTATTCTCTATCTAGAGTAACTGTGAACACACAGTACCCGTGATCAGAGTCAAGAAGTTCTGATATCTATTCTATCTGCTCCAGCATATAAACTTGTTACAAAGGCGTGGTTATGTGTCCGCTTGTGCGTGCATATGTGTATTTCAGAAGTAGCAGTTGCTCCAGCCTCCATCTTCCTCCCTGTGCGTAGGAGTAGCCTCTGTATAGCAGGAGTTTTCTTCTTTATCTGTGAAGAAAGCACAACACGTACAGCAATTTCCCTAATCTCAACTAACTTTGCCAGGTGCATATTTGCAACATGGCTAGTTCATTGTCTTTGTGACCTTGACCGACTTACTGTTCCTGTGCTTTTGGAGAAAGCAGAAAAAGATTGAGTCAAAAGTTTGTGTGCTTTTGGAAACAGAAAAGTTTGAGCCTGGACTAATAATCACTATCACACTTTAAATGATCATACCTAATAATCACACTTATCACATTCTTTTTAATCATTACTAATACACACGTTAACATATGATTATTAATTCTTCAATCATTGATTATCACACTCTTATTAATCACTACTAATACACATGCTAACACATGATTATTAATTGAATCATTACTAATACACACACTAACACATGATTTTTAATTCTTCAATCATCAGTAGTGTTCCACCATACACCCTCCCCAGAGGCGGCCAGCCACAGGGTGATCAGCCCTGACCTTGCGTCCCAAGCCCAATTAGCCGTAAGAGTCACCTTGTTGTCAAGTGGCGGACATCTCAGGGGACTATGCATGGCAGGGGTTGCCAGCTCCCTGAGTCAGGCCTAGGCTGACCGCATACCTCCTATCACACTATTTGGGGGCCCAACTGTGTCAAGAACGGTACGGGGATAGCACAAAAGGTGGACCCAATGCAGACACGGACAAAAAGTAAAGTACAAAACAAACGTTTAATATAATAAACCGACAAACGCAAAACACTACAGAGAATACAAATACAAAGACTAACTAAACGAACACGGGAATACAGGAACAGGAAGACGACGAAAGACCAGGGAGATGGACGGGAAACGGGAACACGGGAAACTACGGAGAAAACAGAAAACAAACACGATTAATCAACTTACTTCGGGGAGCGTGAAAACCACAACGAGAAAGGGGATGCCAGTCCGCGGGGAATAGTTTTATCAATACGGGGTCGACGACGGTCCGGCGCTGCATGCCTGTCAGCTTCAGGTATTTATGGTGGTGGAGTAATCAGCATAACAGGCTGCAGCTTGAGGGAAACGCCTCCCGGACCTACACACAGACAAGGGAGAGACACATGCAGGGAAACACAGACAGAGGGAGACAAACTCACACAGAACGGAAGAGAGGAGGGTACTGACAGAAACAGTTCTTGACAGTACCCCCCCCTCAACGAGCCCCTCCAGGCGCTCTACCGGGCCTCCCAGGGTGGAGGCTGGTGGTTACTGGTTTGACTTGGGAGACATGGAAGGTTGGGTGGATTCTGAGAGACGCAGGGAGCTTCAGGCGGACAGCACAGGGGTTCACGATGGCCTCGATCTCGAACGGTCCAATGAAACAAGGGGCGAGTTTCTTAGACGCGACATTCAGGGGAATGTCACGCAAATTCAGCCACACCTTTTGTCCAGGTCTGTATTTGGGTGCAGGCGATGACGATCTGCCATCTTGCGGTTCTGCTCCGCCGTTCGGAGCAAGGCCCCACGGGTCTCCCTCCAAATCCGACGCACTCTCCGGAGATGGTGCTGAACGGATGGCACCGCTATCTCGGCTTCCTGGGCCGGGAACAAAGGGGATAAGTAGCCCAACGAAGCCTCGAAGGGGGACATACCTGTAGCGGTGCTGGTAGGGAGTTGTGGGAGTACTCGACCCAGGAGAGCTGCGAAGACCACGAAAAAGGGTTGCGGGCACAGATGCAACGAAGAGCAGTCTCCAAATCCTGATTAGCCCTCTCCGTTTGGCCATTCGACTGGGGGTGGAAGCCCGAGGATAAACTGACCTTGGCCCCTAAGGCTGGCAGAAGGCCTTCCAGACCCAGGAGGTAAATTGAGGACCACGGTCGGAGACGATGTCCGCAGGTATTCCATGGCCGACGGCAACTTAGGGAGAGGAACAAAGTGCACCATTTTGGAGAAACGATCCACTATCGTAACGATGGTGTCTTTACCTTGTGACACAGGGAGTCCGGTAACGAAATCCAGCGCGATGTAGGACCATGGTCGACCGGGGACCGGGAGAGGGCGAAGAACACCAGCTGGAGGTCGATGAGATGCCTTCCCTTGGGCGCAGACGGTGCAGGCCAGGACAAACTCCTTCGTATCCGGCTCCATGGATTTCCACCAGAAGTGGCGACGAAAAAGTGGGTTCTGGTGATTCCGGGATGGCAGGAGAGACAAGATGAGTGTCCCCACTCGAGTACCTGAGAGCGAACATGGACAGGGACAAACAGGCGTCCTGGTGGTCCACCACCAGGGTCGGGATGCGAGTGCTGCGCCTGACGGACCGTGGCCTCGATCTCCCAGGTTAATGCTGCCATGACACAAGATGAAGGGACGATGTTCTCCATACCGAACTCCTCCTCCTCGGTAGGTCCAAACTGCCTTGAAAGGGCATCAGGCTTAACGTTCTTACTTCCTGGAATGTAAGTCAGAGTGAAATTAAAACGACCAAAGAACAAAGCCCATAGGGCTTGGCGGGAATTAAGCCTTTTGGCCGATTTTTGTGGTCCATCCAGACCACAAATGGAATCTCTGCCCCCTCCAGCCAATGTCGCCACTCCTCCAACACTAGCTTCACCGCCAGCAACTCACGGTTTCCAACATCATAATTTCTCTCTGCAGGAGACAGTTTCTTGGAGAAGAAAGCACAAGGGTGAACCTTGTTGTCGGACTTGGCTTGCTGAGACAAAACCGCCCCCACTCCCAAATCAGAAGCGTCCACCTCAACGATGAACTGGAGACCAGTGTCAGGCTGCGTGAGCACAGGAGCGGAAGAAAAACACTTCTTCAGAGTCAAAAAGGCGCTGTTGGCGGCAGGGGACCAGTCAAACGGAGTAGCGGGCGAGGTCAACCTGGTCATCGGAGAAACTACCTGACTGTAGTTGCGGATAAATCGCCGGTAGAAATCAGCGAAACCCAAAAACCTCTGAAGTTGTTTGCGAGAGGTAGGTGTGGGCCACTCCGTCACAGCCGTGACTTTCGCAGGGTCAGCCCTAACCCGTCCGCTCTCGACAATATAACCCAAGAAGGCTACCGACGATACATGAAACTCGCACTTCTCGGCTTTCACAAATAACCGATTCTCCTGGAGACGCTGAAGCACCTGACGAACGTGCACCACGTGTTCGTTCAAGTCTTTAGAGAATACCAGGATGTCGTCTAGGTACACAAATACGAAACGGTTGGGAAGGTCCCGAAGCACTTCGTTAATTAAAGCCTGAAACACAGCCGGAGCATTGGTTAACCCGAAAGGCATGACCAGGTACTCAAAGTGCCCGAGTGGCGTATTAAAGGCTGTCTTCCACTCGTCCCCCTCCCTCACCCTCACGAGGTGATATGCGTTGCGGAGGTCGAGTTTCAAGAAGATGGTTGCGCCATGCAACGCCTCGAATGCAGAATTGATCAACGGTAATGGGTACTTATTCTTAATGTTGATGTTATTAAGTCCCCGGTAATCTATGCAGGGACGCAGGGATTTATCCTTCTTGGCCACGAAGAAAAACCCCGCTCCCAGGGGGGGAGACGAAGGGCGAATAATCCCTGACTTGAGGGAGTCGTTAATGTAGGTCTCCATTGACTCTCGTTCGGGACCTGACAGATTGTAAAGACGACTAGTGGGAAAAGTCGATCCGGGCAAAAGCTCAATGGGGCAGTCGTAAGGACGGTGAGGAAGCAAAGATAAAGCCTTAGTCTTGCTAAAAACCTTGGCGACATCGTGATACACGGGAGGTACGGAAGACAAATCAGGCGGATCAGGAACAGCGGAACTGAGAGCACTAGGACAACTAGGAGGAGCTGAGCGGAGACAGGAAGAGTGACAATGGCTACTCCAACTCACGATCCGACCCGTTATCCAGTCAATGACCGGGTTGTGAGTGATGAGCCAGGGAAGACCAAGAACTACTGGGGCATTAGTGGAAGGCATAACATGAAACGCTATAGACTCAGAGGCCCTCATTTATCAAACGAACGTACGGCAGAAAAACGTGCGTACGACCATTTCCTGGCAAACGTCGGCATTTATCAATTTGGACGTGAGCGGGAGCTACGATCAAATCTCACGTCTGGTCTGAGATCGTGTACGCAAATTTGAGCCTGTGGATTTGCGGTGCAGCACAGAAAAATCTGGCTGAAAATAATGAACAAACCTCAGCTGTCATTACACATAAGCAGTCACATATTAAGAACAGATCAAAACGGATTCTTAAAACGAATAAAAAAAAAAAAATTGTGGTTGATTGTACTCATGTGCGTCTGAAGGCACCATCCATGAATGATTACGCATTCATCAATCGCAAAAACTACCACTTGATAAATGTACAGGTGATTTGTGATGCCAAGCTATGGCTTTTTAACGTGGTGGCCAGATGGCCAGGTGGCCCGGGGGAGGGGGGCACGCGATTCTTTTATATTTTAAAACAGCTCGGCTCAAGCCCCCCGCGACCCCGACAGGAACAAGGTTGGAGATGAATGAATGAAAAGGAAAGCGCACTGCAGAGCCAAAGTCATCTCCTCGGTAAGTGGCTACCCTCGATAAATTGCATTAAATCAAACAAGGTTTCAGATGATTAACATCTTGGTATGGTTCTTCTAGACGACAAAGGTTATCCTCTAACGGAATACCTAATAACCCCCCTGGCAAACCCCGCTACAGAGCAGGAGCGCAGGTTCAGCAGTGCGCACACACGCACAGGCGCACAGGGGTCACAGTGGAGCGCTGCTTCAGGTTGACTTCCTCCGTTATTCCTTTCCATACAGCGTTTTAATGGGCCCCCTTTATTCCACTCTTAAGACTGACAAAAAGCACATCTTTATTTTGCTCCATCTCGGATGTCAGGATGCCATCTGTGTGTCGGAAAAGTGTCTTTTCTTCCCAGCGTTTCTCTTCTACATGTTTGACCTCAGTGGGCGAGGCCTCCGAAACAGGAATATTTAAGGGCGTAAAATGTTAATGACGATCGAATTCAGCCACTGCATTTATCAAGGCCCGCTCATTCGTACGCTGAGATTGGTCCGATACGAATGTTTCATAAATCACACGTGTGTCCTGTCATACTACCAATTCTGATACTGATATACTTATCGATATTTAATTCAGTTATTAAAATGACACATAGTTGTAAATTAATGAATCGTGTTGTTAATTAAACAGTCTTAACAGGGGAGCACATCTATCTGGATGGACCACAAATGATGAAGGGCAGCAGAATATACAGTGAATGCATGGTTCCCCAGCACCAGATGCTGTTTTGCAGTTACTGTCAGTGCAGTGTGAGGTCATGCAAACTACCAGAGTGGACATGTCTCAACAATGGGCAGAAGTGCACAAACCTGTGCAAATTGCAAACCTGTGCCAACCAATGCAGTGAGGAAGAGCACACCTGACTCAGATGTAGATGATGTTGATTAAAAAAATGAGGGCCGTTCATAAATGACCCTCTCTGCACTATGATGTTCAGTGACATTTTAACACTTCTGTTCTCCTCTGTTATGCCACCTGTGATTTGGCTTTTGCTGAAGTCATAATGCCCCCGCGACCCCGACAGGGACAAGCGGTTGAAGATGAATGAATGAATAAATGAAGTCATAATGCCTTGTTACTCTGTTATATGTTCTGCTTCACACAGGATGATTGTATAAAGTGTATACATCCGTATACTTTGTTTTCATCTCATTTTGTTGGAGATGTCTTCTTGCCCTGCACCAGACAGGATGATGATTCCATAATTTATTGTCATATTAAAGTTGTCTTGTTATGCTGCTTTTAGTCGGCAATTATGTCCTGTGTCTGTAAACAGTCTGCTGTGCTGTCAATGGAGTCTGAGTTTCTATCTATCTATCTATCTATATAGACATATATATGTTTCTCTTTCTCTCTCTCTCTTTATATATATTATATATATTATATATATATTATATATATACATACATATATACAGTATATATTATATATATATGTATGTATATATATATTATATATATATATACATACATATTTATATTATATATATATATATATATTATATATATATATGTATATATATATAATATATATATAAACATACATATATATATTATTGTGAGCCTCCCTGCTCACCGGACAGACGGACAATGAGAGACACAGCGTTTGTCAGCGGTTAACTGTTTATTTTCCGCTTCTTTTCCCCCCCCAAACGTGACTCAACGTCTTTCACGTTGTACGGACGAGCGGCCGTCCCTCTGACGGCCGTGGTCCAGTGTCTGCTGCCTCTCTATTCGGTCCCCGCTCTGGTCCTCCCATAGGACCCAGTCTACTGCAAGAGACAGAACCAGGTTACAAACGTGCTTATATAGCTGACTGATTACCTGATTCTGTCCAGCTGTCTGATCACCGGCCGAGCCACTCCTCCCTCTCCTCCAGCAGTCGACACCTTAACCACACCCCACTGCCACATACCCCCACCGCCCGACTTAGGCCGGGATCCCACCGGCCGCAAGCCCACTCCCCCCCCCCTCCGCGGAGCGGGAGAGAAAGTCAGCCACGACCATGCGGTTACCCGGCCTATGGATCACCTTGAACCGGAACGGCTGTAATGCCAGATACCAGCGAGTGATCCGCGCGTTGGCATCTTTCATGCGGTGGAGCCATTGGAGCGGGGCATGGTCCGACCAGAGGGTGAATGAGCGCCCCAGGAGGTAGTAGCGGAGGGCCCCGACCGCCCACCGTATGGCGAGGCACTCCTTTTCCACCGTACTGTAGTTCACCTCCCGCTGAGCCAGCTTTCGGCTAATGTACAGTACGGGGCGGTCGATCCCCTCCACCTCCTGGGACAAAACGGCCCCCAGCCCACTGTTCGAGGCATCGGTCTGCAGGATGAAAGGGAGAGAAAAGTTAGGGGTGTACAAGAGTGGCTTCCCACAGAGGGCTCGCTTCTACCTCTCAAACGCCAGCTGACACGGCTCCGTCCACTGGACCGGATCTGAGGCACCCTTTCGGGTCAGGTCGGTGAGGGGGCTGGTCAGCTCCGAAAAGGCCGGAATGAACCTCCTATAGTAACTGGCCAGCCCCAGAAACCTCCTGACCTCCTTTTTTGTCTTGGGTGTCGGGCAGGCCGCCACTGCTGCGGTCTTTTGCACCTGTGGCCGCACCTGCCCGCCCCCCAAGTGGTACCCCAAATACCGTACCTCCCTCCGTCCAACCGCACACTTCTTCGGGTTGGCCGTGAGCCCCGCCTTCCTCAGAGACTCGAGCACCGCCCCCACCTGCTGCATATGCTGCTCCCAGGACTCACTATGAATGATTACATCATCCAAGTAGGCCGCAGCATATGCAGAGTGAGGCCGCAGTACCCGGTCCATGAGGCGCTGGAAAGTAGCTGGGGCCCCGAACAGCCCGAACGGAAGTGTGACAAACTGGTACAAACCGTACGGAGTGGAGAAGGCCGTCTTTTCCCTGGACTCCGGCGACAGGGGAATCTGCCAGTAGCCCTTGGTCAGATCCAGTGTCGTGAAAAAGCGAGCCGTGCCCAGCCGATCCAGGAGTTCGTCGACCCGGGGCATTGGGTAGGCATCGAATTTGGACACCTCATTGACCCTGCGATAGTCCACACAGAACCGTATTGACCCATCAGACTTGCGAACCAGCACAATGGGGCAACACCAGTCACTGTTGGACTCTTCTATTACCCCCATCTCCAACATGGCCTGAAGCTCTGCCAGAACCATTTTCCTCTTGTGTTCTGGCAGCCGATAGGGTCGTGAACGCACGGTCACCCCTGGGGTTGTTTCTATGTGGTGGTGTATGAGGCTTGTGCGTCCTGGCAGGGGCGAGAACACATCCGCAAAACGCTGCTGCAACGAGGCCACATCTGCTATCTGGCTCGGTGAGAGATGGTCATCAAAGGGGACCGGTGCTGAATAGTTCGATTTTACCACCTCCGGCCCCAACTCATCTCTCTCGATCACCGTAGTAGCCAGAGAAACAGCAGTCACCTCCCTCCAGGCTTTAAGGAGGTTGAGGTGGTAAACCTGTGTGGCCCCGCCCCTGTCTGAACGTACAACCTCATAGTCAACATCCCCCACTCGCCGTGTGACCACAAAGGGCCCTTGCCACTTGGCGAGCAATTTGGAGCTAGATGATGGTAGCAATACAAGCACTTTATCTCCCGGTGAAAACTGTCTAAGTTTTGCCCCTCTGTTGTACAGACGCTGTTGACGTTCCTGGGCCTGGAGCAAATTCTCCCGTGATAACTGACCCAGTGAGTGGAGTTTTGCTCGCAGGTCCAGGACGTGCTGCACCTCGCTCTTGCTGGTGCTTGGACCCGCCTCCCAGTTTTCCTTAACCAGGTCCAAGACACCCCGCGGTTTTCGGCCGAACAGGAGTTCGAAGGGAGAAAATCCCGTGGAGGCCTGGGGAACCTCCTGCACTGCAAACAACAGAGGGTCCAACCATTTATCCCAATTACGGCTATCCTCGTGCACGAACTTACGAATCATGTTTTTCAGTGTTTTGTTAAACCGCTCCACCAGGCCGTCGGTCTGGGGATGGTACACACTAGTCCGGATTGAACGGATGCCCAGTAATTCATATAGTTCGCGTAGTGTACGTGACATAAAGGATGTGCCCTGATCCGTCAGGATCTCTTTCGGGATCCCAACTCGGGAGATAACTTGAAACAGTGCCTGTGCAACACTCTTTGCAGAGATATTGCGCAGAGGCACCGCCTCGGGATATCGGGTTGCATAGTCCACTAGGACTAACACAAAGCGATATCCCCGTGCACTCCGGTCTAATGGCCCGATGAGGTCCATGGCAATTCTATCAAATGGGACCTCCATTAGTGGTAGTGGGCGCAACGGCGCTTTTGGGGTGGCCGGCGGATTGACTAACTGACATTCGCGGCAGGATGCACACCACCGACTTACATCTGCGCGAATGCCCGGCCAATAAAATCGGGCCATGATCCGGTTCAGTGTTTTGTCATAGCCTAGGTGGCCCGCCATGGGGTTATGATGAGCCGCCTGGAAAATTGTTTCCCGGCGGCTTTTGGGCACCAACAACTGGGTGAGTTCTTCGCCTGTCCGAGCGTCACGACTCGCTCTGTATAACCTGTCCCTAATGACAACAAAATATGGGTGAGTGAGTGCTGTGTTAGGGTGGACCTGGCACCCATCAATTTTCATCACTTGGTTAAAGGCATGACGGAGGGTCTCATCCCGAGACTGCTCAAGTGGAAAATCTTCCATGGGGGCTATCTGCAGGGCCCCCGGAGCCAGCCGTGCTGGCCCCGCCGGCCCCACGCCCCCCCCGACGGCGTCGGGATGCGGCACCCCCGTCTCACCACTAAGCACGGCACACCACTCGCATTCCCCTGACGTACGTGACCGCACCCTCATAGTTTCCCCCGCTAAGCTAGCAAACCCCGGCCAATTCGTGCCCAAGATTAGAGGGTGCGTGAGGCGAGTACTAACTCCAGCCCTAACTCTATGCTTTTTCCCTTTAAAAAGAATTTCTAGAGCCACCACCGGATAATCGTGAATATCCCCATGCACACACCTCACCTTCACCCACGATGCCTCTAGCAAAGCCCCCGGTCGAACCAAGCGCTGGTGGATCATGGTCTGTTCACAACCAGAGTCCAGCAGAGCTTGGTGTGTACCCCCCTGTATACATACCGGTATACGGTACGTCCCTTCCGGACCGGGGGAGGGAGCTGGCGGTCCCGCAACCCGCACCACTTGTCCCACCTCCATGAGGGGGCACTCCGCCCGGAGATGGCCCTCTTCAGGTGGGCAAAGTCATGGCGAGAGGCCGCCGGCAGGCTGTGTGCGGCCAGCTGCGCCACGCCGGTAAGCAGGGGGAGAAGCCGGACCGCCCTCTCCTCCTCCGACCACCCGCACGCCTCCGCCGTGCCCTCGAAGATGTCCAGAAATGCCTCCGGATCATCCTCTGCTGTCATCCGTTGAAGGGCAACAGGCGGAGGCCGGCCGCGACTGGGCTCCGGGTCGGGCTGGGTGGCCGGGCGCTGCAGCAGCCCCTGCAGGAGAGCACGATCTTCCCTCTGGGCCGCCGCGATGTCGGCCAGGGCACGGGACTGCTGCTGCTGGAGAGCGGTGGTGCTCTCCTGCATCGCGGCGAGGTGCTGGAGGGCCAGCGCCAGCGGGCTTTGGGCTTCCGACATTTCCCTGTTCAGGTGCCAGATGTGCGCCTCCCTGCTCACCGGACAGACGGACAATGAGAGACACAGCGTTTGTCAGCGGTTAACTGTTTATTTTCCGCTTCTTTTCCCCCCCCAAACGTGACTCAACGTCTTTCACGTTGTACGGACGAGCGGCTGTCCCTCTGTCTGCTGCCTCTCTATTCGGTCCCCGCTCTGGTCCTCCCATAGGACCCAGTCTACTGCAAGAGACAGAACCAGGTTACAAACGTGCTTATATAGCTGACTGATTACCTGATTCTGTCCAGCTGTCTGATCACCGGCCGAGCCACTCCTCCCTCTCCTCCAGCAGTCGACACCTTAACCACACCCCACTGCCACAATTATATATATAAAAAGAGAGATATAATATATTTATATATTATATTGTCAATAATGAATCTATGATTGCGGTCCAGCTTGTGCCTGTCATAAAGGACAAAACTGGTAAAATTAACAGCAAGGACTATTATAGACCAATTGCCTTGGCCGGTACCATCTCCAAATTGCTAGAAAGCATCTTATTGGACAGAATACAAGCATTCATTCTCACAAGTGACAATCAGCTTGGCTTTAAAGAAAAACATGGAACTGACATGTGCATATTTGCCTTAAAAGAAATTCTATCAGAAAAACAGGAAACAAAACTCAACCAAGTTTTTGTGTTTCATTGATGTAGTAGTTAGTTTTAGAGTGAGTAATGGTGTTCGGCAGGGGGGGGATCCTTTCGCCCACCCTCTTCAATGTTTATATGGACAGGTTGTCAACCCAACTTAATAAATGTAGAACTGGCTGCATCAGTGGGGATACTGTTATTAACCATCTGATGTATGCAGATGACCTGGTTGTGTTTTCCCTATACAGCGCTGGATTGCAAAAGCTGTTGAGAGTCTGCTCTCACTATGGGGCTCAACATGACATCAACTATAACGCTAAAAAAAGTAATATCATGGTTGTGCGGTGCAAATATGACAATAACTTAATTTTCCCAGAGTTTACCCTGAGCAATAGGGTACTTGATGTGTGTCGTGAGGTGAAATACCTTGGCCATTGTATTTCAGATGACGCTGACATCAAGAGGCAATGTCATAAACTGTATGCTCAGGCCAATACTCTTAAGAGAAAGTTCTACATGTGTTCCCCAGCTGTCAAGGCCTCACTGTTTAGAGCATATTGCACACCACTGTACACTGCTCAACTGTGGGGGAGCTACAAGGTGAATTCCATCTATAGACTCAATGTAGCATACAATGATGCACTGCGTATGTTTTTGCGCGTGCCAAGATAGCACAGTGCCAGCCAACTCTTTGTCAGCCACAGGCTGCCTACATTTGAAGCACTTCTAAGAAATCTTATGTTTAGATTTATGTGTCGTCTTAACATGTCGATGAACTCCATCATAGTCTCATTAGTAGACCCGGTGAAAAGTCAAACTCGGTACAAATCTAACATATGGACACATTGGATATGGACACATTGGAACAAGAGTATTTTTAATGTAACATGATGCCATTTGCTTTTTTTTTCATCTACTTAAGCTACTTATGTATTTTGTAAGCCTGTGAATGTTCTCATTTGTCCAGGTCATCGTTATCCTCAATTTCAGTCAAAAACAACTGGACTGGTTGTTTGTCTAGAAAGACGTTTCACCTCTCATCCAAGAGGCTTCATCAGTTCATGTACGCATCTGACCAGGCTGGGACTGGACCAGGACCAGGTCCTGACTGAAATTGCTTTGAGGATATGTATTTTGTATGTTTTTTATATGGACCTTCCTCTTGTGTCTGAAATAAAGAATTATTATTATTATATATAATATATATTATTTATATCTATATAATATATATATATATTATTTATATCTATATAATATATATATCTATATAATATATATATACTATATATATAATTTATATATATTATATATATATAATATATATATAATATATATATATATATGTTTGGGGTCACTTAGAAATTTCCTTATTTTTGAAAAAAAAGCACTGTTTTTTTAAACAGTGCTTTGAACTAATCTAGGTTTAAACTAATCTATACATTGCTAATGTGGTAAATGACTATTCTAGATGCAAATGTCTGTTTTTTGGTGCAATATCTACATAGGTGTAGAGAGGCCCATTTCCAGCAACTATCACTCCAGTGTTCTAATGGTACAATGTGTTTGCTCATTGGGTCAGAAGGCTAATGGATGATTAGAAAACCCTTGTGCAATTATGTTAGCAAAGCCTTCAGAGAACAGCACAAACAGGCTCTAACCAGAGTAGAAAGAGAAGTGGGAGGCCCCCCTGCACAACTCAGCACAAGTACATTAGAGTTTCTAGTTTGAGAAATAGACACCTCACAGGTCCTCAACTGGCAGCTTCATTAAATAGTACCCGCAAAACGCCAGTGTCAACATCTACAGTGAAGAGGCGACTCCGTGATGCTGGCCTTCAGGGCAGAGTGGCAAAGAAAAAGCCATATCTGAGACTGGCCAATAAAAGAAAAAGATTAATATTGGCAAAAGAACACAGACATTGGACAGAGGAAGATTGGAAAAAAGTGTTATGGACGGACGAATCAAAGTTTGAGGTGTTTGGATCACACAGAAGAACATTTGTGAGACGCAGAACAACTGAAAAGATGCTGGAAGAGTGCCTGACGCCATCTGTCAAGCATGGTTGGGGTAACGTGATGGTCTGGGGTTGCTTTGGTGCTGGTAAGGTGGGAGACTTGTTCAGGGTTAAAGGGATTCTGAATAAGGAAGGCTATCCCTCCATTTTGCAACGCCATGCCATACCCTGTGGACAGCGCTTGATTGGAGCCAATTTCATCCTACAACAGGACAATGACCCAAAGCACACCTCCAAGTTGTGCAAGAACTATTTAGAGAAGAAGCAGGCAGCTGGTATTCTATCTGTAATGGAGTGGCCAGCGCAGTCACCAGATCTAAACCCCATTGAGCTGTTGTGGGAGCAGCTTGACCGTATGGTACGCAAGAAGTGCCCATCCAGCCAATCCAACTTGTGGGAAGGGCTTCTAGAAGCATGGGGTGAAATTTCTCCTGATTACCTCAACAAATTAACAGCTAGAATGCCCAAGGTCTGCAATGCTGTAATTGCTGCAAATGGAGGATTCTTTGACGAAAGCAAAGTTTGAAGGAAAAAAAATATTATTTCAAATAATCATTATTTCTAACCTTGTCAATGTCTTGACTATATTTTCTATTCATTTTACAACTCATGGTGGTAAGTAAGTGTGACTTTTCATGGAAAACACATAATTTTCTGGGTGACCCCAAACTTTTGAACGGTAGTGTATATAATTGGGAAATTGTTGAGTCACAAAAATCTGATTTACTCTGTTTGACACCCATGTAATAACGAGATAAACACAGTACTAAGACTATTATTATCAACGTCCACGTGAATATTAAAATCTCCTACAGTGATTTAAGGACTAAATTTGACAGAAACTCTGAGAATTCAGACAGAAATTCAGAGTCGGGACCAGGAGCACGGTACACTATAACAAGTTTAATTGGCTGCACAGTTTTCCAGGTTGAATGTGAAAGACAAAGAGCAAGACTTTCAAATGAATTATAATTTAGTTTAGGTTT
This sequence comes from Echiichthys vipera, assembly GCF_963691815.1. NCBI lineage: Eukaryota > Metazoa > Chordata > Actinopteri > Perciformes > Trachinidae > Echiichthys > Echiichthys vipera. The sequence continues at coordinate 1,453,522 of NC_139849.1, forward strand.
AGGGTTGATTAATAGGCCTGAGTCATAAATAGCTGCAACGCCTCCTCCTCGACCACTGCCTCGAGGAATATGAGTATTAATATGACTGGGAGGAGTGGATTCATTTAGGCTAACATATTCTTCAGGATACAGCCAGGTTTGAGTCAGACAGAGAACATCAATATGGTTATTTGATATCAGATCATTTACTAATACAGCGTTAGATGACAGAAATCTGATGTTTAAAAGGCCACATTTTATCTTCTGATTTTGTTACACTATCGCAGATTTGGTGTTCTCTTCTGTTCATTTTTGATCTGGTTAATGTAGATGATTGTGAGGCACACAGCGTTTGTATAGGATACTGAGCTGTAAAGTGATCCACAGAGCGCGCGGAGAGGTGTGTAAGGCTGCAGCTATGCTTCCTGGGCGTCTGTGATAAGGGCAGCGCAGAGAGGTGTATTAAACCGTGACTCTGCATCCTGATCCCAACACTGGGTTTTTGTCAGGAGGAGGTGGTGGTGCAGGACTGGACAGTCAGGGCAATGTTTACAAATAAAAGTCTTGACCCCTCCTGGTTAGGGTGCAGGCCGTCATGTTTAAAAAGCCTGGGTCTGTTATAAAAAGCCCTAAAGTTGTCCACAAATGGAATACTTTTCGCCAGGCAGCTTCCTTTCAGCCACATGCCCAAAACGCGGTGGTTGAGCGGGACGGAAATAATCAGTCACTTCCCTGTGTCTAGCAGGCGGTCCAGCATGGACCTAAAGTCCTGCTTAAGGACCTTGGACTAGCGGTTCTTTAAATCATTCCCACTGTGAGTCTCTGAGTATGCCGATGTCCATTGAAGAGAGTGGTCTGCTGCTGAGGGCTTTAGAGGTGTCCTATCTTACATCAAAGTGGGTGCCCTCTGTGTGGGACGTCAGGCTCAGCAGGATCCTTAACGGCTGCCATCAGGAGCCCGGTCCTCAGCAGGGGGTTGAGACTGAAGAAAAACTGTAGAAATGTTCTGTCTAATGGACCACACCAGGGGTCCGTTTCACAAAGCAGGTTCAAAAAACTCTGAGTCTAACCCTGAACTCTGAGTTGATCTACTCTGAGATAGGAAACTCTGAGTTTTCAGTTCCAGAACAGCAGATTTGCGTTAGGTTGATCAGCTCAGAGTAGTTTGACCTGGAGTTAAGCGCGTGCACCACAAGTAAAAAAAGACAGCATCAATGGAGCCCTGATTCGACGAGTCACCATAGCAACGGGGAAGCGAAGGGCTACGCTACAACTGTAACTGTAAATATTAATGCGCTCATACGGAGAGTTTGAGCAGGTTTACAACGCTGCAGCAGCAAAAGAGAGGGAGGTGGTGCGGGAGAACATTGCTGCTCGGTGCAGTGCGTAAGTTTAAATGTAATCCTGTTGCAATCACAGTAATATCACAGGGGGAACTGCTTGAGTGGTAGTCTATTAATTGATTTAATTTAAGTGCAACCCCGCGGGGGAGAAGCGCACTTGGCAGCAGCTTAAGATGAAACATAAAAACAATGTTCAAACAGGTAAAACCTCAGCACTGTCTCATGGTGACGCCTCATTTTGAGCATGTTTTACATGGTAAAGTAAATATTACCGTAAGTGGCTGTTTTATATGTTGTATAAAAAACTCCCATTTGCAAAAAAACGCAGCGCAACACAATATCTGCTGTGATATAAGAGCATTACTGGTTGTTAATGTTGGAAATGTAAGGAGGGATGAGATGGACTGTGACATGAAACGGTGTTTCCCTGCCGTGAAATGGACCCCCTCGCATTATAGGTGATATTCTGGATCAGAAGGCTGTTGTTTCCACCTATAGGAGTAGTTTATATACCGGTAACCACATTAAAAGCACACACTTTTGAACCTATGAATTGCAAGAAAAGCTGGGATTATATTTAGGAAACGCTGAGTCAAATACATTCAACTTGCTCAAAAGATCCATTTCATTCATTTTGTAATTATGGCTGCAGTATATTAAGGACGTCTATGCGCGGTCTGATAATCATCTCCCGACGAATATTTAATTCTCTTCGCGGTAATGCGTCACCTTCATCCACGGGATCGTTATCAAAAGGACATGCCATGGTAGTGGAAATAGTCAACACCTAATATAACTTCTATATAGGCCTACTGAATGATTTTCATACGTTGTATAAAAAAAACTCCCTTTTGCAAAAAAACGCAGCGCAACACAGAATATCTGCTGGGATATGAAACGGTAACACTCAAAAAGAGAATTGCCTGGAAATGCAAGAACTTCTATAATCAATAGTTTGATAATTATCTCCCGACGAATATTGAATTCTCTGTGCAGTAATTCTGCACCTTCATCCGTGGGATCGTTATCAAAAGGACATGCCATGGTAGTGAAATAGTCACCACCTAATATAACTTCTAATGTCTGATGTTGGCAGTGATTTTCTGAAGAAACAGACAGAACTATAATACGCCAAAACTCGCCCGCTGACTGAATGAATGAGGAAATCAAATGCCGTGTGTGAGAAACTCAAGGTTTTCTGAAACTAACCTGGTCCCAACCAGGTTAGGTTCAGAGAGCATGTTACCATGGTAACTGACCAGAGAGAGGTTAAGTTACCTCTCTTTGTGAAACAGGCTAGAGTTACCCCTGTCTCTGGTTTGAGTTAGCTCTCTTTGTGAAACAGGCTAGAGTTACCCCTCTGTCTCTGGTTTGAGCTAGCTCAGGCCCAAGGAGAACAGTCAGCAAAGGACGTTTTCATTGTATACAAGTGTGACATTTGATGAGGCAACTTGCCATCCTGTGACAGTCATTTTAGAATGATGCGCTACCACAAGTGTGGGACCGAGTCATATTACTGTGCCTCGAGGACCTTCAGCCTCTTTACATGGGGAGACTGGCTCTAACCCCATATTATGCTATTTTTATGTTCATAATTGTATTTTGGTACTAGAACATGTTTACATTCTTGCTCAAAATACATTATATGTATCATACTGCGTGAATTTTTTTGAAAATACCCAGGCTGAGTTCCAAATCACATACTTTTTCTTTTTACCTTTAATATCTACTGTTGCATGGAGTACTCCTATTGGGACATACCTCTTCCTAACATAGTGCCTTGAATGTTGACCCTCTGGCTCATATGCTGTGCAAAGGATTGTGGGTCAGAATATCCAGAAAAGCATGCTGGCTTACTGCAAAATCCAACGAGATGAGATAGGACATCCTAGTATTTTTGGAATACTGCATTTGACATACTATGTATTGGGTAATATAGTAAGGTGATATGGGTATTAGAAGGCAGGCCCAGTCTGCTCTGATTGGTCAGCGTCTCGAGGTCTTCTGCATTCTCTGCATGGCAACATGGCAGCCAATGAATGACTAACAACACTGCAATGGCACTTGCCACCTATCTGTAGTAGATTTGCGACATCACAACCGTATAGTCTTATCCTCTTGTTTAAAGGCAGTTTCTGAATACATGCCGTGTGCATTTCTCTGCGGATTGAGCGTTTTTATAATTTCACAGTATTTATATAGCATCTCAACCTGCTTTACAATAATAAAAAAACAACTCACCTATTAAAATAAGGGACCTTAACAGGTGTATTTTTGTTTAATCCTTGGTCTGAATACCTTCAATAATGCACACAAACACACTTACCACATTCCATTTGAATGTGCATGACAATCCCAATTTATTGCAAAATGAAAAACATGTTCATGTTATCTTATGTAAATCCTTACATCCTGCTGTAGAAAACTCCAGATGTTACCCTAATATTTGTATTTCTCACTTCAGAAAGTGAGTGATTTAGACAGCTGTGGAAAATCTTCAAGATGGCTGGAAACAACTAATAACAATTAGCCTTCATTTGATTTGATTATTTCATTAGGTGTGGAAATGGAGACATCAGTGCAATGATTGGGGATAATGGTCATGGCACTTGATTCTCTGAGTGAAAATCGTGTAGCAGCTGTTTTTCTTCAGACATACAAGTCAGTCCTCTAACAATACTGTCAATCAGTTTAGAAAAAAATCAATCAATGCTTTGTTAAATGGTGCACACATGACAAATGTTTTTAAACTAGTAACCAGTCTCAACATTCATGATCGTGAGCATTCGAAGGTTATTCTTGACCAATTCTCAGTAATTAATCCGATTTAAAGGGAGCAGTGTTTAGGATCTAGAAATGAAATATAACATTTATAACTGTTTTCTTTAGTGTATAATCACCTGAAATCAAGAATTGTTGCATGGACTTTCGTTAGCTTAGAATGAGTTGTTTGCACCTACAAAGGGAGCGGGTCCTCTTTCACGGAGCCTGCAATGTTGCACGGCCATATTTCTACAGTAGCCCCGAGTGGACAAACCAAAACCAGCTCAGACACCAGCTCAGATTGCAACCAACTGAACACCAGCTCTACAGAGCCACTATTAGATGTCACTGAATCATATACACTGCTCCTTTATTGGATTGATTTTAAATAATTATAAATATAAATAACCAAATGATTTACTAATGAATAAAATGGATTCAAATTAAGTTATTGATTTGCATAATTCCCAGAGTAAATGCATAAGAGCTGATAAAACTTAAGGTTCCACTCTGTAAACTACATCTTGCGTCATATCCTCCACCCTCACCCCACCTGTGATCCACAAATATACAAATTAATTTTTTCCCCACTTTTTCCATTTATTTATTACAATTAATTCAATGTTATCCATCACTTTTCCATGTGTCAGCTACTCCTTTTTTCCACATTTAAAACAAGTCCAGTATGCGACTATTCTTAAGAAGCTGAATAGTCCTGAAGTGGAGGGAGGATGGGTGTGTGTTTTGAAAGTAAAGGACAGTTTTGTAGGAGGAAAGGAAGGAGTGAGTGATGTCTTTCCAGGAGCATCTTCCATGTGAGAAGTTTTTTCATTAATTATGTGAGATTCATTTTTTTTTTCAGTGAAGGTCGTTTTCTCCGCTTACTCTTTCGGGCCTTGTCTCGTTATTTTCTCTCTATTCTACGTCCTCTGCGTCATCGCCTTGGTCTCCGTCCATTAGCAAAGCGGCATTCTTACTGGCTGAGCTGAACTTCTGGAGACAAAACAAAACAGAACCTGGATCAGTAGAGTTGGCTTTGGACGCTAAACAAATAAGAATATTCTCAAGAACAATGAAACATAATTTTATGAAAATTATTTTATGACTGATGATGGAGTTATGGACAACTTAAGGCTTTAGAGAATCCCTTCAATGAAGATTAATTTAGGTGACGTCAAAGTCTGACTAATCCTTGGGAGTGAAGGACTTACAGGGCTTGGGGTTTCTTCAAATTTCCTTGGCTCTGGGGGTTATCTGGAGTCTCAGTCTCTTCTGTTATCCTTTCTACAAGCAGAGCGAACACCAAGATTAAAATGTATTGGTATTTGGCCCTTGCTGTGAAGCCTTAAACACACAGCTAAAAAAACAATCTAATACAGCACAAATTATGCATTTTAATTATTTGAAAAGTTACATCTACAAGCTGCTTGGCCCCCAGTTAGCACTATGCTCAGTTCTCATGTTCACAAGAAAAGCCTCAAATAAATGTCCCAAATTTCAGGTCCAGTTTTGAGAGTTTGAGTACTCAAATCAATTGATTCCACAACACTAGGAACAATGATTGCATCATCAGTTGTGTCACTGGGCATAGGCCATTATATACAGATGTCCTTGTCTCATTAAGAACCTTGGAGTGGCTAGCTTTGGATGGCTGACCTGTCTGCCTCCTTTCTTCGGTCTTTGTTGGGCACCTCTTTCGGTCTTTGTTAGTCCCGACGCATACCATCAGCCTTGTTCTCATCTTAAAGGAGAAGCCAGACAGTATAGTGAAGTTGGACTTTATACAGCCAACTACACTACAACCCACTGCAGAATAAAGGGCCACTGGGTTGGATTCAAAAAGTGTTAGACACTGATGTAGGGCCAAATGAGAGGTGCACAACTGTTTGAATGCAAGCTGAGCTAGTACAGTGCAATTCATTTAATTAAATTTGATATTGACTTGAAAGTTGCTTCAAAGGTTTCTAAAACAACAATGAAAATAAGTTATCTGATACAGTACAGCAAATAATTTAGATGCTCAATGTTTTCATATTTGGCCAGATGGCTGACAGGCGTTTATCTTCTTTGTGGTGCATGTGCATATTATTCTGCACCATATATTTCACTTTGATTATTTATACAAGAATGCAGACTAACAATGCAAGACATATTTCAGTGCTCCCCTTGTAATGTATACCTGCTACTGTCAGAGATGTTTGCCAGATATGTCCATTATGATTCTAAGCAGTGTGAAAAGTAAGTATAACAGCTGTTCTTGCACCTCATGGCTGCCTTTAAAGTCCACAATCTGTGAGACTGGACCGCAGTCACTGTCAGATATTTGAAAACAAAAACTACACTTTCAATTTTTAGCCTGGCCAGCACTGAAGCTCAAGAGGTGGCAGTGCCAGTCAGAGTATAGGTCAGCTTAATAAGAGGCCAAACACTTAAGTTCATGACTGGACCTCTAAAATCATCTAAACCTAATGGCAGGATTCCCATCAGATATTTAAGATCAATGCTGATGTCTAATATGCTTATTTTCAATGTCACCATACTACATGTTTATCCAATAGTCGTGGAAATATAGGACATGGTGAATTTTGTTTTTAGTTCAAAACACAGATTAAGTTGAAGAAAGCTGAGTCAGTCGGAGCCGAGAACCTTAAAAAGAGCTTAATAAGAACAGTCTGAGATGAAAGAGAATAAAGGATTAGATCAATGTGACAACATGGCCTTTTCACTGTTCCCAAACTTAGCAGTTTTTCTTCACTGGAAGAATGGATTTAAGAAAAGAAAGTTGTCTCATTTTTATCCATCCACCATTTTTGTTTTGTGCTTAATGGCCTTTACAGTCTCACAGGACTTTAAGACGTGTTCAAATTCGACACATATTATCCAGGTGTATGCAAGTGTTTGTTTACGGAAATGTCTTCCTCCCTCTGTGTTGTTGATTTTGTAGAGTCCTCTTATAGCTGACATGGTTTGTTCAACTTTGAAAATCATAGTCTACACTGAGGTTTGGGTAAAATCCCCCATTCATTAGTAGGCCTTACCTTTCCCAGATCCTATTTCAACTGCAGAACTTGGGGATCTAAAGACAACGTAAGAACAGTCAAGAAATGGTATACAAAACACTCAAACTGAAAGTTATACTTTTCTATTTACAAGGCTATGATGGCTAATTCTGGGTGTGAAATGTTTTGACATGGCTATTTATCTGCAGTGTTACTAAAAATGTTCCTAACTCATTTGAGACAAATTATTTGTGGATTTGATATGAAATATTTAGCCAACTCTGGGACAGTCGATGGCTGTTGATTGTTCCTGTTTAATAAATAAATAAATAAATAAACTTGAGTTCTCACAAAAGCTTGGTAGGAGCTGAACCACTGGGAGAGACAGGAGAGACTGGAACTCGTCCGTCACCTTCGCTTGAGCCTGTGCTGGCTGCACTTCTCTTGGCCCAGACGTTCTCCTTTGGAGGAGGTGCAGGCATCCCTTCCAGCGGATCCTTAGAGGAGCTGGTAGAGGGGGGCTGCGGGGAGGCCCCAGGGGAGGAGGGCTCACCTACTCTCCTGCTGAAAACCTCATTCTCCCCAGAGCGGTCACTATCTTGAAACTGGTAGCCCGGTGGATGAGAAGAGCAGCGCATTGTTTCTCACCATTTTAGATCACTGAAGATTATTTTCCAATACTCTTACGACTGAAGGAAATATTAACCATTTGTGGTTTGTCGCGGATGTTTTGTTTCAAGTGCACTGAAAATATTCTAACATGACTCCCAGTACAGAAAAAGCTGCATTTTTGTGTCTACATGTCTAAAAAAAAAAAAAGTCACTCAAAATTTCATTGAACAGACTGAATTGATTGTGATGTGACTGACAAAAAAGAGGTCCTACGTTTTATGTTGAAAGACGCACACAAAAATAGGACATACGGAAACACAGCAGTGCAATTTTGTCTCTTCAGGTTTATATGGAGGAACCCGATTCCTGAAGGCAAGCTCTATCAAAGTTAAATGATGCTCTATCTCACCATTTCCAGAGGTACTTCCTCCCTGTGAAGAGTCAATTCCTGTGCAAGATCGATCAGAATGAAATTCTTCATTGCGCCAGCTTGAGTCCCTGAAAACAATAGAGCTAAAGCTAAAACAGGCCTGCAAACTACAATGGGCTTAAAAAAAGACAGTTCTAAGAATAGAGCAAAACTTTGCAAAGCACCACTTATGTGTTGTTGCAGTTTGTGTATTTTTTTGGCAAAATGTGTATGCCTCACGCACGTCTTAAACCCAGCATCACACAAAGATCCGAACAATCACCAAAGTTAGAAGATGAGTTACACCAAATCAGTATCTGGCCAAATGTCTCCCCTTTTGAAACTGAGTGATGGACAAAAAAAGTGTTCCTCTCATAAATTCATCATCTCTTGTGTGAAATGCTTTCAAAAGAGTAGGACTCTTACAAAGGCCAAAAACCCATTTTGTGAGGTCACAGTGACCTTTGACTACCAAAATCTAATAAGGTCACCCTTGGGTACAAGTGGACGTTTGTGCCACATTTTAAAAAAATTGAATGGACAGTGGGAGTGCGTCCTAAGTTGAGTCAAGTGTGTTCTTGCTTGGTTGGAATGAAAACCTGCAGCCACAGCGGATCACTTTGAGACACCACAACCCTACAGCGTCACCAGATAAAAAACAACATTAGCTTGCTAACACGGATAAACTACTAACTAACATAGCAAAATACTGTCTGGAGTGGATAATGTTAGCTAGGGCTGATCTAGGGTCTGATTTCTTTTAGATTCTAAAAATACCAGGTGTCAGATCTAAAGATACTTAGATTATTTTTTAATCAGATATTCTTAAGTACATGTCATGCAATCATGCAAAAACATGGTGTATAAGTGTGAATAACTGCTTTTTCTGTCCCATTGTCTTCTGTAAAGTATGCAGCTTTATTACAAAACAATCTTCCTTAAATATATTTAAGCATAAATAACACTGTGTAGGACCTCCATGAGGAAGTGCTGTTTAAGGAGTTTTTGTGTCTGGTTGTCTGCTCAGCGTCGCAGGAAGACAACGGTAGATAAGACATTTGCATACTTGTTTCGATAGGAGATAAGGTGTGGTTTACAACCTCAAACCCTCCTAGGGTAATAAAAAAACAGAACTCCAAAAGAAGGACCCCTTTTAACCTAAATCAACGTCAAATCTGAACACAATTTGAACCGGAGGACCGTCTCTGTTAGGAGACAGAGGGACTTTCATTAATAAAATCTACACAACAGAACTTTGTGTAGAAGTTTGGAAAACAGTTGAAGTTCGATGTTTCATCGCAACTGGCTGTTCAAAGACATTCTTGCAGGTGTGTAACAGTATATGCATTATTTGTATCTTGTTGTGATTATGTTTATGTGGTTTGAGAAGTGCAAAGTCTCTGTCTAATTCCTGAAATATGTTGTGTTTTAATAATAGGGCCATCACTCAGTATCTTTATTTGTTAAAACTGTCTGCCTTTAGATTTTGGTTAAAATCTCAGAAAGCTTAATAGTGGAAAATCAACCAAATATGGTTTAATCTCAGAAGTAGAATTCTGGCGTAAAAAGCAGTTGATTCGCTCAGAGCCAAAGGGGTGGGTTAAACCAGACCCCACCTCTTCGTTCAACTGTGAGATAAAGGAACAAACAGGTGTCCAAAAGGCTCTCTTGTTCTCTTCTGCATCTGCTCTCTTCTCTTCACCTCTCTTGATCTCTCTCTCTACCGTTCGCACCTCTGACCACCCCTCCTGCTGTTCATTCCCTTGTTAACCCAAAGTTAGCAAGAGACGTTACTTTATATTTTGTTCCTTACTAAAGTATTTTTGTTTATTAATCTATTTTTATCGCGTGACTTTTTAAGTTTTCTACGACACGTTTTTTTAATCTTTTATAAGTATAGTAAAACCCCTCGTGCTGTCTTTGCCTTTTTGTCCGGCCGGCAAATTGCATCAAACTCACGACTCCAGCCCCACAGAACCGATCAGAACTTTTGTCAAGCCACAAACCACCTCCAGAGGCAAGCCACCTGAAGAGCCACGACGGGACCCGCCGAGACCTGCCGATCCAACCGCGCAGCTGACCCAGTCTACAAACCGAGCCGATATCCGCCAAACACAGGGACGCGGACCCACTGAACCTGCATCGGTACTGTAAGACACCAGGGCGACTGTAATATCAACGGGCAAAGTAAGGTTGGCCTTTTAATGCAGCTTCTGGTTAAACGTTGGTGACAGTTAGATTCTGATCCGAGTTCTGTTGGCAGGCTTATTAGAGCAAGTTTTTGTAGCCGCCAGTAATATCATAAACAAGCCCCCCCTCGAGTCTCAAGCTTCTTATATCCACATTTAACCTTTTTTTTTCACTTGTCGATTCAATGTTGCACTATCCTGTATTCTCTTTGTTAGGTAGTCAAATAAATGTTTATAACTTTACGTCGTTGTGAGTCTTCTGTTCTGTGCAGAAAGTGTTGGTCACTGATAAGGCTGTGGTACGAACTAACGCGTTCAAGACGAGACTGATAAAATTTAAAGAATCAATTACTTTAAATAACTAACAGGTATTAAACCTTCACCAAAGTTTAATAAACATCCTGTCTTATTTTGGTGTGGTGCCCTACTCCGAGGTAAAATCAATCCCAAATTTCAACGAGTCGAGTTAATTCATAATTAGTTCAGCGACTAATATATTCTAGCCATAATCAGGCTTAATCTCCTACAACTGAGTTGTCACAATCTCATCCAAACTTATATGATGACCAGCAATGTCAACTCCTGACCTGTCTCTTATCTTTCTATCGGATGCCAGGCCTTTGTTCTCCTCCAGTTGCCTCTGCAGCCTCTCCTCCACCTCCCTCTCCTTGGCTGCTGTGTCAACTGGCTTGGCCGCACCAAAGATTGATGAGGCCCTGCTGCCAGAGCTCGGAGCTGCAGCTGGGGAATTACCACCGCCAATACCGCCACCGCCACCTTCCTCCGCGGGCACGCTACGAGGCTTAAGGATCAACTTGGGTCTATGCTGAGGAGCTGGTGAGAGAACATGAAAGAATAATATTAATATGGAGTGGCGTGGCTGTGACTATCTGAAGATGGTCTTGGCACAGTCAAACTCTGACAAAAAAACAAAATGCGGTGATAACGTGTGAAAATCTTTCAACATAATTTACACCCTTAATTTCATAAATTTACATCATATTAATTGGTGGTAAATATGAAACACTACAATTACCATTAAATGTAACTCACTCAACAACCTTATTTGATAAAATCAGGTAATGAATCATGCTGTCAAACTGTAGTATTAGCATATTGAACTCTCACCTCTGTCCTCTCGCTTGTCATCCCTTCTCTCGTACCGATCCTCACGGTCGTCATAACGATCCAGATCCCCATAACAATCACTGCTACCCCGACTGTCGTCATAATCGCGGCGAAAGCCACTGCCAAAGGCACGATGACCTCCTCCTACGCGAGAGTCATAACCTACAAGGATGACAGGAGAGAAAACTGTGTTAAAAAAAAAAAAAGTGTATACATGTGTAATTAAGGTCGCAGCAGTGCAATCAGGTTGTCATGCAAGCCAATGACTGGATTAGGATAGGTACAGTGGGTACGGAAAGTATTCAGACCCCCTTAAATTTTTTACTCTTTGTTAAATTGCAGCCATGTGCTAAAATCATTTAAGTTCATTTTTTTTCCTCATTAATGTACACACAGCACCCCATATTGACAGAAAAACAGAGAATTGTAGACATTTTTACAGATTTATTAAAAAAGAAAAACTGAAATATCACATGGACATAAGTATTCAGACCCTTTGCTGTGACACTTGTATATTTACCTCAGGTACTGTCCATTTCTTCTGATCATCCATGAGATGGTTCTACACCTTCATTGGAGTCCAGCTGTGTTTAATTCTAATGATTGGACTTGATTAAGGAAGCCACACAACTGTCTATATAAGACCTTACAGCTCACAGTGCATGTCAGAGCAGATGAGAATCATGAGGTCGAAGGAACTGCCTGAAGAGCTCAGAGACAGAATTGTGGCAAGGCACAGATCTGGCCATGGATACAAAAAAATTTCTGCTGCACTTAAAGTTCCCAAGAGCACAGTGGCCTCCATAATCCTTAAATGGAAGACGTATGGGATGACAAGAACTCTTCCAAGAGCTGGCCGTCCAACCAAACTGAGCAATCGGGGGAGAAGAGCCTTGGTGAGAGAGGTAAAGAAGAACCCAAAGATCACAGTGGCTGAACTCCAGAGATGCAGTGAGGAGATGGGAGAAAGTTCAAGAAAGTCAACCATCACTGCAGCCCTCCACCAGTCAGGGCTTTATGGCAGAGTGGCCCGACGGAAGCCTCTCCTCAGAGTAAGACACATGAAAGCCCGCATAGAATTTGCCAAAAAACACATGAAGGACTCCCAGACTATGATAAATAAGATTCTCTGGTCTGATGAGACAAAGATAGAACTTTTTGGCCTTAATTCTAAGCGGTATGTGTGGAGAAAACCAGGCACCGCTCATCACCTGCCCAACACCATCCCTACAGTCAAGTGTGGTGGTGGGAGCATCATGCTGTGGGGGTGTTTTGCAGCTGCAGGGACAGGACGACTGGTTGCAATTGAAGGAAAGATGAATGCGGCCAAGTACAGAGATATCCTGGACGAAAACCTTTTCCAGAGTGCTATGGACCTCAGACTGGGCCGACGGTTTACCTTCCAACAAGACAATGACCCTAAGCACACAGCTAAAATGACGAAGGAGTGGCTTCGGAACAACTCTGTGACTGTTCTTGAATGGCCCAGCCAGAGCCCTGACTTGAACCCAATTGAGCATCTCTGGAGAGACCTCAAAATGGCTGTCCACCAACATTCACCATCCAACCTGACAGAACTGGAGAGGATCTGCAAGGAGGAATGGCAGAGGATCCCCAAATCCAGGTGTGAAAAACTAGTTGCATCATTCCCAAGAAGACTCACGGCTGTATTAGCTCAAAAGGGTGCTTCCACTCAATACTGAGCAAAGGGTCTGAATACTTATGTCCATGTGATATCAGTTTTTCTTTTTTAATAAATCTGTAAAAATGTCTACAATTCTGTGTTTTTCTGTCAATATGGGGTGCTGTGTGTACATTAATGAGGAAAAAAATGAACTTAAATGATTTTAGCACATGGCTGCAATTTAACAAAGAGTAAAAAATTTAAGGGGGTCTGAATACTTTCCGTACCCACTGTATATCTTATTAAGTATATTTCAGGCATTTTATGATGAGGAAGCCAAAGAGCTGTTGATACAGCTAGCAAGATCTGAATCCCAACACAGGCTCCAAACAAGCACAATGACAGACCTCCTCTATTGTAGTCTCTACGGTCCCTCTCGTCATAACGATCCCGGTAGCGATCTCTCCCTCCATCATAGCGGCCGTTGTCCCGCCATGGCCCACGATCTGGCTCATAGCGGTCCCGTGATCCTGTAACAGAATAACATTGCTGTTGCACTTATGGAACAAATTAACAAATTATGTATGTCAAGTGGAGCTTGGAAGGTATGTATTTGAAAATTAAAAGAAGAAATGTATACTATTTTGTTTTAAACTTGATCTTTAGGTTAGTTTAATGAATAGCACAAAATTAAGAATTATATCCTGGAATATGAACGGAGTAAATAATCAAGTTAAACGTGGTAAAATATTAAAGCATTTAAAAAGAGTTTCCCCAGATAGTCTTCCTTCAAGAAACACAGGTAAGAACAGAGAAATGTGGTCATCTAAAAAAAGAATGGGTAGGTGAGGTACTTTGTGCTGGACATGCTTCAAAGAGAGCTGGTGTTGCTGTTATATTTAATAAGAAATTAAACCTCAGTCAATGTATTAAGTAACCCTTTCGGGAGATATATTCTTAATGTTTCTGTGGAATCAAACAATTTTACTCTAGTCAATGTATATGCACCTTATGAAGACTGTCCAGGTTTCTTCAGCGCAACTCAGAGTAGAATCAGATTTTTGTGACAACAATTTCCCAATTATATACAGTGCCTTGCGAAAGTATTCGGCCCCCTTGAACCTTTCAACATTTCGCCACATTTCAGGCTTCAAACATAAAGATATAAAAGTGTAATTTTTTGTCAAGAATCAACAACAAGTAGGACACAATCGTGAAGTGGAACGAAATTTATTGGATACTTTAAACTTTTTTAACAAATAAAAAACTGAAAAGTGGGGCGTGCAATATTATTCGGCCCCCTTGCGCTAATACTTTGTAGCGCCACCTTTTGCTGCAATTACAGCTGCAAGTCGCTTGGGGTATGTCTCTATCAGTTTTGCACATCGAGAGACTGGAATTCTTGCCCATTCTTCCTTGCAAAACAGCTCGAGCTCAGTGAGGTTGGATGGAGAGCGTTTGTGAACAGCAGTCTTCAGCTCTTTCCACAGATTCTCGATTGGATTCAGGTCTGGACTTTGACTTGGCCATTCTAACACCTGGATATGTCTATTTGTGAACCATTCCATTGTAGATTTGGCTTTATGTTTTGGATCATTGTCCTGTTGCAAGATAAATCTCCGTCCCAGTCTCAGGTCTTTTGCAGACTCCAACAGGTTTTCTTCCAGAATGGTCCTGTATTTGGCTCCATCCATCTTCCCATCAATTGTAGCCATCTTCCCTGTCTGTGCTGAAGAAAAGCAGGCCCAAACCATGATGCTGCCACCACCATGTTTGACAGTGGGGATGGTGTGTTCAGGGTGATGAGCTGTGTTGCTTTTACGCCAAACATATCGTTTTGCATTGTGGCCAAAAAGTTCGACTTTGGTTTCATCTGACCAGAGCACCTTCTTCCACATGTTTGGTGTGTCTCCCAGGTGGCTTGTGACAAACTTTAAACGAGACTTATTATGGATATCTTTGAGAAATGGCTTTCTTCTTGCCACTCTTCCATAAAGGCCAGATTTGTGCACTGCACGACTGATTGTTGTCCTATGGACAGACTCTCCCACCTCAGCTGTAGCTATCTGCAGTTCATCCAGAGTGATCATGGGCCTCTTGGCTGCATCTCTAATCAGTCTTCTCCTTGTTTGAGATGAAAGTTTGGAGGGACGGCCGGGTCTTGGTAGATTTGCAGTGGTCTGATACTCCTTCCATTTCAATATAATTGCTTGCACAGTGCTCCTAGAGATGTTTAAAGCTTGGGAAATCTTTTTGTATCCAATTCCGGCTTTAAACTTCTCCACAACAGTATCTCGGACCTGCCTGGTGTGTTCCTTTGTCTTCATGGTTCTCTCTGCGCTTTAAACAGAACCCTGAGACTATCAAAGAGCAGGTGCATTTATACGGAGACTTGATTACACACAGGTGCATTCTATTTATCATCATCAGTCATTTAGGACAACATTGGATCATTCAAAGATCCTCACTGAACTTCTGGAGTGAGTTTGCTGCACTGAAAGTAAAGGGGCCGAATAATATTGCACGCCCCACTTTTCAGTTTTTTATTTGTTAAAAAAGTTTAAAGTATCCAATAAATTTCGTTCCACTTCACGATTGTGTCCTACTTGTTGTTGATTCTTGACAAAAAATTTAACTTTTATATCTTTATGTTTGAAGCCTGAAATGTGGCGAAATGTTGAAAGGTTCAAGGGGGCCGAATACTTTCGCAAGGCACTGTATATATTGGGAAATCATCTAAATTTAACATTAAATCCACAGATTGACAAGAGCGGGAATATAAACCAACTGAAAGAATCTGTATTGATGTTATTAAAATGAATGAATGCTGTTAGGCTTGTTGATATTTGGAGAACACTACACAATGATGTAAGGCATGGGTGTCAAACTCTGGCCCGCGGGCCAAATCTGGCCCGCCGTGTAATTTCATTTGGCCCTTGAGGCAATATCAAATTAACATTAGAGCTGGCCCGCTGGTATTATACAGTGGCACCGCCGCTGTAATACCCCATTCACCGCTACTACTACAAGTCCCATAATTCTCTGCTGTTGTTTTGGCGCGCCAGCCATGCTCTCTCCTCTGTCAGTAGCGATCCGTGTTCTTGCGCAACAAAGGAGACAGAAAGTAGAGGAGATGAAAGGAGGTTTGGTTTCACAACAGTATATGTTCAAAAAAGCCACAGCACAAAATGAGGCTGCTGTAAAGGCAAGTTATATCGTGGCAGAAGAAATCGCCAAATCAACCCGACCCTTTAATGAGGGAGTTTGTTAAAAAGTGCATGCTGAAAGTTTGTGACCAACGACTAAAGGAGACGGTTAAGTTTAGACGACAAAAGTTGTGTGCCCAGAGAAAAAGCAGGCCTTTTCAAACGTAAGCCTGAGCAGAAACACAATAGCTGAGCGCACATGTGATCCTGACACCAATCTGCATGACCAGCTGATGGAAAAGGGAAAAGATTTTGTTTCTTTTTCCCTTGCTGTGGACGAGAGCACTGACATGTCTGATACTGCGCAGCTGTCAGTCTTCATCCGCGGTGTCGACTCAAATCTGTGTGTTACGGAGGAGCTGTTGGGATTTAAATCCATGCATGGCACAACCACAGGGAAGGAAATCTTTGAGGAAGTTTTTCAAATGTGTAGCTGAAATAAACCTGCCGTGGGATAAACTCGTGGGACTCGTTAACCGCTGATGGTGCGCCAGCGATGAGTGGTAAAAAGAATGGACTGGTGGGCAGGATTTGTGAAAAGATGCGGGAAGAGAACTGTGCAGGTGAGCTATCTGTTTATCACTGCATCATACATCAAGAGTCACTGTGTGCTAAAGCCCTAAAGTTGGAACATGTCATGACCACAGTAACACAAGTTGTCAACTTTATAAGAGCCAAAGGTCTGAATCACCGCCAGTTTAAGTCTTTTCTGGACTAGTTTGGTTCGGAACACACAAACATGCCGTATCACACAGAGGTGAGATGGTTAAGCCGTGGGAAAAGTACTGAACAGACTTTTCGGGCTGCGTGAAGAAATATGTCAGTTTCTGCAAAGCAAAGGACACAGCAGAGCTCCGGGAGCAAAAGTTTCTGTGTGAGCTGGCCTTTCTCTGTCACATCTCAAGCATTCTTGATGCGCTGAACCTGCAGCTACAGGGGCGGGGCCGCATCATCACAGATATGTACTCGTCAGTGAGAGCTTTTAAAACTAAACTCTGCCTGTGGGAGAATCAGCTGCTGCAAGGAAACCATGGCCATTTCCCCTGCTGCCAAGCCAATAAAACGCAGATCTCTACCGCCGTGTGCGCACAGTTTGCTGAAAAAGTCAGTGTACTCGCCGCTGAGTTTAGCCGGCGATTTGGCGACTTTGATGGTCAGAAATGTAGATTTGAACTGCTTAGTAATCCCTTCGCAGTTGATGTGGAAAAAGCACCAACTAACCTCTAAATGGAGCTGATTGAACTCCAGTTTGATGACACGCTGAAGTCAAAGTATGATTAGTTGGCGCCGCACAGTTTCCACAATTCATCCCTGACACAGTGCCTCAGCTCCGCACCCAAGCTGCTCAATTGCTCTCCATGTTTGGCAGCACTTATCTATGTGAGCAACTTTTCTCCTCAATGAAGATGACGAAAACGTCTCACAGGATACGTCTGACTGATGAACACCTTCGTTCGATAATGAAGGTTGCCTCAGCTCAAAGCCTGAACCCCGACATTAATGAACTAGCATCCAAGAAAAGATGCCAGGTATCTGGCTTGGGCACATCAGATTAGAGCAGTGTGTCGCAAACTGAGCAGTAAAAAGGCCTGAATGGTTGATTTATTCGTTATTTTTTCAAATTTATTAATAGCCTGTGGAAAAAGTGAATGTTGATATTTACCTCAGAAGGCTGCAAATAGAAAAGACGCATTACATTTTTATTAAATATGCCATTGATGTTTTTTGAAATTTGATTTTGCACTATTAAGTTATACAAGCGTTGCTTGTTCCATATTCAGTGTTAAAGCAAATCAGTGTAGCAAACTGAGCAATAATTAACGTTTTATTCATGCACTGTCTCTTGCTACTTCAAGGCTTGAATGTTAGATTCATTCATTATTTTATTTTCAAATGTATTAATAGCCTGTGGAAAAAGTGAATGTTGATATTTACCTCAGAAGGCTGCAAATAGAAAAGACGCATTCAATTTTCATTTAAAATGCCATTGATATTTTTTAATTATTATTAGAAACTCGATTTTGCATGTCACTATAAAGTAATATAAGCCTTGCTTGTTCCATATTCAATGCAAAACTTGTTTGGGTCCCTATTAAAAGGTTAATTTGTTCAACCTTGGCCCGCAGCTTTGTTCAGTTTTAAATTTTTGCCCACTCTGTATTTGAGTTTGACACCCCTGATGTAAGGGATTATACTTCTTACTCCTACAGGCATCAAACCTTCTCAAGAATTGATTTGTTCCTAATTTCTCAAGATATTGTTAAAAATGTGACAAAGATCGATACAGCCAATAGCGATATCTGATCATAGTCATTCATATTTACCATGAATTAAAATCAGCTCCAGTGTGTTTTAAACAGTGGAAGGTCAACGATTCTCTGGTCAGAGACCCAGAAATAAAGTGAATACATTCATACATTTTTGGATATTAATAAAAACGTGATTTGCCAATGATATGGGAAGCATTAAAATGTTGCCTCAGAGGGGAGCCAATTAAGATCGGTAGCTTCAAGAAGAAGCTACAGCAGCAAGAGGAAAGAAAATTGCTAACAAAAAGTAAGCTGTTAAAGTTCACTGTCAAACGAGTACAAGAATGAAATATGGAACTACAGAACCGTGCAAACTAAATTAATCTTTATTTACATGGCACTTTTCATACTTTGACAGTAGCACAAAGTGCCTTACAGAAAATAAAAGCAAAACAAAACATGAACAAAAACACCATGAAAACCCAAAACTCCAACCCCCAAAAATATACACAAAGACATACACACACATACACTATCTGTTGCTGAGGAGACATGGCTGGGCACCGAGATCTGAGGTGAGGAAGAATCTACCTTTGGTGGCCGCGCACACCAAGAGGAATCATGGTCCATGGCTGCAGGGGGCGCCTCTACGTGGACCCCCGACCCCCCCCAGGCAGACAGGAGGCTCCACACCACAGTGTAGAGCTCTCAAGCCAGCCAGGCCAGGGCCGTCCACGGGACAGCACCCCCCCCCATCAGTGGAACAGAAACAACTCTCGGTGTGGTTGGCCCCCAGGAGGAAACACTTGAAAACCGAGGGGCTAAAACAGTCAAATAAGATTAAAAAAAGTATAGAAGCTAAAGACTGAGGGAGTAAAAACAGTCAAAACTGTAAAATAAGATAAAAGGCTGTTCCATAATTGAGGGCCATAATAACTGAATACCGCCTCCACATGTGTTTTGGTTCTTACTTGTGGTATGGTTAAAAGGCCAGCACCGGAGGAACTCAGGGTCCGTGAGGGTCGATAGGGTAAAAGTATTTCAGATAAATAAGAAGGCCCGAGACCATTAAGACATTTAAAAACTAGTAAAAGAACATTAAAATCGATCCTGAAGAACACAGGGAGCCAATGCAGCGATTTTAAAACTGGCGTGATGTGCTCCTGGTCCTCATCAGCACGCGTGCGGCTGAGTTCTGTAGTAATTGTAAGCTGTACATGTTCTTTTTGGGAAGACCAGAGAGCAGGGCAT
The DNA here is from genome assembly GCF_963691815.1 of Echiichthys vipera. Classification (NCBI taxonomy): domain Eukaryota; kingdom Metazoa; phylum Chordata; class Actinopteri; order Perciformes; family Trachinidae; genus Echiichthys; species Echiichthys vipera. The sequence goes on from NC_139849.1 coordinate 1,473,274, forward strand.
TACAATAATCTAAACAAACGAGAGATAAGAGCATGCATCCGCGCTGGCCTGAGAGAAACGGGTGGACTCTGGCTAAGATGGTTAAAACCTATCTTTGTCATGTTTTTGATGTCTGGAATAAAAGAGATCACACCCACATTTTGAGGGTTTAAAATCCTGTAACATTGGTAAAAGTTTCTCTCTGGCCTTCATTGACTAAAATCAGGAAGCTTGCTGCCATCCATGACTTGAGATCTAAAATGCAGTTAAAAACGACATCAGGATACACGGCGATGTACAGTTGCGTGTCGTCAGCATAACTATGAAAGCTGATGCCGTGTCTCCTGATGACGTCCCCGAGGGGAAGCATGTCAAGGTTAAAAAGAGTCGGACCTAAAATTGACCCTTATGGAACCCCACACTTTATCTTATGGGTTCCTGAGGAACAAGTATCCGTAAAACTGAAAAATGATGACATCAGAAGAGAAAAAATTGAATATAAACTTAAGAGAGCAAAATTAAATGATTATGAAAGTGAGGAAATGATTGAAAAAGATGACAAAAAATAAAATTACTCGATACCCTCCGATCCAGATCAAATAAAACCTTTACTGAGTTTTACAAACAGCTTCATGAGTCTGAAGGAACGCTTTTTAATAATGTAAAGCTCCCCTTCCTAACAGAAGAAGAAAACACACAGAGCAGCCCATAACTATCTGAAATAAATCAGGCCATAAATTATTTTTCTAAAAAGAAATATCCGGGGCCTGATGGTTATAATGCAGAGTTCTATCAGGAGTTCAGTGGGGATCTATCACCCCTCCTTTTGCAGATGTATTAAGCATCACATGAAAACGTCAGTTTTCCACCGTCATTTAATCATTCACATATTACATTAACCCATAAAAAAAGGTAAAAGGAACTATTGCCGAATATCTCTAGCCAACCTGGATAACCTTCTTGCAGCAAGATTATTGAAGTTGATTGTTAAGCTGATACATGAAACCAAACTGGCTTCATGAGGAAACGATACTCATCTGATAATACAAAGAAATTATTTAATATACAACATACAAAAAAAACTCCCTCTGTCAGCCACACTGTGTAGTGTTTGACCGCATTGAATGGTCATACTTGTTTTGGGCTCTACAGAAATATGGGTTCGGCACCAACTTTATACAGTGGATCAAAATGCTCTACCACAATCCTATGGCTTCAGTAAGAACAAATTACTTCTTTTCAAAATCATTCACTTTACAACGAGGCGCAAAACAATGGTGCCCAATTTCAGGTCTCCTATTTAATTTGGTTGAGCCATTAGCTGAGAAAAAAGATCTGAAAATAATATTAAAAAGGCATATATATTGGAAGTCAAACATAAAATATAACTGTACTGTGATGACGTAATTTTGTATTTCACAGATGTAGAATCCTCTCTTCATCTCACACAGATCATTACTCAGTATGGCTCTCTGTCAGGATATAAAGTAAATTGGGAGAAATGTGAATTGATGTCCTTAAATAAAATTTGTACTGTATCATGTGTACGGAATACAAAATAAAATGGAAACGAACAGAATTAACATATCTGGGACAAAAATGACATCAAGTATCCATCAAACCAGATATATTAAACTTACTCAAACCTATAATAAAAGAGCAAATATTGATCGCTGGTAAAGCCTTCCCATACATCTGTGGAGTCGAGTAAATATAAAAATGAATATCCTCCCTACTGTCAAGTATATCTTGAGAATACTATGCACTATTATACAAAAAGCCTGGTTTGATGACTTGCGTAAAGCAATCTTTTGTTCAGTCTGTTGGTGTCTGCAACCTTCAGCCCACTGCCCCAGCATGTGACAGCGAAGAAGATCACACTGGAAACAGACTCAAAACATCCTCACCATCGTCCGGCGGATGTTAAAGGACCTCAGCCTCCTCAGGAAGAAGAGTCCACTTTGGCCCTTTTTGTAGACAGCCTCTGTGTTTCTAGTCCAGTACAAATTATTATAACAGTACACCTCCAGGTACTTATACTCCTCTACAGTGTCCACAGGGACCCCCTGGATGGAGACTGGGGTCACAGGTGTTTTCACGCTCCTCAGATCCACTAGGAGCTCCTTTGTTTTAGTCATGTTGAGCTGCAGATGATTCGGCTCACTCCAAGTGACAAAGTTGCCCACAACAGTCCTGTATTCACTTTTATCCCCCTTTCCAATGCAACCAACTATTGCTGAGTCATCAGAAAACTTCTGAAGGTGGCAGGACTCAGTGAAATAGTTGAAGTCTGAGGTGAAGAGGGTGACCACCTGCATCGCAGCCATCTTCTCACCCAGAAGAGCTGGATGGTGTTGAATGCACTGGAGAAAGTCAAAAAACATAACTCTCACAGTGCTCACAGGCTTGTCCAGATGACTGCAGACTCTGTTCAGCAGGTAGGTGATGCAATCCTCAACTCCCAGGCGGGGCTGGAGGGTGAACAGTAGTGGATCAGTGAAGGGTCCGACCATAGGCCTTAGCTGCTCCAGGACGAGTCTCTCCATGGTCTTCATGATGTGGGACTTCAGGGCCACTGGTCTGTAGTCCTGAGGGCCACTGTGACATGACGTCTTTGGCACAGGCACAAGGCAGGGCGTATTCCACAGCACAGGAACTCTCTGGAGGTGCAGGCTTAGGCTGAAGACTTGACTGAGTACTCCACATAGCTGGGGGGCACAGGCTTTAAGCACCCTGGAAATACGCCATTGAGGCCCGCAGCTTTGCCAGAGTAGAGTCTCGTCAGCTGTCTCCTCACCAGGTCAGGCGTGAAGGACACTGTAGAGGTGTCTGTTAGGGGACGGTCGTCAGGTTGTGGAGGACATGATGTAGAGCAGGGCGGAGGGGTGGAATAGGTAGGCGTGAAGTGAGGTGGTTGAGGGGCCGGCAGCAGCAGAGTTATGTGGGGGATTGGCCACAGTATCAAACCTATTGAATAATAGGTTTAGTTCGTTGGCCTGGTCCACATGGTCCTCCAACCCCGTGCTACCAGTCTTCTGGAACCCGGTAATAGTTCTCATGCCACTCCTCACATCCCTCATGTTGTTTCGCTGGAGTTTTTTCTCCAGCTTTCTCCTATAATTGTCTTTAGCCTCCCTGATTTTAAGTCTGAGAACCCCTTGCACTCTCCTCACCTCATCACGGTTGCCATCTCTGAATGCTCTCTTCTTTTCATTCAGGACGGCCTTAAAGTCCTTGGTGATCCAGGATTTGTTGTTGGCGTAGCAGGTTACAGTCCGAGCTGGGACATTGCAGTCCATGCAAAAATGTATGTAGTCTGTGATGCACTCAGTGACCCCATTGATGTGGCTCAAAGTGCAGGCCAGTCAGTCACTTCAAAGCAGCCCTGGTCGCTATGCCAGCCGGCATTAGCGCGATCAACTGTTCTCCGGAGTAAACAAAGACAGCATGTCCCAGTGGAAGCGGCATTGATAAAAAGCATTTTTTGATTGACAGCTAAATGAGCGAATCAGCGATCTTGAAGAATAAACATCCCGTTCTGAATTGATCCGGAGACTTTACCGATCCCCACAGCTTTGTCTTTGTTAAAAACAACTAGCCTTGTTTGGTGACTCTGTTCTGTCACTGCGGTGCTTCGCCCCCCGTCACGATCACTCTCACTCATAGGCGGTCACACTTCACACTGGAAAAAACGCCTAGTTGATATGACAAGGTCACGGATAAATTTCTTGAATAGGAAGGGTAGAATTTATAAACTAAATTCTGCCACTGGTCTATACTATATGAAAACATTACCTAGGGTACTGACTAGGGATGCTCGATATTGGCTTTTCTGCCGATATCCAATATTCCGATATTGTCCAACCCTTAATTTCCGATACCGATATCACCCGATACCGATATATGCAGCCTTTTTACACCAAAAATTCATCACATATCACCTATTATGGAATTAACACATTATGCCTAATTTTATTGTGATGCCCCACTGGATGCATACATAAATGCAACACGGCTTTTCAATTGTAAACACAGTCCGTACAAAATAAGTTATTGAAAAAAGTGCCATTCATTTATTTGTTTGTGTTTTTAGAGAGAATATTTTGCCTCAAACACACTACAGACAACATCACAACAAGGAAGATGCATATCTTCAGTCCAGAGTAGTAAACAAACATAGTCCTCTTTTTCCAGACTGAGTAACCGGCTGTAACTTGACAAATAATACAATCAATAAATCAGCAGTCAAGCTCAACATGCTAACCTGTATTGGATCTAATGGATACAGCACCAGAAATTACCTTCTCGACGTGACTGTAAACAATGCTGCACAATTGAGGTCAGCACTGGTCTGAGAAATAGTTGTGACTGAGCGTTATACAGACATAACGGGGCTCGAGGAACTCCACACGTTTGGTGAATCCGGCATCCTGAACGATAGAAAAAGTTTGTTTCTCTGTGTCGGCTGTTGCTTCTTTTCATCACTTTGCTGCACAGATGTATCGAATAACTCCGCATTATTCTTCTTCAGGTGGATGATCAAATTAGATGTATTAAAGGAAGACGCCTTGTTTCCTCCTCTCATAACCAACGCCTTGCAGTCATTTCAAAGCGCACATTCACTGTTAGTAGATGACACTTGGAAATACTTCCAAACCACGGACATCTCATGCACCGGGAGAGCTGAAGCTTGTTAGCCACGGTTAGCAACCTACGAGTGAAGCGTGTTGTTGTTGTTATACGTCATCAAGCACGCGCCTGTAAACGGCCCGTGTTGCATTCAGGTACACTCGGAAATGCTGAAGCCTACAGAACTATTATCAGTTGTAAAAACCAGATACCGATAATTCCCGATATTACATTTTTAACTCAATATCGGCCGATAATATCGGTGGGCCGATATTATCGGACATCCCTAGTACTGACTGGAACTTCCATTTAAGTATCATTTGACATTTTAAAGTAATGTGCAAAGGTCTTAAGAATTGATAAAGATACCTCAATCAGCCAATATGGCAGAACCCAAATATAACAGTGAACAAAAAGGTTATTAACCGGTAAAACTTTAAGGACAATGGAGTTACTAGGCTTTGTCACATATTTTCTAATAAGTCAAATTGTTTTAAAAACTTAAATGGTTAATCACTGATTATATTATTCAAAAGAGTGAGTACTTGATCTTAAGGCACTCAACTGAAAAATGTGTGTCATAGATAAGCTGAGAATTCAAATGAAAATGCAGTTAAATTATGGTATTCAACTCTGAATGATAACATTGGTGATCAATTTGTGCAAAAAAATCTCAAACTTCCAATTTGGCTGAGATGGAGTAGACACATGTCAAGTCTTGCTCCCCCAACTTTTGATAATTACTTAGTCTGTATTATTCATGTCTCATCAATGCATGTTACTAATTCAACTTCTTCCCTGGAGTTGTTTGTGCTTTGTCGTCTCGCAGGTCTCTGCTGATCGTGGTGGTGCCTGCTGCCGTGGTCCTGCATGACGCTTCATGCTGCTGTTATTACTATTAGTCATATATACTATCACTAGTCTTATAAATTATAAAATTTGTAGCCATAGAAACACCATCAGTGGAATGTCTCGCTGTACCGTAGCTGCTGTTGCCGCTACTCATCATTGATCATGTTCGTCATAATTATTATCATTTTCATATTCTATCACCTTAGCTGTGCTTGTTCCTACTATTCTGTTGTTTTAACTGCCATAACATACAAGTCATATTCACATTACTATAGATATTATAGTTACTGTTACGCTTTGGTTGCTTGCATCTCTGGAAGTGTGTCTGTCTCTGTCTTTTGTCTGTCTGTCTTTCTCTCTCCTTTTCTTCCGCCTCAACCAGTGCAGACAGATTTTCTGTATTTTTTCAACCCCTTCCAATTTGTCTTAAATAAATTTTTACTAATATAAACCAACAACTTAATGCCTTTATTTAGCAGAATAAACCAGGCCTCAAAACGCTTAATGGCCTGTATGACGGAGGTGTTTTTGCGTCCTTTGCATCAGTCTTGGACAAATACAGCCGGCCTAATAGTGACTTTTTCCGGTACTTTCAAATAAGATATTTTATCCAAAAGAAATTCCCACATTTTCCGAACCGCCCCCTGAAGCTGAGATGGACCAATTCCTGTCTCTCAACGTACAACACAAATGACTGATATGTCATTTATAATAAGATTCCTCTTCTGCGCTCAGTCCCTACTGGCTCACCTTAAAATGCATGGGAAAAGGACATTCTGAAACTGCTCCACTCATCCTCGATTTGTGCCAGGCACAATGCTTCATAGAGCCCATTTCACCAACGCTAAACTGGCTAAGATATACCCTAGTCACATCTCTGCTGATGGTGGTGGTGCCTACTGCCATGGTCCTGTGTGTAGGTCTCTGCTGATGGTGGTGGTGCCTGCTATCGTGGTCCTGTGCAGGTCTCTGCTGATGGTGGTGGTGCCGGCTGCCTTGGTCCTGTGTATCAGGTCCCTGCTGATGGTGGTGGTGCCTGCTGCCGTGGTCCTGTGCGCAGTTCTCGGCTGATGGTGGTGGTGCCTGTTGCCGTGGTCCTGTGGTCCTGTGTGCAGGTTTCTCCCGATGGTGTCGGTTCCTGCTGCCGTGGTCCTTTGTGTAGGTCTCTGCTGATCGTGGTGGTGCCTGCTGCCGTGGTCCTGTGTGCTGGTCTCTGCTGATTTTGGTGGTGCCTGCTGCCCTGGTCCTGCATCACTATTAGTCATTTATACTGTCACTAGTCTTATAAATTATAGAATTTGTAGCCATAGAAACACCATCAGTGGTATGTCTTGCTGTTTCGTAGCTGCTATTGCCCCTACTCATCATTGATCATGTTTGTCATAATTGTTATCATTTTCATGTTCTGTCACCTTGGATGTGCGTGTTCCTGCTGTTCTGCTGTGTAGACTGCCATAACATGTGGGTCATGTTCACATTACTATAGATATTGTTATAGTTACTGTTACTCGCTGGCTGCTTGCATCTCTGGAAGTGTGTCAGTCTCTTTGTCTTCTGTCTATCTTTGTGTTTCTCTCTTTCTCTCTCCTTTTCTTCCTCCCCAACCGGTCAAGACAGATGCCCGCCCTCCACAGAGCTGGGTCTGTCCGACGTTCCTGCCTGTTATAGGGAAGGTTCTCATTGCCACCGTACTCTATGGGGGAATTGTTGGGTCTATGCCTACTCTGTAAAGTGTCCTGAGATAACTTTTGTTATGATTTGGCACTATAAATAAAATTGAATTGAATTGAATTGAATTGAATTGAAATTGAATTGAATTGAATTGAAAGTCTAATAACTGACGACCACTCGGATTTAGATCAGTGAGACCTTTCCTCCCAACCACGCCTCTCCAGGTGTCTCCATCATTGCCCACGTGGAAGTCTCCCAGCAGAACTATAGAGTCCCCTACTGGAGCCCCATGCAGGACTCAATTCAGGGTCTCCAAGAAGGCTGAATACTCTGAACTGCTGTTCGGTGCATATGCACAAACAACAGTCAGAGTTTTCCCCCCTACCCCCTGCAGGCGTAAGGAGGCGACCCTCTTGTCCACCGGGGAGAACTGTAACACCGCGGCGCTCAGCCGGGGGTTTGTAAGGGTTTGTTTCTCTGGATGCAGTCAGGACCCACTTATTATCATTTTTGTTATTACTATTATTATCCTTATTATTATTATTTTTATATATAATGCTTCAATTTGCAAAAACAAGACGTATGTTTTTGAAAACTTCACCATCACTATGGCAATTTTTTAAACATGGTTTTCCAGAAAACTGTATCATAAAATTAAAAAAATGAGAAGTGATGGACAGTGACGCTACAATATTGCATTTTCTACATCAATCACCAGAAACTCCAACCTGTGACATCTACAATGCCACTTCAGGTAAAATGGGAGTTATATTTGAGATATTCCACAATGGCATGTTTGTTTTATAAGAAAGATTCCAGAATACACAGGATGAGATGTTGTTATCCTTGTGCAAGCACATACAATTAACTGGTGGACTTATCGGTGAATGGTGGATGACTTAAAGGAGAATTGAATTTACCGGATGCATCATCAGTAGTGTTCCTCTGGATCGTGGGCTGTTTCGGCCATTTACACTATACACCCTCCCCAGAGGCGGCCAGCCGCAGGGTGATCAGCCCTGAGCTTGTGTCCCAAGCCCAATTAGCCGTGAGAGTCACCTTGTTGTCAAGTGGCGGACATCTCAGAGGACTATGCATGGCAGGGGCGTCCAGCTCCCTGAGTCAGGCCTAGGCTGACCGCATACCTCCTATCACACTATTTGGGGGCCCAACTGGGGTCGTTTCGCTTCAGCCAGAGCCACTGGCTGCTTCTTTCTGCTGCCTCTGATGCGGCTTTGACGGCTGTGCGTTGGCTCTGGCCCTTAACTCCCAAGTCCCTCAGATGTTTTGTGGTAGATGTCCCCACGAACCCCCAGCACCCAAACTTCCACTGGGCGGACTTCAGCGTTCCAGCCACATTGTCGGGCTTCAGCGGCTAGCTCGATATACCGCAGGTGTTTCCGCTCGTATGCCTCCTCCATGGCATCCTCCCAGGGTACAGTGAGTTCGATTATGTAAACCTTCTTTAAGGAAGGGGACCAGAGCACCCAGTCAGGCCTCAAGGTGGTGGTGGCGATCTCCGAGGGGAACACCAGCTGTTTGCCAATATCTGCCAGCATATTCCAGTCACGTGCTAGGCACAGCTGGCTTCTCTCTGATAGTGTAGAGTTGCTCCTGGTTGCTGTGGCCCCTTTGCGGACAAAGGCAGTTGCCCACGAGGTGTTAGATGTTGGCTGTGGTAGGGCGTTGATGCTGGACCGTTTTCCCTCCAGTGTTGAAGCAAGGCTCTTCAAGACTTGGTTGTGGCGCCAAGTGTACCGTCCTTGGGTGAGGCTGGTTTTACACCCTGTGAGTATGTGCCGGAGGGAGGCTGGCCTGGCACACAGGACGCATCCAGGATCTTCGCCAAACCACTGGTGGAGGTTAGTCGGTGTTGGAAGGACGTCATAGGTGGCTCTGATTGCGAAGCTCAAGCTTCTCGCTTCCATGGCCCATACATCCCTCCAGCTCAGCCTTCTCCTTTCGACACCCTCCCACCATGTCCAAAGACCCTGTTTGCCAAGGGCGACTGCCTTGGCCCATCTTGCCGCCTCCTCCTGACGCTTCACTTCCTCCACTACCATCTTCCTCCGTGCTGGCGCAGTGGCATTTCTCCAGGCTGGGCGGCTAGTTGTTAAACCGAGGCCTCCTCTTCCTTGCTGAACGTTCCCCACAATGTCAGCATGCCTAAGAGCTGCTGTTGCCTCCTGCACTGCCCTTGCTGGTGTCCACTTGCGCCCAGTAGCCAAGGTTGGTGCATTTTCCCTCACCACCGGATCTTTAGATTCGTTCAAGGTCATTTGCAGTCGTGTTTTGGCACACTTGAACTCCTCCGTGAGGCTGGTGAGGGGCAACTTGAGGACACTGTCTCCGTAGAGGCCTATGGTGGTTAGGCAGCGCGGAATTTCAAGCCACTTCTTGACATGGACTGTGACTCTTCTTTCCAGCTTCTCTACTGTTGAGATAGGCACCTCATAGACCGCCAGAGGCCACAACACCCGGGGTAATAGACCAAACTGGAAGCACCAGGGGCCTCATGTATCAATGCACAAAAACGTGGCGTACGCCATTTTCCACGCCAACGTTCAGATGTATCAAAAGTGAAATGACCGTGGAAATGTGCGGTGCGCCACGCAAACTTCATGGCTGTCGTACGCACGTTTCTACAGCTATTGTTTCGTTGGCGACACTTAGAGGTGATGCTGGGAAACTGTTAGTTATGTGAAAACAATTCATCCTCAGTGTAATGTGCGCATCAGAGACACATTAATGGAAAATTAACACACACGTGTTTGCAATCATATGGATATAAAAGCATGCGCAATTTAATGAAAAATGGCATTAACAATGGCAGCCTTGGCCTTGTTAGAAGACATCACAAATGGTTATATCAGACGTGAGAAGGTGTTTAGAGAACGGGAAGATCTGTTGGCAAATGATGACAACTGGCTCATGAGTCGTTTCAGGTTGCCGAGGCCAGTGTTATTGGAGCTGTGCGTGGAGCTGCGGCCAGCCCTAGAACGACACACAGCCAGGAGCCAGGGGTTGTCCGTTCCCACACAGGTGCTGACCACTCTGGGGTTTCTGGCAACGCATGACTCGTTCAATCTAACCAATAGCATGGTTGGTAACAGATTGGAGGCTGGCACGGTGAGTGATGGGTGGCTTCTCGTGAGTAAATAATTTATCCGTTTAATGCGCCCCGAATTTAAACCAGCACAATGCCCGTTTGGACACGCGCATTCAAATATGTGTATTTGTTTTTTTCCCCAGTGAAAAAAGAATGGCAGAGCTATCTTGTCTCCTTGTGTTCAGTATTTGTCTCAATAAACGCGTGCGTAAAGTAAACTTCAGTAGCCACGGCGCACCTCTGCAGTCATTAACCCCGGCACCGACCAAGAGGGGAGGTACAACGACCGCCATTCCCGAACTCGGGCAGTGGTGGAGAGGGCAATTGGCCTATTGAAGGAGCGCTGGCGCTGTCTAGACCGGTCGGGCGGGGTGCTGCTGTACACACCTGAGAAGGTGTGCCGCATCGTGCTGGCCTATGGTGTCCTGCACAACTTGGCACACCGCCATGGCATACCACTGCCAGAGCATATCCCCCCCACCAGAGGAACCGGATGCCGGACCCGGCAACCTCGACCCACCCCGTGAAGCGATACCGGCCCGGCAGCGTCTGATTTCAACGATGTAAAGAGGCAAGGACACAATTTACTTTGTAAGTGCATTTATTGCATGATAAATATCTCACAGTGCATTGACCATTTGATCTAGACAATCACTGACGCCACGGATTGCTCTCACTATTTCCTCCTGTGATTCCAGCACAGCTTGTGAAAGGACACGGCCAGTCGGGCGGACGTCAGCTGGCGTGGAGTCGCCGGGGCGCGTGGTGCTGGAGGTGCCGGTGGAGACGCCAGGGCGCACGATGCAGAGGGAGGAGCCCTCTCCTGTCTCATCGTCTATTGAGAAATAATAATTAAAAAAATGAAGTAATTAAACATGAGTCAATGTGTTTATATCCTGGCAACTTAACGCACGAGCATGTGTAATGTGAGCAGCCTATTGTAAGACCAGTATAATGACATTTCTGAGTTTAACACATTTACCTTGAGGGCCCCCACAACTCCGATTAGAGCTGTGTCCTCCACAATAGCCGCCACTCTCTGATCAAAAGGGGGTCAGTTCCTCCCCTCCTGTCACCCCGCCCGTTGCGGTGATACTTCGGCGGTGGGCCGAAATCCTCCGCTTCACCTCCACCTTAACGTTGGACCCTTTTTTTTTATTATTTCAGTGGATGTTCGCTGCTCCGACCCCACAGCGTTCACTGCCTCACACACACACTCCCCACAAATGTCTCTTTCTTTGTGTTTATCCCTGAGAAGAGGCTACCAAATAACACAGCTCTTCGGGTCTCCACTTCATTTAATTACATTTCAAGCTTAGACTCGTTGAGGTTGCGCTTCTTACCTTTACTCATCGTTTAAATCTGATGCTGCAGAGAGGGAATCCCCGGTGCAGGCCCTATTTACATTGATTTGCATATTTAAATGGGGGCGTGGACAGGGAGGAAATTAGCACTTCTACATGTGCGCTCAATTCCACGTTGATTGGGATGTACAAAGGAAAAGCGCTTGGATCCATGCGTACGCACACTTTGATACATCTGAATTTTTTTGTGCTTACGCCAGTTTCTGGATTCTAGCGTACGCCATGTTTTAGTAAGAAAGCCACGCACGTCTTAGTACATGAGGCCCCAGGTCTTTAACTTCCCAGGTAGCTGGGTTTTATCAATCGCCTGTAGGCCTGCATTGATGTCACTGCACAGTTGCTTCACCTGGGGCCTCATGTACTAAGACTTGCGTGGATTTCTTACTAAAACATGGCGTACGCTAGAATCCAGAAACTGGTGTAAGCACAAAAAAATTCAGATGTATCAAAGTGTGCGTACGCATGGATCCAAGCACTTTTCCTTTGTACATCCCAATCAACGTGGAATTGAGCGCACATGTAGAAGTGCTAATCTACTCCCTGTCCACGCCCCCATTTAAATATGCAAATCAATGTAAATAGGGCCTGCACCGGGGATTCCCTCTCTGCATCATCAGATTTAAACGATGAGTAAAGGCAAGAAGCGCAACATCAACGAGTCTGAGCTCGAAGAGCTGTTTTATTTGGTAGCCTCTCTTCAGGGATAAACACAAAGAAAAAGAAATTTGAGTGGGAGTGTGTGTGAGGCAGTGAACGCTGTGGGGTCGGAGCAGCGCACACCCACTGAAATAAAAAAAAAAGGGTCCGACGTTCAGGTGGAGGTAAAGCAGAGGATTTCGTCCCACCGCCGAAGTATCACCGCAACAGGCGGGGGGACAGGAGGGGAGGAACTGACCCCCTTTGATCAGAGAGTCGCGGCTATTGTGGAGGACACAGCTCTAAGCGGAGTTGTGGGGGCCCATGAAGGCGACACAGATCATCCTCAAGGTAAATGTGTTAAACTCAGAAATGTCATTATACTGGTCGTACAATAGGCTGCTCACATTACACATGCTCGTGTGTTAAGTTGCCAGGATATAAACACATTGACTCTTGTTTGACTACTTAATTTTTTTAATTATTATTTCTCAATAGACGATGAGACAGGAGAGGGCTCCTCCCTCTGCACCATGCGCCCTGGCTTCTCCACTGGCTACTCCGGTGGCAGAGGTGCCAATTCATCTCCTGGGCACTGCCGAGGTGCTGTTGAGCAAGTCACCGAACCCCCAACTGCTTGGGGCGCCGGTCACTGGCAGCCCCCTCGCTCTAACATCTCTCCTTAATTGCATGTATAGGTCCTGTCTGTGCATGTGTGTATTTTGGGCCTGTGTGTGTAACATGATTAATAATAAGAGTGAAAAAATTAAATTTCCCCGTTGCGGGATGAATTCTGAATGGAATTGAATTCTTCCAGCACCACGCGCCCAGGCGACTCCACGCCAGCTGCTGACGTCCGCCCGACTGGCCGTGTCCTTCCACAAGCTGTGCTGGAATCACAGGAGGAAATAATGAGAGCAATCCGTGGCGTCAGTGATCATCTAGATCAATGGTCAATGCACTGGGAGATATTTGTCCCGCAATAAATGCACTTATAAAGTAAATTGTGTCCTTGCCTCTTTACATCGTTGAAATCAGATGCTGCCGGGCCCGTATCGCTTCGCGGGGTGGGTGAGGTTGACGGGTCCGGAACCCGGTTCCTCTGGTGGGGGGATGTGCTCTGGCAGTGGTATGCTATGGCGGTTTGCCAAGTTGTGCAGGACACCACAGGCCAGCACGATGCGGCACACCTTCTCAGGTGTGTACAGCAGCACCCCGCCCGACCTGTCTAGACAGCGCCAGCGCCCTTTCAATTTCTAAAGATATATATATATATAATCACACTACTGTTCGTGGGAAAAAACAAACAGGACAAAACAACTTACAGGAATTGACAAGACTGGTCACACGTATATTAATGACTGCAGAGGTGCGCCGTTGCTACTGAAGTGTGACATTTCCAACTTTACGCACGCGTTTATTGAGACAAATACTGAACACAAGGAGACAAAAAAGGCTTACTAGATAGCTCGGCCACTCTTTCTTCACCAGGTAAAAAAACAAATACACATATTTGAATGCGCGTGTCCAAACGGGCATTGTGCTGGTTTAAATTCGGGGCGCATTAAACGGATAAATTATTTACTCACCGAGAAGCCACCCATCGCGCACCCTGCCAGCCTCCAACCTGTTACCAACCATGCTATTGGTTAGAATGAACGAGTCATGCGTTGCCAGAAACCCCAGAGTGGTCAGCACCTGTGTGGGAACGGACAACCCCTAGCTCCTGGCTGTGTGTCTTTCTAGGACTGGCCGCAGCTCTGCGCCCAGCTCCAATAACACTGGCCTCGGCAACCTGAAACGACTCATGAGCCAGTTGTCGTCATTTGAAAACAGATCTTCCCGTTCTCTAAACACCTTCTCACGTCTGAAATAATCATTTGCGATGTCTTCTAACAAGGCCAAGGCTGCCATTGTTTATGCCATTTTTTCATCACTTTGCGCATGCTTTTATATCCATCCATATGATTGCAAACACATCATTCATTCATTCATCTTCAACCGCTTATCCCGGGGTCGGGGTCGCGGGGGTGCTGGAGCCGATCCCAGCTGACATCGGGCGTGAGGCGGGGTACACCCTGGACAGGACGCCAGTCTATCACAGGGCACAATGATTGCAAACACGTGTGTGTTAATTTTCCATTAATGTGTCTCGCACATTACACTGAGGATTAATTGTTTTCACATAACTAACAGTTTCCCAGCATCACCTCTAAGTGTCGCCAACGAAACAATAGCTGTAGAAACGTGCATATGACAGCCATGAAGTTTGCGTGGCCCACCGCACATTTCCACGGTCATTTCACTTTTGATACATCTGAACGTTGGCGTGGAAAATGGCGTGCGCCACGTCTTTGTGCGTACGCAACATTGAAACATGAGGCCCCTGGTCTTTATCCTTCAGGCTTGCGTCATAGCGCCTTCCAAGGCTTTTGACTGGCTGCTCAGATACAGTGGGGATTGGGTCGTCGCCGATGAAGAACTGCACGTCGGTAAGCACTCCCTTCACCACTGAGATGCTGCGTGACTTTGATGGTTTTATCTTCATACGGGTCCAACTGATGTTCTCCTCAAGTTTTCTGAGTAACCTCCTGGTGCATGGGACGGTGGTAGTCAGGGTGGTGATGTCGTCCATGTAGGCTCTGAGGGGAGGGAGGTGCCGGCAAGAGCCGAGTCTTTGTCCACCTACGACCCATTTTGAGGCTCTAATGATGACCTCCATTGCCATGGAGAAAGCCAAGGGAGATACGGTACATCATGATGCCTACTTCCAGGTGCTGCCATGAGGTGGTTAATTCAGGCGTCGAGAAGCAGAACTGCAGGTCCTGAAAGTAGTCTTTCACCAGGGTTGTGATGGTGTCTGGGATGTTAAAGAACTTAAAGGTTGTCCAGAGAAGCTCATGGGGCACAGAGCCGAAGGCGTTTGCGAGATCCAAGAAGATTGCATGGAGGTCCCTTTTCTCCAGTTTTGCCACTTGGAGCTGGTGCCAGATCATGCTGGCATGTTCTAGGCACCCAGGAAAGCCAGATATTCCTGCCTTCTGAACAGATGTATCCACGTACTCGTTTCTGTGCAGGTACTCGGCCATCCTTTGTGTGATGACTCCGAAGAAGATCTTACATTCCACGTTAAGCAAGGCAATTGGGCGGAACTGACTGATGTTTTCTGCGTCTTTCTCCTTTGGGACAAGGATCCCCCCTGTTTCTCTGCTCCAGAGAAACCTACAGACACCTGGTGCGTTCTTGTACACTTTGTATGGGACTCCGTTTGGCTGTTCTCGCCGGATGCACAATTTTCTCCACCTCCTTTCACGTTGGAGGACCGGTCTCAAATTGATGCTCTAGGGGGGTTGATTGGTGGAATGTCTGGAGGAATGGCCAGGTGTTCATGGCGCTTTGGATCAGAGTGCGTTGTTCTCAGGTGCTCCTCCAGGTCTTTCTTTGTTGTTTTTAGAACTCCGCTTTTCTCCTTGGTGAAGAGAGTCTTTAGGAATTTGAAGGGATCTTTGTAGAACCGTGTTCTTGTTAGTTCTTTATTCCTCCTTCGTTTCCGTGAGTTCTCTGCTCTGCGGAGGGATGCCAGACGTGTTTTGATGTCAGCTTGGAGAGTGCTGATGCCCTCCTTTTCCTTGATCTCTTGTTGCCTCCTGGAGACTGGTGGAGTGGGAGCCTGTTTAGCAACTTTCGGCTGTAGCACTCCGAAGCGTTCTGCTCGGTATTGATTGATGATGTTTCCCATATTCTCCATTTTCTTCTCCACTGTGCCTCGAAGTTGTTCGAGGGACAGGGTCAGGTCACTGTTCACCGTTTCCCACAGTTTTTTTCCGCAGCACTGAGCCACTTCACACGCAGTTTGTAGCTTGGAAGTCTCCGCTCGACTGCAGGTCGGGGAGTTTGGGTGGGTTCCACCGCTGATGTTTGTTCCACCGCTAGTTCAGTGCTTGAGTTTGCCTCTTCTGTGACAGGAGTGCGGATGTTCTCCAAACTATGGTTTTCGTCCAGTTGGTGAACTTCATTCGACTGATTTGACTCCTTCCGCAAGAAGTAGTCAATACGGCTTCTGTCTCTCTTCTGTCAAGCACTTTTTCCTTCCCTGGTGAATCCTCTGACCCCGAAAAGATGTTATTTTCCTCCATCCGCAGCTACATATCTGCAGCTTGTGGTCCGCTGAGCTGGTTGCTGTGGTGCTCTTTTGCGCTGTGCTGTCTTTACTCGTAGTCGTTTCCGGTCCAGTCGTTACCATTTTGTCAGCCGATGAGTCTTCCTCCGCCCCCGCGCTTGCAGACTCTGGGGGTGTTCTCTTTGTTTGCTTCTTCTTAGCTAAGGGGGGGTGTCTCCTCCAACCTGCAAGGCGTGAGAGACTACAGTCGCGGGCAGCTAACCCACGACTGTCCCGTTGGGGTCTATTCCCTCCTGCATGCTGTCTCTCCATGCTGTCACAAGGGCTTTCCCCTGTCGTCAGCTGATCTTTCTCAGCAGTCACTGGACGGGTCCAGATAAGCAGAATCCAGACTACACAGGATGAGATGTTGTTATCCTTGTGCAAGCAGATACAATTAGCTGGTGGACTTATCGGTGAATGGTGGATGACTTGAAGGAGAATTTAATTTACGGGATGCATCATGTAGGAATTTTACACAAAAAACTTTAGTCAAATCAAAAGGACCTAACAGAGTATATATTGCATAATTCAAATTCTACAGGAGGCTTTCTGGAGTCAGCAGAGTCGTTGGTAGTTTAGTGCGCCAGCAGGCATTTATTAGCAGGATGACATCGGATTCTACAGACGTCTGGAGAAATGTTCTATTCTCTATCTAGAGTAACTGTGAACACACAGTACCCGTGATCAGAGTCAAGAAGTTCTGATATCTATTCTATCTGCTCCAGCATATAAACTTGTTACAAAGGCGTGGTTATGTGTCCGCTTGTGCGTGCATATGTGTATTTCAGAAGTAGCAGTTGCTCCAGCCTCCATCTTCCTCCCTGTGCATAGGAGTAGCCTCTGTATAGCAGGAGTCTTCTTCTTTATCTGTGAAGAAAGCACAACACGTACAGCAATTTCCCTAATCTCAACTAACTTTGCCAGGTGCATATTTGCAACATGGCTAGTTCATTGTCTTTGTGACCTTGACCGACTTACTGTTCCTGTGCTTTTGGAGAAAGCAGAAAAAGATTGAGTCAAAAGTTTGTGTGCTTTTGGAAACGGAAAAGTTTGAGCTTGGACTAATAATCACTATCACACTTTAAATGATCATACCTAATAATCACACTTATCACATTCTTATTAATCATTACTAATACACACGTTAACATATGATTATTAATTCTTCAATCATTGATTATCACACTCTTATTAATCACTACTAATACACATGCTAACACATGATTATTAATTGAATCATTACTAATACACACACTAACACATGATTTTTAATTCTTCAATTCCCCCTGTTGATCACTCACCAGAGTGATCATTCCTCCGAGACCACAAAATCCTGGATGTCTAAAGGGATGCCACGGACGTGGCCTGCCAAGTTCCATAACTCTAACAATTATCAAACCATGCACATATGAGATAAATTACCACTAAAATAATGAATATTACAATAAACACAATAAGTGTCCACACACACACTGTTTGTTTTTCTGCTCCTTTTTTTTTTTTTTTACCCTATTTATCAACTCTATATACTGTGGTGTTTTTTACTAATGGTGTATGTGGGTCAATCATAGATTATATGTATTTACAGAAGTCCCTTAACCCTGCTCGGTTAGATCTGTTCTGACTTGATCTAAGGACCTTTTGGGCTCCTCTCCCTGTCTACACCTTGAAAGGTGAATCCACTTGTCACTTCCCTGTATTTTTACTGCTGTGGAGGTTCGCTCCACTACCTTATGGGGTCCTGTCCACCTAGAGTGTGTACACTTTCTTTTCAATATACTTTACATATACCCAAGGTTCACCTAACAGAGTCAATGGGGCCGGTACTGGTCCTGACCCCCCTTGGCTTCCTGTCAATGTTTTTTACCCAGCCTTGGAGTTGAGTCACGTAGGACCGTGCCAGTCCTGGTGTGGCCCCTGGCTGCAGCGGTTCCTGGTGTCTTGGTCCGGGGATGGTGCGACCTGTAAATAACTCATAAGGGGTAAATTTCTTTTCTCTGTTCACACTAGCCCTCTTAGAGTATAATGCCATAGGCAAACAGTCTAATCATGATAAACCTGTAGTTGCCATCAACGCTGAGCAATGCTCAGGGAATAAACTTGCACTACTCAAAGTGAACTATCACTGAAATGCACCTTTATCTCTCTTGCACATTAAAATCCACATAGCACATTGTAATATAGTGTTTATCTGCGATACTGTGCTTTTATTTTATTTTATTGTTGTTCATATTTTGTATTTTATATTTTATCTTATTTTTAGTACTTCTGATTGCTCTGTACCGCTGCTACGATGACCTAATTTCCCCTCAGGGGTAAATAAAGTTATCTATCTATCTATCTATCTATCTATCTATCTATCTATCTATGTTCACTCTCTTTCCCTCACCATGCTTACAAGCTACTGTTACTGCCATCACTTCCGCTAGCTGAGCTGACGGTTGTTCTGTCACTTCTCCTGTACTTAGTGTCTCAAACTTTCCCTGATCTTTGATTACCACTGCCCATGCTGCGCTTAGTCCTGCGCTGATCTTTTCTGAAACAGCAGCCGTATACATACAAGTCAATGTCTGGTCGGTCCTGTGATTTTGCATGCAAGTCGGGTCTCACTATAATGGCTATCACTGTCAGTGGAATGCAGTCATTTGGGTTTTTCGTCATCTGGAACTACTAAACAGCTCGCTGCATTAACTCCTTTGTGTGTGTACGTTATGTTTGGCGCATTTAAGCCGTCCTCTACTTTTCTTAGTCAAGAGCCTGATAGAGTAAAAACGGATGATGAGATTAACGCTATTACACTATGCCTGGTCAAAATTTTGGGTGGATGTCTGGATTACCTTTTTCTCTAATTCTGATTGTGAGGTGGTGTGATGAGTGATCTTGTACACCTGTCCTTCTTTGGAGTATGTGACTGCAGGGATTGTGGTTTGTTCCCAGTCCTGTAACTGAGATGTTGTTTTTACCATGGGCCCTAAATCTTTAGCTTGACATCCTGCTCCTAATGCTAATTATTTTTGCTATTTTTAATCCTATTTTGTAAAATTCTGTTGCTGCTGTGACAAAAGAATTTCCTCGTCTGCGGGACATCAAAGGTTTTCTGATTCTGATTCTGATTCTGATATATAAAGTCCAAAGTCCGTGTCCAAGGGGAACCCTCTACTTCCCTAAATCTTTCCTCATACACTTCTTCAGTTTGGGTGCGGTCATAGAGAAGAGTACATTGGGGAACGTCAGGGACCGGTTCATATGGGTGCACTGAGTGAATCCACGGTTTCCATTGTTGATACAGTTTCAAAACATTGGTAATTGGCGGGTCTGGGTCCTCTTTCAATTGAGCCCAATAAACGTTGGCCGACTGTTGCTGTTGATCAGGATCTTCCCCTAGGATCCATTGTCCATTGTTACATCTTGAAGTAATTGTCTCTGAACAGTCTATTTTTACCCTATTAGGGAAATGAACTTGCACCCCCTGTGGGCCACATAGGATATGTGCTTTCAATCTAACTAGGACATCTCTTCCTAGCAGTGAGATTGGGCATTGTGGCGAATATACATAGCTTTGATGAAACTGGTAACCAGCTATTTTAGAGGGATGGGGTTCTGTGAAAGGGAGTGACATTGGCTGTCCTCCAAATCCCACCAGGTCCATGGAATATTTGGAGAGCTGTTGACCGAACTAAGGTTGTATCAGAGTCGAATGTGTTTCTCCTGTATCGACTAAAAAGTTCACTTTTCGTTCGTTCTCTTCTCCCCGTAGCAAGGGGTCAGCCTCTCCCCTTGCCTTTGACCCTGGGCACCCCTGGTATTGGTCTGGATACCAGGTGCCTTGGGGCAACTGGTTACCTGGGGCCAGTTGTGGTTGCGGTGGCACATACTGTTGTTGCTGCTGTGGTGGGGGTCCTCTCTTGGTTGCCCTCTCTGGTTTGTGGACAGTCTCTTGCCCAATGTCCATGACCTCCACACACGAAACACCCATTGTCCCTAGGCCCCGGTGCTCCACCCCTGCCCCTTCCATAACCTCCTCGAGGATTAAAGCCTCGTCCTCTTCCTCCTCTATAATGTGATTGTGGTGGGCCCCATGGTCCTGGCGGGTTCCATGGTCCCCGGGGAGGGGGTCCTGTATAAAATTGGCCTGCAACTGGGGCAACTGGAACTGGGGATTCCCATTGGCGCTGGCTCCGCCTGTTGTTGGCTCATCTGTGCTTGTGTCTCTAACTGTAATTTGGTCAGTTGTATTTTCAAATTCTCTACCTCTGTCTTGCTTGCCTCTTTTCTCTCATCTGCTCTACGCATGTGATGTTGAAGTGTCCTCATCCATATGTGTAATGGCTCTTACTTCCTTGTCTGTTCCTTTCATAACTGCAGCTTTAAAGATTGATCCCTGCAGTGGATCTGACCCTGGATTGTTCCTGACCTTTCCTGCCAGTCTTTCCTGCATCTAAATCTAATTGGTCTGTTGTCCCTAATCCGTATTTCTGTCCAATTAATTCTTAGTTCTGTAGGAAATGCTGCTCCATTTTTTACACTGTTTCAATTATCGCTCTTTATCACTTATTTAGTTTGTACTTATTTTATTTCATCTGCTGCTAAACTGCACAGTGCGTATTGTTGTTTATTGTATAAACCTACGCTTAACCACAATGTCTGTTGCACTCTGTCACACTTAGTTATTGTTTGATTTATTTTATGTTAGCTTATTTTTATTTGATTATATTTTTATGCTTATTGTTACTCTGATCCTTTCCCATCTTTGAATTGAAACTGTTGCACAATAATTTCCCTCTGGATAAAATAAAGCTTCTTGAATCTTAATCTTCTCATACCACCTATGGTGGGATACTGTGACTCTACTAAGGAGCTTTTCATAAAATCTAATATTTAAAAATTTACGGATATAGTCAAGCTAAAAATACTTGAAATCATATTCAGAGCTGTAAAAAAATCTTCCTACAGGTATTCAATCTTTATTTAAATTAAGAAACAATTGCTATAATTTAAGAGGACTGCTTCGATTTGAAATAAGAAAAGCAAGAACTAACATTAGACAAAGATGCGCGTCCGCGTCCGTTATTGGTGTAAAAACGTGGAATGACCTTAATGATAAACTGAAAGTAATTACAACACGACCGATATTTAAAAAGACCTTGAAATTTGAAATAATTAATGAATATGTATAAATGTTATAATTGGAAAAGAGAAAAATAAATAAATAAATAAAAAAGGAAAATGTTATTCATGTTGATTATTGAATACATGGAAATGAGAAAAAATAAACCTTATTGATGCAAATATGAACTTTGATTTTGCAGATTTTGATTTTTGCTTTGTGAGTGTGTGTATGTGTGTGTGTGTTTACATGTATAATATGTTTAAATGTATATAAAGTAAGTAAATGATTTCATTTATTTAAGTATAAGTAAAAATACTTTTAATCAAATATATGTTTAATCATAAGTAAATATGTTGTGTTTAAACAGTTAGAACTGTGATGTTAGGGTGGGCTAATAAAAGCAAGTTGCTTCAGCCCCTTTAATCCTTTTTTGGTTGAAATTGTCAAAATATTATGTTATTTTATTTAACATCTGATGTATAACCAAAAATAAAATTCATCCATTCATTCATTCATGGTGAGCTCTGTGCCTACGGTTAGACCAGCTAATTTCTGTAACCATATTCCAGCTCTGTCACTAAGTGGTGGTAGTTGTGCATTCATGTGTTCCTTGTCTGCTAAACTAAATGGTTTGTATATCGGTGGTCCTGTCCCTAGTCTTAGTTCCTGGTCCTTCACGTCCGCATTCTGACCATAGTATCTCCTCTTCCTCCCCCTCTGAGCCAGAACTCATCATACTGATTTTTTAGATTTACGTGTTTGTTTTTAAATCCCTGTCTCTTTTTCCCGTGTTTGTCGCTTTTCTGGCTTCTTCAGTCATAGTCAGAGTGGTCTGAGTCAGTTAAGTCAGTCTCAGGTTTGGGTTTTCCTGCTTGGTGTCTGTGGATGTTAGTAGGTGTTTTTTCATTAAACGGCAGTTTTGTCCTTGTTGCTGCTCCCTCTATTTCTCCCTCTAACTTCTTCTCTCATACTGTCTCTCCGAAAGCCCCTCCTTTCTGTTGTGCCCTCTCATGCAATCTCTCTTCCTCATATCGCGCTCCTCTCTGACGCTGTCTCTCCTTCTCCTACTGTTTTTCCTCCTCCCACTGTCTCTCCTCTTCTGTCTGAAGTCTCACCCTCTCAGATTCCCCTGTTATGGTACTATAGTCCTCCTCTAACTGGATAATTTTAACCATATTCTCTGGCTCGTTTCACTCGTCCTACTACTCGCTGCCAGTATTCATCCCAACCTAATCCTGGGCCTGTAAATTACGTTGAATATAGCACATCATATTCACAAAATGTGTAGTTGCATTTTCATGAGAAATCTCTTAAAATTTGTTTATTTTTACCGTTACTTCCTGTTTTTAGGCTTGTGCTTTTATTTTGATAGAGTGTAACCGGAAAAGAGAAAAAAAAGAACAACTTTACAGTTTTTTTTAGTGTCTTGCAAACGGGTCTATCAAAAGTGCAAAAACTTAAGGAAATGTAAACCGCGTTTGTTTAGCACCTGGCTGATAAAGGCACAAGGTTTGTCATCATTTTGTTTCATGTGGTGCTTAATGCGTTATCAAAACGGGATGTCCTTGTGTTGCTTTGCATCGTTTTATAGAAGTCTATTTTAAGCTTTTAATTTAATCAGTAACGCTGTTTTGGTGCGATTCAGAGCATCTGTCTCTCTGAAGGAGACAATTATTTCATTACACTCCTTGCTAGTATTTAATAAATACATCATTATTTTTGTGTGCATTAACAATCTTTGGAAGTTAAAGCTGCAAACTGACAGTTATGATATCATTTTTTAAGTAAAATATGTTTGTTTATTGCACTCTATTCTGAGTTTGTAATCAAGATAATAGGTTAAAAAGGATACTTCAGGATTGTAAAAGACAATTCATTTTCTGTAAAAGGTTAAAAACACTATTTTGATATTGTTGAACATGATATTACATAGATGGTATTATTTATTTATTTAATACATATTATTTTTGTTTTATTACATAGCTCTTACTCTTATTGTTCACGTTGTGTTCAGAGTCTTTAAGGGAGCAACTGTATCATCTATTTTGCCCAAAAATAAACACTTGTGAACCATCAGTTAAAGCGTCCGACCATCAATCAGCCGGGACTCTACAGGGCCTGCCATAGTTATTTCAGCTGTTAAAGTACTATTCACAGGTATTTATTTATTCTATTATTCACACACACTCGTTATCCGGTCAGTGGATCTAGTCCCCAGTGATCCTCCCCTCACTCAAGCTTCTACTCTACCTGGATAGAGCGGAGTGAGACGATGTTAATCACTAGTTTTCATGACCAAAAGCCGAGCGTCACAGCCCCGTTATTTATGTACCCCCAGATAAGAGAAGACCAGTGGTGAGTTTAATCGTCAGGCTTTTCTGTGATGTCTGCAACAAGCTTCTACTGACAGTGTTTCACCATCAGCGGCTCCAGACAGGGTGTATCCACCACCACAGAAACCTACTCACACTTTTATCTGTTTGTGTTCTCTATTATCTTCGAAACCTTCCATACAACAATCCCACAAACAAACACAACTTTTAAGTATTTCTTATACTTTGGTTCCCAGAACCTTTAGGTCCCAGACCTATAATTTTTTTTCTTTGGTTCCCAGAACCTTTAGGTCCCAGACCTATGGTGGCTTTCTAGGCTCACCTAGGGGCTATCCCTCTGTGGCACTTTTAGTCCTTAATCCCTAATGTATATTCGAGGGTCTCTACAGCCCCCGGCCTTTCTGCGTTCCCTGAACGTCTTACTGAGCACCGTTTATGCGCCAAGAACCTGTCGGGATTTATGATCCCAACACTCCTTTACCTTTTACTTATACTGATTCCAAATCAGTTTACCAGGCCTTTTTTCAAATCGTCAGTCCCCCGGCTAAATTTGGATCAAATTAACCTCGAGGAAACATACTGACTTTCTCCACCAATTTAGATTATAGGCCGAATCACAGTCTTTACTTCTTAAGAAGAATAGGTGACTGCTTACCTTTTGTCAGTGATGGGCGCCCTTGTGGAGAATTTCAGTCGGCCCCAGGAGGTTCCCAGTGACTCCGCTTGGTCACCGGTCCAACCTCTGCAGCTCCTTTTACCCGAGCCTCCTTGTTAGAATCACGCCGGGGTCACCAAGTTTCTCTGTAGGAATTTTACACCAAAAACTTTAGTCAAATCAAAAGGACCTAACAGAGTATATATTGCGTAATTCAAATTCTACAGGAGGCTTTCTGGAGTCAGCAGAGTCGTTGGCAGTTTAGTGCGCCAGCAGGCATTTATTAGCAGGATGACATCGGATTCTACAGACGTTTGGAGAAATGTTCTATTCTCTATCTAGAGTAACTGTGAACACACAGTACCCGTGATCAGAGTCAAGAAGTTCTGATATCTATTCTATCTGCTCCAGCATATAAACTTGTTACAAAGGCGTGGTTATGTGTCCGCTTGTGCGTGCATATGTGTATTTCAGAAGTAGCAGTTGCTCCAGCCTCCATCTTCCTCCCTGTGCGTAGGAGTAGCCTCTGTATAGCAGGAGTTTTCTTCTTTATCTGTGAAGAAAGCACAACACGTACAGCAATTTCCCTAATCTCAACTAACTTTGCCAGGTGCATATTTGCAACATGGCTAGTTCATTGTCTTTGTGACCTTGACCGACTTACTGTTCCTGTGCTTTTGGAGAAAGCAGAAAAAGATTGAGTCAAAAGTTTGTGTGCTTTTGGAAACAGAAAAGTTTGAGCCTGGACTAATAATCACTATCACACTTTAAATGATCATACCTAATAATCACACTTATCACATTCTTTTTAATCATTACTAATACACACGTTAACATATGATTATTAATTCTTCAATCATTGATTATCACACTCTTATTAATCACTACTAATACACATGCTAACACATGATTATTAATTGAATCATTACTAATACACACACTAACACATGATTTTTAATTCTTCAATCATCAGTAGTGTTCCACCATACACCCTCCCCAGAGGCGGCCAGCCACAGGGTGATCAGCCCTGACCTTGCGTCCCAAGCCCAATTAGCCGTAAGAGTCACCTTGTTGTCAAGTGGCGGACATCTCAGGGGACTATGCATGGCAGGGGTTGCCAGCTCCCTGAGTCAGGCCTAGGCTGACCGCATACCTCCTATCACACTATTTGGGGGCCCAACTGTGTCAAGAACGGTACGGGGATAGCACAAAAGGTGGACCCAATGCAGACACGGACAAAAAGTAAAGTACAAAACAAACGTTTAATATAATAAACCGACAAACGCAAAACACTACAGAGAATACAAATACAAAGACTAACTAAACGAACACGGGAATACAGGAACAGGAAGACGACGAAAGACCAGGGAGATGGACGGGAAACGGGAACACGGGAAACTACGGAGAAAACAGAAAACAAACACGATTAATCAACTTACTTCGGGGAGCGTGAAAACCACAACGAGAAAGGGGATGCCAGTCCGCGGGGAATAGTTTTATCAATACGGGGTCGACGACGGTCCGGCGCTGCATGCCTGTCAGCTTCAGGTATTTATGGTGGTGGAGTAATCAGCATAACAGGCTGCAGCTTGAGGGAAACGCCTCCCGGACCTACACACAGACAAGGGAGAGACACATGCAGGGAAACACAGACAGAGGGAGACAAACTCACACAGAACGGAAGAGAGGAGGGTACTGACAGAAACAGTTCTTGACAGTACCCCCCCCTCAACGAGCCCCTCCAGGCGCTCTACCGGGCCTCCCAGGGTGGAGGCTGGTGGTTACTGGTTTGACTTGGGAGACATGGAAGGTTGGGTGGATTCTGAGAGACGCAGGGAGCTTCAGGCGGACAGCACAGGGGTTCACGATGGCCTCGATCTCGAACGGTCCAATGAAACAAGGGGCGAGTTTCTTAGACGCGACATTCAGGGGAATGTCACGCAAATTCAGCCACACCTTTTGTCCAGGTCTGTATTTGGGTGCAGGCGATGACGATCTGCCATCTTGCGGTTCTGCTCCGCCGTTCGGAGCAAGGCCCCACGGGTCTCCCTCCAAATCCGACGCACTCTCCGGAGATGGTGCTGAACGGATGGCACCGCTATCTCGGCTTCCTGGGCCGGGAACAAAGGGGATAAGTAGCCCAACGAAGCCTCGAAGGGGGACATACCTGTAGCGGTGCTGGTAGGGAGTTGTGGGAGTACTCGACCCAGGAGAGCTGCGAAGACCACGAAAAAGGGTTGCGGGCACAGATGCAACGAAGAGCAGTCTCCAAATCCTGATTAGCCCTCTCCGTTTGGCCATTCGACTGGGGGTGGAAGCCCGAGGATAAACTGACCTTGGCCCCTAAGGCTGGCAGAAGGCCTTCCAGACCCAGGAGGTAAATTGAGGACCACGGTCGGAGACGATGTCCGCAGGTATTCCATGGCCGACGGCAACTTAGGGAGAGGAACAAAGTGCACCATTTTGGAGAAACGATCCACTATCGTAACGATGGTGTCTTTACCTTGTGACACAGGGAGTCCGGTAACGAAATCCAGCGCGATGTAGGACCATGGTCGACCGGGGACCGGGAGAGGGCGAAGAACACCAGCTGGAGGTCGATGAGATGCCTTCCCTTGGGCGCAGACGGTGCAGGCCAGGACAAACTCCTTCGTATCCGGCTCCATGGATTTCCACCAGAAGTGGCGACGAAAAAGTGGGTTCTGGTGATTCCGGGATGGCAGGAGAGACAAGATGAGTGTCCCCACTCGAGTACCTGAGAGCGAACATGGACAGGGACAAACAGGCGTCCTGGTGGTCCACCACCAGGGTCGGGATGCGAGTGCTGCGCCTGACGGACCGTGGCCTCGATCTCCCAGGTTAATGCTGCCATGACACAAGATGAAGGGACGATGTTCTCCATACCGAACTCCTCCTCCTCGGTAGGTCCAAACTGCCTTGAAAGGGCATCAGGCTTAACGTTCTTACTTCCTGGAATGTAAGTCAGAGTGAAATTAAAACGACCAAAGAACAAAGCCCATAGGGCTTGGCGGGAATTAAGCCTTTTGGCCGATTTTTGTGGTCCATCCAGACCACAAATGGAATCTCTGCCCCCTCCAGCCAATGTCGCCACTCCTCCAACACTAGCTTCACCGCCAGCAACTCACGGTTTCCAACATCATAATTTCTCTCTGCAGGAGACAGTTTCTTGGAGAAGAAAGCACAAGGGTGAACCTTGTTGTCGGACTTGGCTTGCTGAGACAAAACCGCCCCCACTCCCAAATCAGAAGCGTCCACCTCAACGATGAACTGGAGACCAGTGTCAGGCTGCGTGAGCACAGGAGCGGAAGAAAAACACTTCTTCAGAGTCAAAAAGGCGCTGTTGGCGGCAGGGGACCAGTCAAACGGAGTAGCGGGCGAGGTCAACCTGGTCATCGGAGAAACTACCTGACTGTAGTTGCGGATAAATCGCCGGTAGAAATCAGCGAAACCCAAAAACCTCTGAAGTTGTTTGCGAGAGGTAGGTGTGGGCCACTCCGTCACAGCCGTGACTTTCGCAGGGTCAGCCCTAACCCGTCCGCTCTCGACAATATAACCCAAGAAGGCTACCGACGATACATGAAACTCGCACTTCTCGGCTTTCACAAATAACCGATTCTCCTGGAGACGCTGAAGCACCTGACGAACGTGCACCACGTGTTCGTTCAAGTCTTTAGAGAATACCAGGATGTCGTCTAGGTACACAAATACGAAACGGTTGGGAAGGTCCCGAAGCACTTCGTTAATTAAAGCCTGAAACACAGCCGGAGCATTGGTTAACCCGAAAGGCATGACCAGGTACTCAAAGTGCCCGAGTGGCGTATTAAAGGCTGTCTTCCACTCGTCCCCCTCCCTCACCCTCACGAGGTGATATGCGTTGCGGAGGTCGAGTTTCAAGAAGATGGTTGCGCCATGCAACGCCTCGAATGCAGAATTGATCAACGGTAATGGGTACTTATTCTTAATGTTGATGTTATTAAGTCCCCGGTAATCTATGCAGGGACGCAGGGATTTATCCTTCTTGGCCACGAAGAAAAACCCCGCTCCCAGGGGGGGAGACGAAGGGCGAATAATCCCTGACTTGAGGGAGTCGTTAATGTAGGTCTCCATTGACTCTCGTTCGGGACCTGACAGATTGTAAAGACGACTAGTGGGAAAAGTCGATCCGGGCAAAAGCTCAATGGGGCAGTCGTAAGGACGGTGAGGAAGCAAAGATAAAGCCTTAGTCTTGCTAAAAACCTTGGCGACATCGTGATACACGGGAGGTACGGAAGACAAATCAGGCGGATCAGGAACAGCGGAACTGAGAGCACTAGGACAACTAGGAGGAGCTGAGCGGAGACAGGAAGAGTGACAATGGCTACTCCAACTCACGATCCGACCCGTTATCCAGTCAATGACCGGGTTGTGAGTGATGAGCCAGGGAAGACCAAGAACTACTGGGGCATTAGTGGAAGGCATAACATGAAACGCTATAGACTCAGAGGCCCTCATTTATCAAACGAACGTACGGCAGAAAAACGTGCGTACGACCATTTCCTGGCAAACGTCGGCATTTATCAATTTGGACGTGAGCGGGAGCTACGATCAAATCTCACGTCTGGTCTGAGATCGTGTACGCAAATTTGAGCCTGTGGATTTGCGGTGCAGCACAGAAAAATCTGGCTGAAAATAATGAACAAACCTCAGCTGTCATTACACATAAGCAGTCACATATTAAGAACAGATCAAAACGGATTCTTAAAACGAATAAAAAAAAAAAAATTGTGGTTGATTGTACTCATGTGCGTCTGAAGGCACCATCCATGAATGATTACGCATTCATCAATCGCAAAAACTACCACTTGATAAATGTACAGGTGATTTGTGATGCCAAGCTATGGCTTTTTAACGTGGTGGCCAGATGGCCAGGTGGCCCGGGGGAGGGGGGCACGCGATTCTTTTATATTTTAAAACAGCTCGGCTCAAGCCCCCCGCGACCCCGACAGGAACAAGGTTGGAGATGAATGAATGAAAAGGAAAGCGCACTGCAGAGCCAAAGTCATCTCCTCGGTAAGTGGCTACCCTCGATAAATTGCATTAAATCAAACAAGGTTTCAGATGATTAACATCTTGGTATGGTTCTTCTAGACGACAAAGGTTATCCTCTAACGGAATACCTAATAACCCCCCTGGCAAACCCCGCTACAGAGCAGGAGCGCAGGTTCAGCAGTGCGCACACACGCACAGGCGCACAGGGGTCACAGTGGAGCGCTGCTTCAGGTTGACTTCCTCCGTTATTCCTTTCCATACAGCGTTTTAATGGGCCCCCTTTATTCCACTCTTAAGACTGACAAAAAGCACATCTTTATTTTGCTCCATCTCGGATGTCAGGATGCCATCTGTGTGTCGGAAAAGTGTCTTTTCTTCCCAGCGTTTCTCTTCTACATGTTTGACCTCAGTGGGCGAGGCCTCCGAAACAGGAATATTTAAGGGCGTAAAATGTTAATGACGATCGAATTCAGCCACTGCATTTATCAAGGCCCGCTCATTCGTACGCTGAGATTGGTCCGATACGAATGTTTCATAAATCACACGTGTGTCCTGTCATACTACCAATTCTGATACTGATATACTTATCGATATTTAATTCAGTTATTAAAATGACACATAGTTGTAAATTAATGAATCGTGTTGTTAATTAAACAGTCTTAACAGGGGAGCACATCTATCTGGATGGACCACAAATGATGAAGGGCAGCAGAATATACAGTGAATGCATGGTTCCCCAGCACCAGATGCTGTTTTGCAGTTACTGTCAGTGCAGTGTGAGGTCATGCAAACTACCAGAGTGGACATGTCTCAACAATGGGCAGAAGTGCACAAACCTGTGCAAATTGCAAACCTGTGCCAACCAATGCAGTGAGGAAGAGCACACCTGACTCAGATGTAGATGATGTTGATTAAAAAAATGAGGGCCGTTCATAAATGACCCTCTCTGCACTATGATGTTCAGTGACATTTTAACACTTCTGTTCTCCTCTGTTATGCCACCTGTGATTTGGCTTTTGCTGAAGTCATAATGCCCCCGCGACCCCGACAGGGACAAGCGGTTGAAGATGAATGAATGAATAAATGAAGTCATAATGCCTTGTTACTCTGTTATATGTTCTGCTTCACACAGGATGATTGTATAAAGTGTATACATCCGTATACTTTGTTTTCATCTCATTTTGTTGGAGATGTCTTCTTGCCCTGCACCAGACAGGATGATGATTCCATAATTTATTGTCATATTAAAGTTGTCTTGTTATGCTGCTTTTAGTCGGCAATTATGTCCTGTGTCTGTAAACAGTCTGCTGTGCTGTCAATGGAGTCTGAGTTTCTATCTATCTATCTATCTATATAGACATATATATGTTTCTCTTTCTCTCTCTCTCTTTATATATATTATATATATTATATATATATTATATATATACATACATATATACAGTATATATTATATATATATGTATGTATATATATATTATATATATATATACATACATATTTATATTATATATATATATATATATTATATATATATATGTATATATATATAATATATATATAAACATACATATATATATTATTGTGAGCCTCCCTGCTCACCGGACAGACGGACAATGAGAGACACAGCGTTTGTCAGCGGTTAACTGTTTATTTTCCGCTTCTTTTCCCCCCCCAAACGTGACTCAACGTCTTTCACGTTGTACGGACGAGCGGCCGTCCCTCTGACGGCCGTGGTCCAGTGTCTGCTGCCTCTCTATTCGGTCCCCGCTCTGGTCCTCCCATAGGACCCAGTCTACTGCAAGAGACAGAACCAGGTTACAAACGTGCTTATATAGCTGACTGATTACCTGATTCTGTCCAGCTGTCTGATCACCGGCCGAGCCACTCCTCCCTCTCCTCCAGCAGTCGACACCTTAACCACACCCCACTGCCACATACCCCCACCGCCCGACTTAGGCCGGGATCCCACCGGCCGCAAGCCCACTCCCCCCCCCCTCCGCGGAGCGGGAGAGAAAGTCAGCCACGACCATGCGGTTACCCGGCCTATGGATCACCTTGAACCGGAACGGCTGTAATGCCAGATACCAGCGAGTGATCCGCGCGTTGGCATCTTTCATGCGGTGGAGCCATTGGAGCGGGGCATGGTCCGACCAGAGGGTGAATGAGCGCCCCAGGAGGTAGTAGCGGAGGGCCCCGACCGCCCACCGTATGGCGAGGCACTCCTTTTCCACCGTACTGTAGTTCACCTCCCGCTGAGCCAGCTTTCGGCTAATGTACAGTACGGGGCGGTCGATCCCCTCCACCTCCTGGGACAAAACGGCCCCCAGCCCACTGTTCGAGGCATCGGTCTGCAGGATGAAAGGGAGAGAAAAGTTAGGGGTGTACAAGAGTGGCTTCCCACAGAGGGCTCGCTTCTACCTCTCAAACGCCAGCTGACACGGCTCCGTCCACTGGACCGGATCTGAGGCACCCTTTCGGGTCAGGTCGGTGAGGGGGCTGGTCAGCTCCGAAAAGGCCGGAATGAACCTCCTATAGTAACTGGCCAGCCCCAGAAACCTCCTGACCTCCTTTTTTGTCTTGGGTGTCGGGCAGGCCGCCACTGCTGCGGTCTTTTGCACCTGTGGCCGCACCTGCCCGCCCCCCAAGTGGTACCCCAAATACCGTACCTCCCTCCGTCCAACCGCACACTTCTTCGGGTTGGCCGTGAGCCCCGCCTTCCTCAGAGACTCGAGCACCGCCCCCACCTGCTGCATATGCTGCTCCCAGGACTCACTATGAATGATTACATCATCCAAGTAGGCCGCAGCATATGCAGAGTGAGGCCGCAGTACCCGGTCCATGAGGCGCTGGAAAGTAGCTGGGGCCCCGAACAGCCCGAACGGAAGTGTGACAAACTGGTACAAACCGTACGGAGTGGAGAAGGCCGTCTTTTCCCTGGACTCCGGCGACAGGGGAATCTGCCAGTAGCCCTTGGTCAGATCCAGTGTCGTGAAAAAGCGAGCCGTGCCCAGCCGATCCAGGAGTTCGTCGACCCGGGGCATTGGGTAGGCATCGAATTTGGACACCTCATTGACCCTGCGATAGTCCACACAGAACCGTATTGACCCATCAGACTTGCGAACCAGCACAATGGGGCAACACCAGTCACTGTTGGACTCTTCTATTACCCCCATCTCCAACATGGCCTGAAGCTCTGCCAGAACCATTTTCCTCTTGTGTTCTGGCAGCCGATAGGGTCGTGAACGCACGGTCACCCCTGGGGTTGTTTCTATGTGGTGGTGTATGAGGCTTGTGCGTCCTGGCAGGGGCGAGAACACATCCGCAAAACGCTGCTGCAACGAGGCCACATCTGCTATCTGGCTCGGTGAGAGATGGTCATCAAAGGGGACCGGTGCTGAATAGTTCGATTTTACCACCTCCGGCCCCAACTCATCTCTCTCGATCACCGTAGTAGCCAGAGAAACAGCAGTCACCTCCCTCCAGGCTTTAAGGAGGTTGAGGTGGTAAACCTGTGTGGCCCCGCCCCTGTCTGAACGTACAACCTCATAGTCAACATCCCCCACTCGCCGTGTGACCACAAAGGGCCCTTGCCACTTGGCGAGCAATTTGGAGCTAGATGATGGTAGCAATACAAGCACTTTATCTCCCGGTGAAAACTGTCTAAGTTTTGCCCCTCTGTTGTACAGACGCTGTTGACGTTCCTGGGCCTGGAGCAAATTCTCCCGTGATAACTGACCCAGTGAGTGGAGTTTTGCTCGCAGGTCCAGGACGTGCTGCACCTCGCTCTTGCTGGTGCTTGGACCCGCCTCCCAGTTTTCCTTAACCAGGTCCAAGACACCCCGCGGTTTTCGGCCGAACAGGAGTTCGAAGGGAGAAAATCCCGTGGAGGCCTGGGGAACCTCCTGCACTGCAAACAACAGAGGGTCCAACCATTTATCCCAATTACGGCTATCCTCGTGCACGAACTTACGAATCATGTTTTTCAGTGTTTTGTTAAACCGCTCCACCAGGCCGTCGGTCTGGGGATGGTACACACTAGTCCGGATTGAACGGATGCCCAGTAATTCATATAGTTCGCGTAGTGTACGTGACATAAAGGATGTGCCCTGATCCGTCAGGATCTCTTTCGGGATCCCAACTCGGGAGATAACTTGAAACAGTGCCTGTGCAACACTCTTTGCAGAGATATTGCGCAGAGGCACCGCCTCGGGATATCGGGTTGCATAGTCCACTAGGACTAACACAAAGCGATATCCCCGTGCACTCCGGTCTAATGGCCCGATGAGGTCCATGGCAATTCTATCAAATGGGACCTCCATTAGTGGTAGTGGGCGCAACGGCGCTTTTGGGGTGGCCGGCGGATTGACTAACTGACATTCGCGGCAGGATGCACACCACCGACTTACATCTGCGCGAATGCCCGGCCAATAAAATCGGGCCATGATCCGGTTCAGTGTTTTGTCATAGCCTAGGTGGCCCGCCATGGGGTTATGATGAGCCGCCTGGAAAATTGTTTCCCGGCGGCTTTTGGGCACCAACAACTGGGTGAGTTCTTCGCCTGTCCGAGCGTCACGACTCGCTCTGTATAACCTGTCCCTAATGACAACAAAATATGGGTGAGTGAGTGCTGTGTTAGGGTGGACCTGGCACCCATCAATTTTCATCACTTGGTTAAAGGCATGACGGAGGGTCTCATCCCGAGACTGCTCAAGTGGAAAATCTTCCATGGGGGCTATCTGCAGGGCCCCCGGAGCCAGCCGTGCTGGCCCCGCCGGCCCCACGCCCCCCCCGACGGCGTCGGGATGCGGCACCCCCGTCTCACCACTAAGCACGGCACACCACTCGCATTCCCCTGACGTACGTGACCGCACCCTCATAGTTTCCCCCGCTAAGCTAGCAAACCCCGGCCAATTCGTGCCCAAGATTAGAGGGTGCGTGAGGCGAGTACTAACTCCAGCCCTAACTCTATGCTTTTTCCCTTTAAAAAGAATTTCTAGAGCCACCACCGGATAATCGTGAATATCCCCATGCACACACCTCACCTTCACCCACGATGCCTCTAGCAAAGCCCCCGGTCGAACCAAGCGCTGGTGGATCATGGTCTGTTCACAACCAGAGTCCAGCAGAGCTTGGTGTGTACCCCCCTGTATACATACCGGTATACGGTACGTCCCTTCCGGACCGGGGGAGGGAGCTGGCGGTCCCGCAACCCGCACCACTTGTCCCACCTCCATGAGGGGGCACTCCGCCCGGAGATGGCCCTCTTCAGGTGGGCAAAGTCATGGCGAGAGGCCGCCGGCAGGCTGTGTGCGGCCAGCTGCGCCACGCCGGTAAGCAGGGGGAGAAGCCGGACCGCCCTCTCCTCCTCCGACCACCCGCACGCCTCCGCCGTGCCCTCGAAGATGTCCAGAAATGCCTCCGGATCATCCTCTGCTGTCATCCGTTGAAGGGCAACAGGCGGAGGCCGGCCGCGACTGGGCTCCGGGTCGGGCTGGGTGGCCGGGCGCTGCAGCAGCCCCTGCAGGAGAGCACGATCTTCCCTCTGGGCCGCCGCGATGTCGGCCAGGGCACGGGACTGCTGCTGCTGGAGAGCGGTGGTGCTCTCCTGCATCGCGGCGAGGTGCTGGAGGGCCAGCGCCAGCGGGCTTTGGGCTTCCGACATTTCCCTGTTCAGGTGCCAGATGTGCGCCTCCCTGCTCACCGGACAGACGGACAATGAGAGACACAGCGTTTGTCAGCGGTTAACTGTTTATTTTCCGCTTCTTTTCCCCCCCCAAACGTGACTCAACGTCTTTCACGTTGTACGGACGAGCGGCTGTCCCTCTGTCTGCTGCCTCTCTATTCGGTCCCCGCTCTGGTCCTCCCATAGGACCCAGTCTACTGCAAGAGACAGAACCAGGTTACAAACGTGCTTATATAGCTGACTGATTACCTGATTCTGTCCAGCTGTCTGATCACCGGCCGAGCCACTCCTCCCTCTCCTCCAGCAGTCGACACCTTAACCACACCCCACTGCCACAATTATATATATAAAAAGAGAGATATAATATATTTATATATTATATTGTCAATAATGAATCTATGATTGCGGTCCAGCTTGTGCCTGTCATAAAGGACAAAACTGGTAAAATTAACAGCAAGGACTATTATAGACCAATTGCCTTGGCCGGTACCATCTCCAAATTGCTAGAAAGCATCTTATTGGACAGAATACAAGCATTCATTCTCACAAGTGACAATCAGCTTGGCTTTAAAGAAAAACATGGAACTGACATGTGCATATTTGCCTTAAAAGAAATTCTATCAGAAAAACAGGAAACAAAACTCAACCAAGTTTTTGTGTTTCATTGATGTAGTAGTTAGTTTTAGAGTGAGTAATGGTGTTCGGCAGGGGGGGGATCCTTTCGCCCACCCTCTTCAATGTTTATATGGACAGGTTGTCAACCCAACTTAATAAATGTAGAACTGGCTGCATCAGTGGGGATACTGTTATTAACCATCTGATGTATGCAGATGACCTGGTTGTGTTTTCCCTATACAGCGCTGGATTGCAAAAGCTGTTGAGAGTCTGCTCTCACTATGGGGCTCAACATGACATCAACTATAACGCTAAAAAAAGTAATATCATGGTTGTGCGGTGCAAATATGACAATAACTTAATTTTCCCAGAGTTTACCCTGAGCAATAGGGTACTTGATGTGTGTCGTGAGGTGAAATACCTTGGCCATTGTATTTCAGATGACGCTGACATCAAGAGGCAATGTCATAAACTGTATGCTCAGGCCAATACTCTTAAGAGAAAGTTCTACATGTGTTCCCCAGCTGTCAAGGCCTCACTGTTTAGAGCATATTGCACACCACTGTACACTGCTCAACTGTGGGGGAGCTACAAGGTGAATTCCATCTATAGACTCAATGTAGCATACAATGATGCACTGCGTATGTTTTTGCGCGTGCCAAGATAGCACAGTGCCAGCCAACTCTTTGTCAGCCACAGGCTGCCTACATTTGAAGCACTTCTAAGAAATCTTATGTTTAGATTTATGTGTCGTCTTAACATGTCGATGAACTCCATCATAGTCTCATTAGTAGACCCGGTGAAAAGTCAAACTCGGTACAAATCTAACATATGGACACATTGGATATGGACACATTGGAACAAGAGTATTTTTAATGTAACATGATGCCATTTGCTTTTTTTTTCATCTACTTAAGCTACTTATGTATTTTGTAAGCCTGTGAATGTTCTCATTTGTCCAGGTCATCGTTATCCTCAATTTCAGTCAAAAACAACTGGACTGGTTGTTTGTCTAGAAAGACGTTTCACCTCTCATCCAAGAGGCTTCATCAGTTCATGTACGCATCTGACCAGGCTGGGACTGGACCAGGACCAGGTCCTGACTGAAATTGCTTTGAGGATATGTATTTTGTATGTTTTTTATATGGACCTTCCTCTTGTGTCTGAAATAAAGAATTATTATTATTATATATAATATATATTATTTATATCTATATAATATATATATATATTATTTATATCTATATAATATATATATCTATATAATATATATATACTATATATATAATTTATATATATTATATATATATAATATATATATAATATATATATATATATGTTTGGGGTCACTTAGAAATTTCCTTATTTTTGAAAAAAAAGCACTGTTTTTTTAAACAGTGCTTTGAACTAATCTAGGTTTAAACTAATCTATACATTGCTAATGTGGTAAATGACTATTCTAGATGCAAATGTCTGTTTTTTGGTGCAATATCTACATAGGTGTAGAGAGGCCCATTTCCAGCAACTATCACTCCAGTGTTCTAATGGTACAATGTGTTTGCTCATTGGGTCAGAAGGCTAATGGATGATTAGAAAACCCTTGTGCAATTATGTTAGCAAAGCCTTCAGAGAACAGCACAAACAGGCTCTAACCAGAGTAGAAAGAGAAGTGGGAGGCCCCCCTGCACAACTCAGCACAAGTACATTAGAGTTTCTAGTTTGAGAAATAGACACCTCACAGGTCCTCAACTGGCAGCTTCATTAAATAGTACCCGCAAAACGCCAGTGTCAACATCTACAGTGAAGAGGCGACTCCGTGATGCTGGCCTTCAGGGCAGAGTGGCAAAGAAAAAGCCATATCTGAGACTGGCCAATAAAAGAAAAAGATTAATATTGGCAAAAGAACACAGACATTGGACAGAGGAAGATTGGAAAAAAGTGTTATGGACGGACGAATCAAAGTTTGAGGTGTTTGGATCACACAGAAGAACATTTGTGAGACGCAGAACAACTGAAAAGATGCTGGAAGAGTGCCTGACGCCATCTGTCAAGCATGGTTGGGGTAACGTGATGGTCTGGGGTTGCTTTGGTGCTGGTAAGGTGGGAGACTTGTTCAGGGTTAAAGGGATTCTGAATAAGGAAGGCTATCCCTCCATTTTGCAACGCCATGCCATACCCTGTGGACAGCGCTTGATTGGAGCCAATTTCATCCTACAACAGGACAATGACCCAAAGCACACCTCCAAGTTGTGCAAGAACTATTTAGAGAAGAAGCAGGCAGCTGGTATTCTATCTGTAATGGAGTGGCCAGCGCAGTCACCAGATCTAAACCCCATTGAGCTGTTGTGGGAGCAGCTTGACCGTATGGTACGCAAGAAGTGCCCATCCAGCCAATCCAACTTGTGGGAAGGGCTTCTAGAAGCATGGGGTGAAATTTCTCCTGATTACCTCAACAAATTAACAGCTAGAATGCCCAAGGTCTGCAATGCTGTAATTGCTGCAAATGGAGGATTCTTTGACGAAAGCAAAGTTTGAAGGAAAAAAAATATTATTTCAAATAATCATTATTTCTAACCTTGTCAATGTCTTGACTATATTTTCTATTCATTTTACAACTCATGGTGGTAAGTAAGTGTGACTTTTCATGGAAAACACATAATTTTCTGGGTGACCCCAAACTTTTGAACGGTAGTGTATATAATTGGGAAATTGTTGAGTCACAAAAATCTGATTTACTCTGTTTGACACCCATGTAATAACGAGATAAACACAGTACTAAGACTATTATTATCAACGTCCACGTGAATATTAAAATCTCCTACAGTGATTTAAGGACTAAATTTGACAGAAACTCTGAGAATTCAGACAGAAATTCAGAGTCGGGACCAGGAGCACGGTACACTATAACAAGTTTAATTGGCTGCACAGTTTTCCAGGTTGAATGTGAAAGACAAAGAGCAAGACTTTCAAATGAATTATAATTTAGTTTAGGTTTAGGGTTGATTAATAGGCCTGAGTCATAA
The DNA here is from genome assembly GCF_963691815.1 of Echiichthys vipera. NCBI lineage: Eukaryota > Metazoa > Chordata > Actinopteri > Perciformes > Trachinidae > Echiichthys > Echiichthys vipera. Next base: position 1,512,147 of record NC_139849.1, read on the forward strand.
ATAGCTGCAACGCCTCCTCCTCGACCACTGCCTCGAGGAATATGAGTATTAATATGACTGGGAGGAGTGGATTCATTTAGGCTAACATATTCTTCAGGATACAGCCAGGTTTGAGTCAGACAGAGAACATCAATATGGTTATTTGATATCAGATCATTTACTAATACAGCGTTAGATGACAGAAATCTGATGTTTAAAAGGCCACATTTTATCTTCTGATTTTGTTACACTATCGCAGATTTGGTGTTCTCTTCTGTTCATTTTTGATCTGGTTAATGTAGATGATTGTGAGGCACACAGCGTTTGTATAGGATACTGAGCTGTAAAGTGATCCACAGAGCGCGCGGAGAGGTGTGTAAGGCTGCAGCTATGCTTCCTGGGCGTCTGTGATAAGGGCAGCGCAGAGAGGTGTATTAAACCGTGACTCTGCATCCTGATCCCAACACTGGGTTTTTGTCAGGAGGAGGTGGTGGTGCAGGACTGGACAGTCAGGGCAATGTTTACAAATAAAAGTCTTGACCCCTCCTGGTTAGGGTGCAGGCCGTCATGTTTAAAAAGCCTGGGTCTGTTATAAAAAGCCCTAAAGTTGTCCACAAATGGAATACTTTTCGCCAGGCAGCTTCCTTTCAGCCACATGCCCAAAACGCGGTGGTTGAGCGGGACGGAAATAATCAGTCACTTCCCTGTGTCTAGCAGGCGGTCCAGCATGGACCTAAAGTCCTGCTTAAGGACCTTGGACTAGCGGTTCTTTAAATCATTCCCACTGTGAGTCTCTGAGTATGCCGATGTCCATTGAAGAGAGTGGTCTGCTGCTGAGGGCTTTAGAGGTGTCCTATCTTACATCAAAGTGGGTGCCCTCTGTGTGGGACGTCAGGCTCAGCAGGATCCTTAACGGCTGCCATCAGGAGCCCGGTCCTCAGCAGGGGGTTGAGACTGAAGAAAAACTGTAGAAATGTTCTGTCTAATGGACCACACCAGGGGTCCGTTTCACAAAGCAGGTTCAAAAAACTCTGAGTCTAACCCTGAACTCTGAGTTGATCTACTCTGAGATAGGAAACTCTGAGTTTTCAGTTCCAGAACAGCAGATTTGCGTTAGGTTGATCAGCTCAGAGTAGTTTGACCTGGAGTTAAGCGCGTGCACCACAAGTAAAAAAAGACAGCATCAATGGAGCCCTGATTCGACGAGTCACCATAGCAACGGGGAAGCGAAGGGCTACGCTACAACTGTAACTGTAAATATTAATGCGCTCATACGGAGAGTTTGAGCAGGTTTACAACGCTGCAGCAGCAAAAGAGAGGGAGGTGGTGCGGGAGAACATTGCTGCTCGGTGCAGTGCGTAAGTTTAAATGTAATCCTGTTGCAATCACAGTAATATCACAGGGGGAACTGCTTGAGTGGTAGTCTATTAATTGATTTAATTTAAGTGCAACCCCGCGGGGGAGAAGCGCACTTGGCAGCAGCTTAAGATGAAACATAAAAACAATGTTCAAACAGGTAAAACCTCAGCACTGTCTCATGGTGACGCCTCATTTTGAGCATGTTTTACATGGTAAAGTAAATATTACCGTAAGTGGCTGTTTTATATGTTGTATAAAAAACTCCCATTTGCAAAAAAACGCAGCGCAACACAATATCTGCTGTGATATAAGAGCATTACTGGTTGTTAATGTTGGAAATGTAAGGAGGGATGAGATGGACTGTGACATGAAACGGTGTTTCCCTGCCGTGAAATGGACCCCCTCGCATTATAGGTGATATTCTGGATCAGAAGGCTGTTGTTTCCACCTATAGGAGTAGTTTATATACCGGTAACCACATTAAAAGCACACACTTTTGAACCTATGAATTGCAAGAAAAGCTGGGATTATATTTAGGAAACGCTGAGTCAAATACATTCAACTTGCTCAAAAGATCCATTTCATTCATTTTGTAATTATGGCTGCAGTATATTAAGGACGTCTATGCGCGGTCTGATAATCATCTCCCGACGAATATTTAATTCTCTTCGCGGTAATGCGTCACCTTCATCCACGGGATCGTTATCAAAAGGACATGCCATGGTAGTGGAAATAGTCAACACCTAATATAACTTCTATATAGGCCTACTGAATGATTTTCATACGTTGTATAAAAAAAACTCCCTTTTGCAAAAAAACGCAGCGCAACACAGAATATCTGCTGGGATATGAAACGGTAACACTCAAAAAGAGAATTGCCTGGAAATGCAAGAACTTCTATAATCAATAGTTTGATAATTATCTCCCGACGAATATTGAATTCTCTGTGCAGTAATTCTGCACCTTCATCCGTGGGATCGTTATCAAAAGGACATGCCATGGTAGTGAAATAGTCACCACCTAATATAACTTCTAATGTCTGATGTTGGCAGTGATTTTCTGAAGAAACAGACAGAACTATAATACGCCAAAACTCGCCCGCTGACTGAATGAATGAGGAAATCAAATGCCGTGTGTGAGAAACTCAAGGTTTTCTGAAACTAACCTGGTCCCAACCAGGTTAGGTTCAGAGAGCATGTTACCATGGTAACTGACCAGAGAGAGGTTAAGTTACCTCTCTTTGTGAAACAGGCTAGAGTTACCCCTGTCTCTGGTTTGAGTTAGCTCTCTTTGTGAAACAGGCTAGAGTTACCCCTCTGTCTCTGGTTTGAGCTAGCTCAGGCCCAAGGAGAACAGTCAGCAAAGGACGTTTTCATTGTATACAAGTGTGACATTTGATGAGGCAACTTGCCATCCTGTGACAGTCATTTTAGAATGATGCGCTACCACAAGTGTGGGACCGAGTCATATTACTGTGCCTCGAGGACCTTCAGCCTCTTTACATGGGGAGACTGGCTCTAACCCCATATTATGCTATTTTTATGTTCATAATTGTATTTTGGTACTAGAACATGTTTACATTCTTGCTCAAAATACATTATATGTATCATACTGCGTGAATTTTTTTGAAAATACCCAGGCTGAGTTCCAAATCACATACTTTTTCTTTTTACCTTTAATATCTACTGTTGCATGGAGTACTCCTATTGGGACATACCTCTTCCTAACATAGTGCCTTGAATGTTGACCCTCTGGCTCATATGCTGTGCAAAGGATTGTGGGTCAGAATATCCAGAAAAGCATGCTGGCTTACTGCAAAATCCAACGAGATGAGATAGGACATCCTAGTATTTTTGGAATACTGCATTTGACATACTATGTATTGGGTAATATAGTAAGGTGATATGGGTATTAGAAGGCAGGCCCAGTCTGCTCTGATTGGTCAGCGTCTCGAGGTCTTCTGCATTCTCTGCATGGCAACATGGCAGCCAATGAATGACTAACAACACTGCAATGGCACTTGCCACCTATCTGTAGTAGATTTGCGACATCACAACCGTATAGTCTTATCCTCTTGTTTAAAGGCAGTTTCTGAATACATGCCGTGTGCATTTCTCTGCGGATTGAGCGTTTTTATAATTTCACAGTATTTATATAGCATCTCAACCTGCTTTACAATAATAAAAAAACAACTCACCTATTAAAATAAGGGACCTTAACAGGTGTATTTTTGTTTAATCCTTGGTCTGAATACCTTCAATAATGCACACAAACACACTTACCACATTCCATTTGAATGTGCATGACAATCCCAATTTATTGCAAAATGAAAAACATGTTCATGTTATCTTATGTAAATCCTTACATCCTGCTGTAGAAAACTCCAGATGTTACCCTAATATTTGTATTTCTCACTTCAGAAAGTGAGTGATTTAGACAGCTGTGGAAAATCTTCAAGATGGCTGGAAACAACTAATAACAATTAGCCTTCATTTGATTTGATTATTTCATTAGGTGTGGAAATGGAGACATCAGTGCAATGATTGGGGATAATGGTCATGGCACTTGATTCTCTGAGTGAAAATCGTGTAGCAGCTGTTTTTCTTCAGACATACAAGTCAGTCCTCTAACAATACTGTCAATCAGTTTAGAAAAAAATCAATCAATGCTTTGTTAAATGGTGCACACATGACAAATGTTTTTAAACTAGTAACCAGTCTCAACATTCATGATCGTGAGCATTCGAAGGTTATTCTTGACCAATTCTCAGTAATTAATCCGATTTAAAGGGAGCAGTGTTTAGGATCTAGAAATGAAATATAACATTTATAACTGTTTTCTTTAGTGTATAATCACCTGAAATCAAGAATTGTTGCATGGACTTTCGTTAGCTTAGAATGAGTTGTTTGCACCTACAAAGGGAGCGGGTCCTCTTTCACGGAGCCTGCAATGTTGCACGGCCATATTTCTACAGTAGCCCCGAGTGGACAAACCAAAACCAGCTCAGACACCAGCTCAGATTGCAACCAACTGAACACCAGCTCTACAGAGCCACTATTAGATGTCACTGAATCATATACACTGCTCCTTTATTGGATTGATTTTAAATAATTATAAATATAAATAACCAAATGATTTACTAATGAATAAAATGGATTCAAATTAAGTTATTGATTTGCATAATTCCCAGAGTAAATGCATAAGAGCTGATAAAACTTAAGGTTCCACTCTGTAAACTACATCTTGCGTCATATCCTCCACCCTCACCCCACCTGTGATCCACAAATATACAAATTAATTTTTTCCCCACTTTTTCCATTTATTTATTACAATTAATTCAATGTTATCCATCACTTTTCCATGTGTCAGCTACTCCTTTTTTCCACATTTAAAACAAGTCCAGTATGCGACTATTCTTAAGAAGCTGAATAGTCCTGAAGTGGAGGGAGGATGGGTGTGTGTTTTGAAAGTAAAGGACAGTTTTGTAGGAGGAAAGGAAGGAGTGAGTGATGTCTTTCCAGGAGCATCTTCCATGTGAGAAGTTTTTTCATTAATTATGTGAGATTCATTTTTTTTTTCAGTGAAGGTCGTTTTCTCCGCTTACTCTTTCGGGCCTTGTCTCGTTATTTTCTCTCTATTCTACGTCCTCTGCGTCATCGCCTTGGTCTCCGTCCATTAGCAAAGCGGCATTCTTACTGGCTGAGCTGAACTTCTGGAGACAAAACAAAACAGAACCTGGATCAGTAGAGTTGGCTTTGGACGCTAAACAAATAAGAATATTCTCAAGAACAATGAAACATAATTTTATGAAAATTATTTTATGACTGATGATGGAGTTATGGACAACTTAAGGCTTTAGAGAATCCCTTCAATGAAGATTAATTTAGGTGACGTCAAAGTCTGACTAATCCTTGGGAGTGAAGGACTTACAGGGCTTGGGGTTTCTTCAAATTTCCTTGGCTCTGGGGGTTATCTGGAGTCTCAGTCTCTTCTGTTATCCTTTCTACAAGCAGAGCGAACACCAAGATTAAAATGTATTGGTATTTGGCCCTTGCTGTGAAGCCTTAAACACACAGCTAAAAAAACAATCTAATACAGCACAAATTATGCATTTTAATTATTTGAAAAGTTACATCTACAAGCTGCTTGGCCCCCAGTTAGCACTATGCTCAGTTCTCATGTTCACAAGAAAAGCCTCAAATAAATGTCCCAAATTTCAGGTCCAGTTTTGAGAGTTTGAGTACTCAAATCAATTGATTCCACAACACTAGGAACAATGATTGCATCATCAGTTGTGTCACTGGGCATAGGCCATTATATACAGATGTCCTTGTCTCATTAAGAACCTTGGAGTGGCTAGCTTTGGATGGCTGACCTGTCTGCCTCCTTTCTTCGGTCTTTGTTGGGCACCTCTTTCGGTCTTTGTTAGTCCCGACGCATACCATCAGCCTTGTTCTCATCTTAAAGGAGAAGCCAGACAGTATAGTGAAGTTGGACTTTATACAGCCAACTACACTACAACCCACTGCAGAATAAAGGGCCACTGGGTTGGATTCAAAAAGTGTTAGACACTGATGTAGGGCCAAATGAGAGGTGCACAACTGTTTGAATGCAAGCTGAGCTAGTACAGTGCAATTCATTTAATTAAATTTGATATTGACTTGAAAGTTGCTTCAAAGGTTTCTAAAACAACAATGAAAATAAGTTATCTGATACAGTACAGCAAATAATTTAGATGCTCAATGTTTTCATATTTGGCCAGATGGCTGACAGGCGTTTATCTTCTTTGTGGTGCATGTGCATATTATTCTGCACCATATATTTCACTTTGATTATTTATACAAGAATGCAGACTAACAATGCAAGACATATTTCAGTGCTCCCCTTGTAATGTATACCTGCTACTGTCAGAGATGTTTGCCAGATATGTCCATTATGATTCTAAGCAGTGTGAAAAGTAAGTATAACAGCTGTTCTTGCACCTCATGGCTGCCTTTAAAGTCCACAATCTGTGAGACTGGACCGCAGTCACTGTCAGATATTTGAAAACAAAAACTACACTTTCAATTTTTAGCCTGGCCAGCACTGAAGCTCAAGAGGTGGCAGTGCCAGTCAGAGTATAGGTCAGCTTAATAAGAGGCCAAACACTTAAGTTCATGACTGGACCTCTAAAATCATCTAAACCTAATGGCAGGATTCCCATCAGATATTTAAGATCAATGCTGATGTCTAATATGCTTATTTTCAATGTCACCATACTACATGTTTATCCAATAGTCGTGGAAATATAGGACATGGTGAATTTTGTTTTTAGTTCAAAACACAGATTAAGTTGAAGAAAGCTGAGTCAGTCGGAGCCGAGAACCTTAAAAAGAGCTTAATAAGAACAGTCTGAGATGAAAGAGAATAAAGGATTAGATCAATGTGACAACATGGCCTTTTCACTGTTCCCAAACTTAGCAGTTTTTCTTCACTGGAAGAATGGATTTAAGAAAAGAAAGTTGTCTCATTTTTATCCATCCACCATTTTTGTTTTGTGCTTAATGGCCTTTACAGTCTCACAGGACTTTAAGACGTGTTCAAATTCGACACATATTATCCAGGTGTATGCAAGTGTTTGTTTACGGAAATGTCTTCCTCCCTCTGTGTTGTTGATTTTGTAGAGTCCTCTTATAGCTGACATGGTTTGTTCAACTTTGAAAATCATAGTCTACACTGAGGTTTGGGTAAAATCCCCCATTCATTAGTAGGCCTTACCTTTCCCAGATCCTATTTCAACTGCAGAACTTGGGGATCTAAAGACAACGTAAGAACAGTCAAGAAATGGTATACAAAACACTCAAACTGAAAGTTATACTTTTCTATTTACAAGGCTATGATGGCTAATTCTGGGTGTGAAATGTTTTGACATGGCTATTTATCTGCAGTGTTACTAAAAATGTTCCTAACTCATTTGAGACAAATTATTTGTGGATTTGATATGAAATATTTAGCCAACTCTGGGACAGTCGATGGCTGTTGATTGTTCCTGTTTAATAAATAAATAAATAAATAAACTTGAGTTCTCACAAAAGCTTGGTAGGAGCTGAACCACTGGGAGAGACAGGAGAGACTGGAACTCGTCCGTCACCTTCGCTTGAGCCTGTGCTGGCTGCACTTCTCTTGGCCCAGACGTTCTCCTTTGGAGGAGGTGCAGGCATCCCTTCCAGCGGATCCTTAGAGGAGCTGGTAGAGGGGGGCTGCGGGGAGGCCCCAGGGGAGGAGGGCTCACCTACTCTCCTGCTGAAAACCTCATTCTCCCCAGAGCGGTCACTATCTTGAAACTGGTAGCCTGGTGGATGAGAAGAGCAGCGCATTGTTTCTCACCATTTTAGATCACTGAAGATTATTTTCCAATACTCTTACGACTGAAGGAAATATTAACCATTTGTGGTTTGTCGCGGATGTTTTGTTTCAAGTGCACTGAAAATATTCTAACATGACTCCCAGTACAGAAAAAGCTGCATTTTTGTGTCTACATGTCTAAAAAAAAAAAAAGTCACTCAAAATTTCATTGAACAGACTGAATTGATTGTGATGTGACTGACAAAAAAGAGGTCCTACGTTTTATGTTGAAAGACGCACACAAAAATAGGACATACGGAAACACAGCAGTGCAATTTTGTCTCTTCAGGTTTATATGGAGGAACCCGATTCCTGAAGGCAAGCTCTATCAAAGTTAAATGATGCTCTATCTCACCATTTCCAGAGGTACTTCCTCCCTGTGAAGAGTCAATTCCTGTGCAAGATCGATCAGAATGAAATTCTTCATTGCGCCAGCTTGAGTCCCTGAAAACAATAGAGCTAAAGCTAAAACAGGCCTGCAAACTACAATGGGCTTAAAAAAAGACAGTTCTAAGAATAGAGCAAAACTTTGCAAAGCACCACTTATGTGTTGTTGCAGTTTGTGTATTTTTTTGGCAAAATGTGTATGCCTCACGCACGTCTTAAACCCAGCATCACACAAAGATCCGAACAATCACCAAAGTTAGAAGATGAGTTACACCAAATCAGTATCTGGCCAAATGTCTCCCCTTTTGAAACTGAGTGATGGACAAAAAAAGTGTTCCTCTCATAAATTCATCATCTCTTGTGTGAAATGCTTTCAAAAGAGTAGGACTCTTACAAAGGCCAAAAACCCATTTTGTGAGGTCACAGTGACCTTTGACTACCAAAATCTAATAAGGTCACCCTTGGGTACAAGTGGACGTTTGTGCCACATTTTAAAAAAATTGAATGGACAGTGGGAGTGCGTCCTAAGTTGAGTCAAGTGTGTTCTTGCTTGGTTGGAATGAAAACCTGCAGCCACAGCGGATCACTTTGAGACACCACAACCCTACAGCGTCACCAGATAAAAAACAACATTAGCTTGCTAACACGGATAAACTACTAACTAACATAGCAAAATACTGTCTGGAGTGGATAATGTTAGCTAGGGCTGATCTAGGGTCTGATTTCTTTTAGATTCTAAAAATACCAGGTGTCAGATCTAAAGATACTTAGATTATTTTTTAATCAGATATTCTTAAGTACATGTCATGCAATCATGCAAAAACATGGTGTATAAGTGTGAATAACTGCTTTTTCTGTCCCATTGTCTTCTGTAAAGTATGCAGCTTTATTACAAAACAATCTTCCTTAAATATATTTAAGCATAAATAACACTGTGTAGGACCTCCATGAGGAAGTGCTGTTTAAGGAGTTTTTGTGTCTGGTTGTCTGCTCAGCGTCGCAGGAAGACAACGGTAGATAAGACATTTGCATACTTGTTTCGATAGGAGATAAGGTGTGGTTTACAACCTCAAACCCTCCTAGGGTAATAAAAAAACAGAACTCCAAAAGAAGGACCCCTTTTAACCTAAATCAACGTCAAATCTGAACACAATTTGAACCGGAGGACCGTCTCTGTTAGGAGACAGAGGGACTTTCATTAATAAAATCTACACAACAGAACTTTGTGTAGAAGTTTGGAAAACAGTTGAAGTTCGATGTTTCATCGCAACTGGCTGTTCAAAGACATTCTTGCAGGTGTGTAACAGTATATGCATTATTTGTATCTTGTTGTGATTATGTTTATGTGGTTTGAGAAGTGCAAAGTCTCTGTCTAATTCCTGAAATATGTTGTGTTTTAATAATAGGGCCATCACTCAGTATCTTTATTTGTTAAAACTGTCTGCCTTTAGATTTTGGTTAAAATCTCAGAAAGCTTAATAGTGGAAAATCAACCAAATATGGTTTAATCTCAGAAGTAGAATTCTGGCGTAAAAAGCAGTTGATTCGCTCAGAGCCAAAGGGGTGGGTTAAACCAGACCCCACCTCTTCGTTCAACTGTGAGATAAAGGAACAAACAGGTGTCCAAAAGGCTCTCTTGTTCTCTTCTGCATCTGCTCTCTTCTCTTCACCTCTCTTGATCTCTCTCTCTACCGTTCGCACCTCTGACCACCCCTCCTGCTGTTCATTCCCTTGTTAACCCAAAGTTAGCAAGAGACGTTACTTTATATTTTGTTCCTTACTAAAGTATTTTTGTTTATTAATCTATTTTTATCGCGTGACTTTTTAAGTTTTCTACGACACGTTTTTTTAATCTTTTATAAGTATAGTAAAACCCCTCGTGCTGTCTTTGCCTTTTTGTCCGGCCGGCAAATTGCATCAAACTCACGACTCCAGCCCCACAGAACCGATCAGAACTTTTGTCAAGCCACAAACCACCTCCAGAGGCAAGCCACCTGAAGAGCCACGACGGGACCCGCCGAGACCTGCCGATCCAACCGCGCAGCTGACCCAGTCTACAAACCGAGCCGATATCCGCCAAACACAGGGACGCGGACCCACTGAACCTGCATCGGTACTGTAAGACACCAGGGCGACTGTAATATCAACGGGCAAAGTAAGGTTGGCCTTTTAATGCAGCTTCTGGTTAAACGTTGGTGACAGTTAGATTCTGATCCGAGTTCTGTTGGCAGGCTTATTAGAGCAAGTTTTTGTAGCCGCCAGTAATATCATAAACAAGCCCCCCCTCGAGTCTCAAGCTTCTTATATCCACATTTAACCTTTTTTTTTCACTTGTCGATTCAATGTTGCACTATCCTGTATTCTCTTTGTTAGGTAGTCAAATAAATGTTTATAACTTTACGTCGTTGTGAGTCTTCTGTTCTGTGCAGAAAGTGTTGGTCACTGATAAGGCTGTGGTACGAACTAACGCGTTCAAGACGAGACTGATAAAATTTAAAGAATCAATTACTTTAAATAACTAACAGGTATTAAACCTTCACCAAAGTTTAATAAACATCCTGTCTTATTTTGGTGTGGTGCCCTACTCCGAGGTAAAATCAATCCCAAATTTCAACGAGTCGAGTTAATTCATAATTAGTTCAGCGACTAATATATTCTAGCCATAATCAGGCTTAATCTCCTACAACTGAGTTGTCACAATCTCATCCAAACTTATATGATGACCAGCAATGTCAACTCCTGACCTGTCTCTTATCTTTCTATCGGATGCCAGGCCTTTGTTCTCCTCCAGTTGCCTCTGCAGCCTCTCCTCCACCTCCCTCTCCTTGGCTGCTGTGTCAACTGGCTTGGCCGCACCAAAGATTGATGAGGCCCTGCTGCCAGAGCTCGGAGCTGCAGCTGGGGAATTACCACCGCCAATACCGCCACCGCCACCTTCCTCCGCGGGCACGCTACGAGGCTTAAGGATCAACTTGGGTCTATGCTGAGGAGCTGGTGAGAGAACATGAAAGAATAATATTAATATGGAGTGGCGTGGCTGTGACTATCTGAAGATGGTCTTGGCACAGTCAAACTCTGACAAAAAAACAAAATGCGGTGATAACGTGTGAAAATCTTTCAACATAATTTACACCCTTAATTTCATAAATTTACATCATATTAATTGGTGGTAAATATGAAACACTACAATTACCATTAAATGTAACTCACTCAACAACCTTATTTGATAAAATCAGGTAATGAATCATGCTGTCAAACTGTAGTATTAGCATATTGAACTCTCACCTCTGTCCTCTCGCTTGTCATCCCTTCTCTCGTACCGATCCTCACGGTCGTCATAACGATCCAGATCCCCATAACAATCACTGCTACCCCGACTGTCGTCATAATCGCGGCGAAAGCCACTGCCAAAGGCACGATGACCTCCTCCTACGCGAGAGTCATAACCTACAAGGATGACAGGAGAGAAAACTGTGTTAAAAAAAAAAAAAGTGTATACATGTGTAATTAAGGTCGCAGCAGTGCAATCAGGTTGTCATGCAAGCCAATGACTGGATTAGGATAGGTACAGTGGGTACGGAAAGTATTCAGACCCCCTTAAATTTTTTACTCTTTGTTAAATTGCAGCCATGTGCTAAAATCATTTAAGTTCATTTTTTTTCCTCATTAATGTACACACAGCACCCCATATTGACAGAAAAACAGAGAATTGTAGACATTTTTACAGATTTATTAAAAAAGAAAAACTGAAATATCACATGGACATAAGTATTCAGACCCTTTGCTGTGACACTTGTATATTTACCTCAGGTACTGTCCATTTCTTCTGATCATCCATGAGATGGTTCTACACCTTCATTGGAGTCCAGCTGTGTTTAATTCTAATGATTGGACTTGATTAAGGAAGCCACACAACTGTCTATATAAGACCTTACAGCTCACAGTGCATGTCAGAGCAGATGAGAATCATGAGGTCGAAGGAACTGCCTGAAGAGCTCAGAGACAGAATTGTGGCAAGGCACAGATCTGGCCATGGATACAAAAAAATTTCTGCTGCACTTAAAGTTCCCAAGAGCACAGTGGCCTCCATAATCCTTAAATGGAAGACGTATGGGATGACAAGAACTCTTCCAAGAGCTGGCCGTCCAACCAAACTGAGCAATCGGGGGAGAAGAGCCTTGGTGAGAGAGGTAAAGAAGAACCCAAAGATCACAGTGGCTGAACTCCAGAGATGCAGTGAGGAGATGGGAGAAAGTTCAAGAAAGTCAACCATCACTGCAGCCCTCCACCAGTCAGGGCTTTATGGCAGAGTGGCCCGACGGAAGCCTCTCCTCAGAGTAAGACACATGAAAGCCCGCATAGAATTTGCCAAAAAACACATGAAGGACTCCCAGACTATGATAAATAAGATTCTCTGGTCTGATGAGACAAAGATAGAACTTTTTGGCCTTAATTCTAAGCGGTATGTGTGGAGAAAACCAGGCACCGCTCATCACCTGCCCAACACCATCCCTACAGTCAAGTGTGGTGGTGGGAGCATCATGCTGTGGGGGTGTTTTGCAGCTGCAGGGACAGGACGACTGGTTGCAATTGAAGGAAAGATGAATGCGGCCAAGTACAGAGATATCCTGGACGAAAACCTTTTCCAGAGTGCTATGGACCTCAGACTGGGCCGACGGTTTACCTTCCAACAAGACAATGACCCTAAGCACACAGCTAAAATGACGAAGGAGTGGCTTCGGAACAACTCTGTGACTGTTCTTGAATGGCCCAGCCAGAGCCCTGACTTGAACCCAATTGAGCATCTCTGGAGAGACCTCAAAATGGCTGTCCACCAACATTCACCATCCAACCTGACAGAACTGGAGAGGATCTGCAAGGAGGAATGGCAGAGGATCCCCAAATCCAGGTGTGAAAAACTAGTTGCATCATTCCCAAGAAGACTCACGGCTGTATTAGCTCAAAAGGGTGCTTCCACTCAATACTGAGCAAAGGGTCTGAATACTTATGTCCATGTGATATCAGTTTTTCTTTTTTAATAAATCTGTAAAAATGTCTACAATTCTGTGTTTTTCTGTCAATATGGGGTGCTGTGTGTACATTAATGAGGAAAAAAATGAACTTAAATGATTTTAGCACATGGCTGCAATTTAACAAAGAGTAAAAAATTTAAGGGGGTCTGAATACTTTCCGTACCCACTGTATATCTTATTAAGTATATTTCAGGCATTTTATGATGAGGAAGCCAAAGAGCTGTTGATACAGCTAGCAAGATCTGAATCCCAACACAGGCTCCAAACAAGCACAATGACAGACCTCCTCTATTGTAGTCTCTACGGTCCCTCTCGTCATAACGATCCCGGTAGCGATCTCTCCCTCCATCATAGCGGCCGTTGTCCCGCCATGGCCCACGATCTGGCTCATAGCGGTCCCGTGATCCTGTAACAGAATAACATTGCTGTTGCACTTATGGAACAAATTAACAAATTATGTATGTCAAGTGGAGCTTGGAAGGTATGTATTTGAAAATTAAAAGAAGAAATGTATACTATTTTGTTTTAAACTTGATCTTTAGGTTAGTTTAATGAATAGCACAAAATTAAGAATTATATCCTGGAATATGAACGGAGTAAATAATCAAGTTAAACGTGGTAAAATATTAAAGCATTTAAAAAGAGTTTCCCCAGATAGTCTTCCTTCAAGAAACACAGGTAAGAACAGAGAAATGTGGTCATCTAAAAAAAGAATGGGTAGGTGAGGTACTTTGTGCTGGACATGCTTCAAAGAGAGCTGGTGTTGCTGTTATATTTAATAAGAAATTAAACCTCAGTCATTGTATTAAGTAACCCTTTCGGGAGATATATTCTTAATGTTTCTGTGGAATCAAACAATTTTACTCTAGTCAATGTATATGCACCTTATGAAGACTGTCCAGGTTTCTTCAGCGCAACTCAGAGTAGAATCAGATTTTTGTGACAACAATTTCCCAATTATATACAGTGCCTTGCGAAAGTATTCGGCCCCCTTGAACCTTTCAACATTTCGCCACATTTCAGGCTTCAAACATAAAGATATAAAAGTGTAATTTTTTGTCAAGAATCAACAACAAGTAGGACACAATCGTGAAGTGGAACGAAATTTATTGGATACTTTAAACTTTTTTAACAAATAAAAAACTGAAAAGTGGGGCGTGCAATATTATTCGGCCCCCTTGCGCTAATACTTTGTAGCGCCACCTTTTGCTGCAATTACAGCTGCAAGTCGCTTGGGGTATGTCTCTATCAGTTTTGCACATCGAGAGACTGGAATTCTTGCCCATTCTTCCTTGCAAAACAGCTCGAGCTCAGTGAGGTTGGATGGAGAGCGTTTGTGAACAGCAGTCTTCAGCTCTTTCCACAGATTCTCGATTGGATTCAGGTCTGGACTTTGACTTGGCCATTCTAACACCTGGATATGTCTATTTGTGAACCATTCCATTGTAGATTTGGCTTTATGTTTTGGATCATTGTCCTGTTGCAAGATAAATCTCCGTCCCAGTCTCAGGTCTTTTGCAGACTCCAACAGGTTTTCTTCCAGAATGGTCCTGTATTTGGCTCCATCCATCTTCCCATCAATTGTAGCCATCTTCCCTGTCTGTGCTGAAGAAAAGCAGGCCCAAACCATGATGCTGCCACCACCATGTTTGACAGTGGGGATGGTGTGTTCAGGGTGATGAGCTGTGTTGCTTTTACGCCAAACATATCGTTTTGCATTGTGGCCAAAAAGTTCGACTTTGGTTTCATCTGACCAGAGCACCTTCTTCCACATGTTTGGTGTGTCTCCCAGGTGGCTTGTGACAAACTTTAAACGAGACTTATTATGGATATCTTTGAGAAATGGCTTTCTTCTTGCCACTCTTCCATAAAGGCCAGATTTGTGCACTGCACGACTGATTGTTGTCCTATGGACAGACTCTCCCACCTCAGCTGTAGCTATCTGCAGTTCATCCAGAGTGATCATGGGCCTCTTGGCTGCATCTCTAATCAGTCTTCTCCTTGTTTGAGATGAAAGTTTGGAGGGACGGCCGGGTCTTGGTAGATTTGCAGTGGTCTGATACTCCTTCCATTTCAATATAATTGCTTGCACAGTGCTCCTAGAGATGTTTAAAGCTTGGGAAATCTTTTTGTATCCAATTCCGGCTTTAAACTTCTCCACAACAGTATCTCGGACCTGCCTGGTGTGTTCCTTTGTCTTCATGGTTCTCTCTGCGCTTTAAACAGAACCCTGAGACTATCAAAGAGCAGGTGCATTTATACGGAGACTTGATTACACACAGGTGCATTCTATTTATCATCATCAGTCATTTAGGACAACATTGGATCATTCAAAGATCCTCACTGAACTTCTGGAGTGAGTTTGCTGCACTGAAAGTAAAGGGGCCGAATAATATTGCACGCCCCACTTTTCAGTTTTTTATTTGTTAAAAAAGTTTAAAGTATCCAATAAATTTCGTTCCACTTCACGATTGTGTCCTACTTGTTGTTGATTCTTGACAAAAAATTTAACTTTTATATCTTTATGTTTGAAGCCTGAAATGTGGCGAAATGTTGAAAGGTTCAAGGGGGCCGAATACTTTCGCAAGGCACTGTATATATTGGGAAATCATCTAAATTTAACATTAAATCCACAGATTGACAAGAGCGGGAATATAAACCAACTGAAAGAATCTGTATTGATGTTATTAAAATGAATGAATGCTGTTAGGCTTGTTGATATTTGGAGAACACTACACAATGATGTAAGGCATGGGTGTCAAACTCTGGCCCGCGGGCCAAATCTGGCCCGCCGTGTAATTTCATTTGGCCCTTGAGGCAATATCAAATTAACATTAGAGCTGGCCCGCTGGTATTATACAGTGGCACCGCCGCTGTAATACCCCATTCACCGCTACTACTACAAGTCCCATAATTCTCTGCTGTTGTTTTGGCGCGCCAGCCATGCTCTCTCCTCTGTCAGTAGCGATCCGTGTTCTTGCGCAACAAAGGAGACAGAAAGTAGAGGAGATGAAAGGAGGTTTGGTTTCACAACAGTATATGTTCAAAAAAGCCACAGCACAAAATGAGGCTGCTGTAAAGGCAAGTTATATCGTGGCAGAAGAAATCGCCAAATCAACCCGACCCTTTAATGAGGGAGTTTGTTAAAAAGTGCATGCTGAAAGTTTGTGACCAACGACTAAAGGAGACGGTTAAGTTTAGACGACAAAAGTTGTGTGCCCAGAGAAAAAGCAGGCCTTTTCAAACGTAAGCCTGAGCAGAAACACAATAGCTGAGCGCACATGTGATCCTGACACCAATCTGCATGACCAGCTGATGGAAAAGGGAAAAGATTTTGTTTCTTTTTCCCTTGCTGTGGACGAGAGCACTGACATGTCTGATACTGCGCAGCTGTCAGTCTTCATCCGCGGTGTCGACTCAAATCTGTGTGTTACGGAGGAGCTGTTGGGATTTAAATCCATGCATGGCACAACCACAGGGAAGGAAATCTTTGAGGAAGTTTTTCAAATGTGTAGCTGAAATAAACCTGCCGTGGGATAAACTCGTGGGACTCGTTAACCGCTGATGGTGCGCCAGCGATGAGTGGTAAAAAGAATGGACTGGTGGGCAGGATTTGTGAAAAGATGCGGGAAGAGAACTGTGCAGGTGAGCTATCTGTTTATCACTGCATCATACATCAAGAGTCACTGTGTGCTAAAGCCCTAAAGTTGGAACATGTCATGACCACAGTAACACAAGTTGTCAACTTTATAAGAGCCAAAGGTCTGAATCACCGCCAGTTTAAGTCTTTTCTGGACTAGTTTGGTTCGGAACACACAAACATGCCGTATCACACAGAGGTGAGATGGTTAAGCCGTGGGAAAAGTACTGAACAGACTTTTCGGGCTGCGTGAAGAAATATGTCAGTTTCTGCAAAGCAAAGGACACAGCAGAGCTCCGGGAGCAAAAGTTTCTGTGTGAGCTGGCCTTTCTCTGTCACATCTCAAGCATTCTTGATGCGCTGAACCTGCAGCTACAGGGGCGGGGCCGCATCATCACAGATATGTACTCGTCAGTGAGAGCTTTTAAAACTAAACTCTGCCTGTGGGAGAATCAGCTGCTGCAAGGAAACCATGGCCATTTCCCCTGCTGCCAAGCCAATAAAACGCAGATCTCTACCGCCGTGTGCGCACAGTTTGCTGAAAAAGTCAGTGTACTCGCCGCTGAGTTTAGCCGGCGATTTGGCGACTTTGATGGTCAGAAATGTAGATTTGAACTGCTTAGTAATCCCTTCGCAGTTGATGTGGAAAAAGCACCAACTAACCTCTAAATGGAGCTGATTGAACTCCAGTTTGATGACACGCTGAAGTCAAAGTATGATTAGTTGGCGCCGCACAGTTTCCACAATTCATCCCTGACACAGTGCCTCAGCTCCGCACCCAAGCTGCTCAATTGCTCTCCATGTTTGGCAGCACTTATCTATGTGAGCAACTTTTCTCCTCAATGAAGATGACGAAAACGTCTCACAGGATACGTCTGACTGATGAACACCTTCGTTCGATAATGAAGGTTGCCTCAGCTCAAAGCCTGAACCCCGACATTAATGAACTAGCATCCAAGAAAAGATGCCAGGTATCTGGCTTGGGCACATCAGATTAGAGCAGTGTGTCGCAAACTGAGCAGTAAAAAGGCCTGAATGGTTGATTTATTCGTTATTTTTTCAAATTTATTAATAGCCTGTGGAAAAAGTGAATGTTGATATTTACCTCAGAAGGCTGCAAATAGAAAAGACGCATTACATTTTTATTAAATATGCCATTGATGTTTTTTGAAATTTGATTTTGCACTATTAAGTTATACAAGCGTTGCTTGTTCCATATTCAGTGTTAAAGCAAATCAGTGTAGCAAACTGAGCAATAATTAACGTTTTATTCATGCACTGTCTCTTGCTACTTCAAGGCTTGAATGTTAGATTCATTCATTATTTTATTTTCAAATGTATTAATAGCCTGTGGAAAAAGTGAATGTTGATATTTACCTCAGAAGGCTGCAAATAGAAAAGACGCATTCAATTTTCATTTAAAATGCCATTGATATTTTTTAATTATTATTAGAAACTCGATTTTGCATGTCACTATAAAGTAATATAAGCCTTGCTTGTTCCATATTCAATGCAAAACTTGTTTGGGTCCCTATTAAAAGGTTAATTTGTTCAACCTTGGCCCGCAGCTTTGTTCAGTTTTAAATTTTTGCCCACTCTGTATTTGAGTTTGACACCCCTGATGTAAGGGATTATACTTCTTACTCCTACAGGCATCAAACCTTCTCAAGAATTGATTTGTTCCTAATTTCTCAAGATATTGTTAAAAATGTGACAAAGATCGATACAGCCAATAGCGATATCTGATCATAGTCATTCATATTTACCATGAATTAAAATCAGCTCCAGTGTGTTTTAAACAGTGGAAGGTCAACGATTCTCTGGTCAGAGACCCAGAAATAAAGTGAATACATTCATACATTTTTGGATATTAATAAAAACGTGATTTGCCAATGATATGGGAAGCATTAAAATGTTGCCTCAGAGGGGAGCCAATTAAGATCGGTAGCTTCAAGAAGAAGCTACAGCAGCAAGAGGAAAGAAAATTGCTAACAAAAAGTAAGCTGTTAAAGTTCACTGTCAAACGAGTACAAGAATGAAATATGGAACTACAGAACCGTGCAAACTAAATTAATCTTTATTTACATGGCACTTTTCATACTTTGACAGTAGCACAAAGTGCCTTACAGAAAATAAAAGCAAAACAAAACATGAACAAAAACACCATGAAAACCCAAAACTCCAACCCCCAAAAATATACACAAAGACATACACACACATACACTATCTGTTGCTGAGGAGACATGGCTGGGCACCGAGATCTGAGGTGAGGAAGAATCTACCTTTGGTGGCCGCGCACACCAAGAGGAATCATGGTCCATGGCTGCAGGGGGCGCCTCTACGTGGACCCCCGACCCCCCCCAGGCAGACAGGAGGCTCCACACCACAGTGTAGAGCTCTCAAGCCAGCCAGGCCAGGGCCGTCCACGGGACAGCACCCCCCCCCATCAGTGGAACAGAAACAACTCTCGGTGTGGTTGGCCCCCAGGAGGAAACACTTGAAAACCGAGGGGCTAAAACAGTCAAATAAGATTAAAAAAAGTATAGAAGCTAAAGACTGAGGGAGTAAAAACAGTCAAAACTGTAAAATAAGATAAAAGGCTGTTCCATAATTGAGGGCCATAATAACTGAATACCGCCTCCACATGTGTTTTGGTTCTTACTTGTGGTATGGTTAAAAGGCCAGCACCGGAGGAACTCAGGGTCCGTGAGGGTCGATAGGGTAAAAGTATTTCAGATAAATAAGAAGGCCCGAGACCATTAAGACATTTAAAAACTAGTAAAAGAACATTAAAATCGATCCTGAAGAACACAGGGAGCCAATGCAGCGATTTTAAAACTGGCGTGATGTGCTCCTGGTCCTCATCAGCACGCGTGCGGCTGAGTTCTGTAGTAATTGTAAGCTGTACATGTTCTTTTTGGGAAGACCAGAGAGCAGGGCATTACAATAATCTAAACAAACGAGAGATAAGAGCATGCATCCGCGCTGGCCTGAGAGAAACGGGTGGACTCTGGCTAAGATGGTTAAAACCTATCTTTGTCATGTTTTTGATGTCTGGAATAAAAGAGATCACACCCACATTTTGAGGGTTTAAAATCCTGTAACATTGGTAAAAGTTTCTCTCTGGCCTTCATTGACTAAAATCAGGAAGCTTGCTGCCATCCATGACTTGAGATCTAAAATGCAGTTAAAAACGACATCAGGATACACGGCGATGTACAGTTGCGTGTCGTCAGCATAACTATGAAAGCTGATGCCGTGTCTCCTGATGACGTCCCCGAGGGGAAGCATGTCAAGGTTAAAAAGAGTCGGACCTAAAATTGACCCTTATGGAACCCCACACTTTATCTTATGGGTTCCTGAGGAACAAGTATCCGTAAAACTGAAAAATGATGACATCAGAAGAGAAAAAATTGAATATAAACTTAAGAGAGCAAAATTAAATGATTATGAAAGTGAGGAAATGATTGAAAAAGATGACAAAAAATAAAATTACTCGATACCCTCCGATCCAGATCAAATAAAACCTTTACTGAGTTTTACAAACAGCTTCATGAGTCTGAAGGAACGCTTTTTAATAATGTAAAGCTCCCCTTCCTAACAGAAGAAGAAAACACACAGAGCAGCCCATAACTATCTGAAATAAATCAGGCCATAAATTATTTTTCTAAAAAGAAATATCCGGGGCCTGATGGTTATAATGCAGAGTTCTATCAGGAGTTCAGTGGGGATCTATCACCCCTCCTTTTGCAGATGTATTAAGCATCACATGAAAACGTCAGTTTTCCACCGTCATTTAATCATTCACATATTACATTAACCCATAAAAAAAGGTAAAAGGAACTATTGCCGAATATCTCTAGCCAACCTGGATAACCTTCTTGCAGCAAGATTATTGAAGTTGATTGTTAAGCTGATACATGAAACCAAACTGGCTTCATGAGGAAACGATACTCATCTGATAATACAAAGAAATTATTTAATATACAACATACAAAAAAAACTCCCTCTGTCAGCCACACTGTGTAGTGTTTGACCGCATTGAATGGTCATACTTGTTTTGGGCTCTACAGAAATATGGGTTCGGCACCAACTTTATACAGTGGATCAAAATGCTCTACCACAATCCTATGGCTTCAGTAAGAACAAATTACTTCTTTTCAAAATCATTCACTTTACAACGAGGCGCAAAACAATGGTGCCCAATTTCAGGTCTCCTATTTAATTTGGTTGAGCCATTAGCTGAGAAAAAAGATCTGAAAATAATATTAAAAAGGCATATATATTGGAAGTCAAACATAAAATATAACTGTACTGTGATGACGTAATTTTGTATTTCACAGATGTAGAATCCTCTCTTCATCTCACACAGATCATTACTCAGTATGGCTCTCTGTCAGGATATAAAGTAAATTGGGAGAAATGTGAATTGATGTCCTTAAATAAAATTTGTACTGTATCATGTGTACGGAATACAAAATAAAATGGAAACGAACAGAATTAACATATCTGGGACAAAAATGACATCAAGTATCCATCAAACCAGATATATTAAACTTACTCAAACCTATAATAAAAGAGCAAATATTGATCGCTGGTAAAGCCTTCCCATACATCTGTGGAGTCGAGTAAATATAAAAATGAATATCCTCCCTACTGTCAAGTATATCTTGAGAATACTATGCACTATTATACAAAAAGCCTGGTTTGATGACTTGCGTAAAGCAATCTTTTGTTCAGTCTGTTGGTGTCTGCAACCTTCAGCCCACTGCCCCAGCATGTGACAGCGAAGAAGATCACACTGGAAACAGACTCAAAACATCCTCACCATCGTCCGGCGGATGTTAAAGGACCTCAGCCTCCTCAGGAAGAAGAGTCCACTTTGGCCCTTTTTGTAGACAGCCTCTGTGTTTCTAGTCCAGTACAAATTATTATAACAGTACACCTCCAGGTACTTATACTCCTCTACAGTGTCCACAGGGACCCCCTGGATGGAGACTGGGGTCACAGGTGTTTTCACGCTCCTCAGATCCACTAGGAGCTCCTTTGTTTTAGTCATGTTGAGCTGCAGATGATTCGGCTCACTCCAAGTGACAAAGTTGCCCACAACAGTCCTGTATTCACTTTTATCCCCCTTTCCAATGCAACCAACTATTGCTGAGTCATCAGAAAACTTCTGAAGGTGGCAGGACTCAGTGAAATAGTTGAAGTCTGAGGTGAAGAGGGTGACCACCTGCATCGCAGCCATCTTCTCACCCAGAAGAGCTGGATGGTGTTGAATGCACTGGAGAAAGTCAAAAAACATAACTCTCACAGTGCTCACAGGCTTGTCCAGATGACTGCAGACTCTGTTCAGCAGGTAGGTGATGCAATCCTCAACTCCCAGGCGGGGCTGGAGGGTGAACAGTAGTGGATCAGTGAAGGGTCCGACCATAGGCCTTAGCTGCTCCAGGACGAGTCTCTCCATGGTCTTCATGATGTGGGACTTCAGGGCCACTGGTCTGTAGTCCTGAGGGCCACTGTGACATGACGTCTTTGGCACAGGCACAAGGCAGGGCGTATTCCACAGCACAGGAACTCTCTGGAGGTGCAGGCTTAGGCTGAAGACTTGACTGAGTACTCCACATAGCTGGGGGGCACAGGCTTTAAGCACCCTGGAAATACGCCATTGAGGCCCGCAGCTTTGCCAGAGTAGAGTCTCGTCAGCTGTCTCCTCACCAGGTCAGGCGTGAAGGACACTGTAGAGGTGTCTGTTAGGGGACGGTCGTCAGGTTGTGGAGGACATGATGTAGAGCAGGGCGGAGGGGTGGAATAGGTAGGCGTGAAGTGAGGTGGTTGAGGGGCCGGCAGCAGCAGAGTTATGTGGGGGATTGGCCACAGTATCAAACCTATTGAATAATAGGTTTAGTTCGTTGGCCTGGTCCACATGGTCCTCCAACCCCGTGCTACCAGTCTTCTGGAACCCGGTAATAGTTCTCATGCCACTCCTCACATCCCTCATGTTGTTTCGCTGGAGTTTTTTCTCCAGCTTTCTCCTATAATTGTCTTTAGCCTCCCTGATTTTAAGTCTGAGAACCCCTTGCACTCTCCTCACCTCATCACGGTTGCCATCTCTGAATGCTCTCTTCTTTTCATTCAGGACGGCCTTAAAGTCCTTGGTGATCCAGGATTTGTTGTTGGCGTAGCAGGTTACAGTCCGAGCTGGGACATTGCAGTCCATGCAAAAATGTATGTAGTCTGTGATGCACTCAGTGACCCCATTGATGTGGCTCAAAGTGCAGGCCAGTCAGTCACTTCAAAGCAGCCCTGGTCGCTATGCCAGCCGGCATTAGCGCGATCAACTGTTCTCCGGAGTAAACAAAGACAGCATGTCCCAGTGGAAGCGGCATTGATAAAAAGCATTTTTTGATTGACAGCTAAATGAGCGAATCAGCGATCTTGAAGAATAAACATCCCGTTCTGAATTGATCCGGAGACTTTACCGATCCCCACAGCTTTGTCTTTGTTAAAAACAACTAGCCTTGTTTGGTGACTCTGTTCTGTCACTGCGGTGCTTCGCCCCCCGTCACGATCACTCTCACTCATAGGCGGTCACACTTCACACTGGAAAAAACGCCTAGTTGATATGACAAGGTCACGGATAAATTTCTTGAATAGGAAGGGTAGAATTTATAAACTAAATTCTGCCACTGGTCTATACTATATGAAAACATTACCTAGGGTACTGACTAGGGATGCTCGATATTGGCTTTTCTGCCGATATCCAATATTCCGATATTGTCCAACCCTTAATTTCCGATACCGATATCACCCGATACCGATATATGCAGCCTTTTTACACCAAAAATTCATCACATATCACCTATTATGGAATTAACACATTATGCCTAATTTTATTGTGATGCCCCACTGGATGCATACATAAATGCAACACGGCTTTTCAATTGTAAACACAGTCCGTACAAAATAAGTTATTGAAAAAAGTGCCATTCATTTATTTGTTTGTGTTTTTAGAGAGAATATTTTGCCTCAAACACACTACAGACAACATCACAACAAGGAAGATGCATATCTTCAGTCCAGAGTAGTAAACAAACATAGTCCTCTTTTTCCAGACTGAGTAACCGGCTGTAACTTGACAAATAATACAATCAATAAATCAGCAGTCAAGCTCAACATGCTAACCTGTATTGGATCTAATGGATACAGCACCAGAAATTACCTTCTCGACGTGACTGTAAACAATGCTGCACAATTGAGGTCAGCACTGGTCTGAGAAATAGTTGTGACTGAGCGTTATACAGACATAACGGGGCTCGAGGAACTCCACACGTTTGGTGAATCCGGCATCCTGAACGATAGAAAAAGTTTGTTTCTCTGTGTCGGCTGTTGCTTCTTTTCATCACTTTGCTGCACAGATGTATCGAATAACTCCGCATTATTCTTCTTCAGGTGGATGATCAAATTAGATGTATTAAAGGAAGACGCCTTGTTTCCTCCTCTCATAACCAACGCCTTGCAGTCATTTCAAAGCGCACATTCACTGTTAGTAGATGACACTTGGAAATACTTCCAAACCACGGACATCTCATGCACCGGGAGAGCTGAAGCTTGTTAGCCACGGTTAGCAACCTACGAGTGAAGCGTGTTGTTGTTGTTATACGTCATCAAGCACGCGCCTGTAAACGGCCCGTGTTGCATTCAGGTACACTCGGAAATGCTGAAGCCTACAGAACTATTATCAGTTGTAAAAACCAGATACCGATAATTCCCGATATTACATTTTTAACTCAATATCGGCCGATAATATCGGTGGGCCGATATTATCGGACATCCCTAGTACTGACTGGAACTTCCATTTAAGTATCATTTGACATTTTAAAGTAATGTGCAAAGGTCTTAAGAATTGATAAAGATACCTCAATCAGCCAATATGGCAGAACCCAAATATAACAGTGAACAAAAAGGTTATTAACCGGTAAAACTTTAAGGACAATGGAGTTACTAGGCTTTGTCACATATTTTCTAATAAGTCAAATTGTTTTAAAAACTTAAATGGTTAATCACTGATTATATTATTCAAAAGAGTGAGTACTTGATCTTAAGGCACTCAACTGAAAAATGTGTGTCATAGATAAGCTGAGAATTCAAATGAAAATGCAGTTAAATTATGGTATTCAACTCTGAATGATAACATTGGTGATCAATTTGTGCAAAAAAATCTCAAACTTCCAATTTGGCTGAGATGGAGTAGACACATGTCAAGTCTTGCTCCCCCAACTTTTGATAATTACTTAGTCTGTATTATTCATGTCTCATCAATGCATGTTACTAATTCAACTTCTTCCCTGGAGTTGTTTGTGCTTTGTCGTCTCGCAGGTCTCTGCTGATCGTGGTGGTGCCTGCTGCCGTGGTCCTGCATGACGCTTCATGCTGCTGTTATTACTATTAGTCATATATACTATCACTAGTCTTATAAATTATAAAATTTGTAGCCATAGAAACACCATCAGTGGAATGTCTCGCTGTACCGTAGCTGCTGTTGCCGCTACTCATCATTGATCATGTTCGTCATAATTATTATCATTTTCATATTCTATCACCTTAGCTGTGCTTGTTCCTACTATTCTGTTGTTTTAACTGCCATAACATACAAGTCATATTCACATTACTATAGATATTATAGTTACTGTTACGCTTTGGTTGCTTGCATCTCTGGAAGTGTGTCTGTCTCTGTCTTTTGTCTGTCTGTCTTTCTCTCTCCTTTTCTTCCGCCTCAACCAGTGCAGACAGATTTTCTGTATTTTTTCAACCCCTTCCAATTTGTCTTAAATAAATTTTTACTAATATAAACCAACAACTTAATGCCTTTATTTAGCAGAATAAACCAGGCCTCAAAACGCTTAATGGCCTGTATGACGGAGGTGTTTTTGCGTCCTTTGCATCAGTCTTGGACAAATACAGCCGGCCTAATAGTGACTTTTTCCGGTACTTTCAAATAAGATATTTTATCCAAAAGAAATTCCCACATTTTCCGAACCGCCCCCTGAAGCTGAGATGGACCAATTCCTGTCTCTCAACGTACAACACAAATGACTGATATGTCATTTATAATAAGATTCCTCTTCTGCGCTCAGTCCCTACTGGCTCACCTTAAAATGCATGGGAAAAGGACATTCTGAAACTGCTCCACTCATCCTCGATTTGTGCCAGGCACAATGCTTCATAGAGCCCATTTCACCAACGCTAAACTGGCTAAGATATACCCTAGTCACAGTGGCGCTTGTAACCCCCCCCCCCCCCCCCCCCCCCCTCCCTCTCTCCTTGTTTTTTGTAAGCGTTTGTTGAGGAGAGTTGGGCTCCACTCTGAGAGACACACGTGGAGATGGAGTTACACTGTTTGTATTAACAGAGTGAAAGTACCGAATTCCAGGTACTGATATCGGTTCAAATTGCACAACCCCTACTTCTGTCCAACGCTGCAAACACAATTGTCCTGGGATCAAGTGTAAAAATAAATATGGATGTCAAAGCAAAAACCAAGCCAATTCTGACTCACTCTCTCCAAAGGCATCATCTCTATTGGGAGGTCCGTCATCGGCATCTGCACTGGGCCGAGCCCTCCAGTCACTGTTTGTCTTGTCAGGTCCCATGTCCGACATCCGTCCACCCCTGTCTCGGCCTCCCATAGATCCATTGTCTCTCTCTGATGTGTGAAGAAAAAGAAAAAGATATATCTTGTCATAGTGGCTAGGGCTGTACGATATGGTCTAAAAATGTACTGTATATGGAGATATCATTTTAAACAGACTTAACATTATTATCACAGTATATTGATTGTATTATATCTTTAAAGTTCTATAAGACAGACAGACAGACAGACAGAAAGAATCATTAATTATCAACATGCAGTGACTGAATAGATGAGAAACCTAAATCAAATCAGTATTTAGTTTGACCACCCTTTGCCTTCAAAACAGCATCATTTCGTCCATGTTCACTCACACAGTCTTTGAAGGAACTCGACTCGTAGGTTGTTCCAAACATCTTGGAGAACGAACCACAGATCTTCTGTGGATGTAGACCTCAAATATTTCTGTGTCTCTGCATGTAATACCAGACAGACTGGGTGATGAGATCAGGGCTCTGTGGGGCCACTCCATCACTTCATCAGGACTTCTTCTTTACTCTGAATATAGTTCTTAATGACATTGGCTGTCTGTTTGGGCTCATTGTCCTGCTGCAGAATACATTGGGGGCCAATCACACACCTCCCTCTGGAGCAATCTGCTTGCTGCTTTGCTACAGTGCGGACGCTTTTCTGCTTGCTCTCGCCTTTGCTTGCATTTTTTGCTACTATCTGCTACTATTTGCTTCTCCTCAATAAGAAACAAAGAGCAACAGCTGGATACTTACAAAACCAGTGGGATTATATTTCTTTTAGATAACAGAGACATTTTTCAATATTTTTACGACTTCCTCAACGCTAGGCAGGGAGGCCTACCATTCAAGATAAGCCTGAGCCTGTGCTACAGTGCTAAAGGTAATCACCAGAAGATGCCTCCCTTCTCTATGGAAGATTACCACAAACTACTACAGAAGATTTTGCTGCTGGAAACAAAAATTAATCGGTTAGAAGTATTTATAGAAGTGAATGGATATTGTGACAACAATACCACCCTAGCACTGACTGAAAACAGTGGACAGGGGCATGCCAGAACTCAGCAAACTAGCAACGATGAAGCTACGAGGAAACGGGAGGTCCCTGTACAGGGTAATAAATCTACCAGCGATAATTCTCCCTGGAACACACTTGGGGCAAAGCCAAAGAGAAGACCACCTCCCTGCGACAAGGGAGAACGGATAACCGGGAGGACCCAGCGCCCCGATCTCTGATCTGACCGGTTGGCCTGCGCTACCATCTCTATCCAGGCATAGCGCTTCATCAACTCCCCTGCCATGGAGGACACAGCAGCGGACAGCTGAGAAGAGGAAAAGTACCAAGAAACTTCCCCAGCAAGCAAGTGTTCAACTAAAGAACAGGTTTGCTCCACTGTTGTCGGACAATGGATCCCCCTCTGATTGCCTGAATAACCCACCATCACCACGCAGAAGGGTAAGACCTGCTAACTTAAAACCACCGAGAAAGCTAACAAGTGGGCCTGAAAATCTGATTGTGGGTGACTTTTCTGTAAAAGATATGAAAAGCAATAATAACACCAAAGTGCTCTGCTTTCCGAAGGATACGGTGTCTGACTTGGAAAAAAGAATCCTGGATATTGTGGCTGCACACCCAAATGTGAAAAATATCATTCTGCACATTGGTTTTAATGACATTGAAAAACAACAATCAAGTGAGCTGAGAGAGCACTTTAATAAACTCTTTGAAACAGTCAGCGCTGTGAATGCTGAGGTGTTTATCAGTGGTCCTCTACCCCCGATCAGGAGAGGAGCTGAGAGATTCAGTCGACTTTACTCGCTGAATGAGTGGCTCTCCAGCGTTTTTCTTGCTCGTTCGATGCATTTTATTGACAATTTTAGCTTTTTCTGGGACCGCAGGCATCTTTTTAAGGCAGACGGACTTTGTCTAAATAAGCTGGGAGTAAAGCTTTTCATGACCAACATGTCTTACTTCCTGCGTCATCCATCTATCATCACTGCCAAGGACAAGAGACAAGAGGAACCAACGGATAAGACAGACACAACACAGCTTATCATGAACGTCGAAGGAGGACCGCCATTGCAAAAGGAGAGCGCTGACCATGAGAGACACCGGAGCAAAGAGGAGACGTGTCCATCCCCCTCTACCTCCCCTTTCATTTCAAATGGGCTTGAAGATCCCTCCCCCACACCCCCCAAGCCTAAATCCAGGTCTCCATCCTTCTCCCTCCCTCAAGTAAGCCTTTCTCCCCCCTTATCCCCTTTGGAGTTCCGGGAGCTACCCCCACCCACTCCCCGCCCTACTCCTATTTTTACTCCCCTTGACCGACCTCAGCGATCCCCCCCTCAGCGTCATCTCAGTGGCACCTCCCTCCCCCCTCCACAAAGGTGTGCTTCACAAACCCTCAGCCCTACTCCGCCCCTCTTACGTAAACCCCCTCTTCGCCCTCAACGTCCACCTCCAGTAGTTCATTCCAGCTCTGACGCTGCCCACTCCTCCTCCCCCTCATGGCCACCCCCGCCCCGCCCTGACAGCAGTCCTGAATATTATTGATACAAAACAGGGTTCAGCAGTAGACCACATTATCAGCTGGGCCTGGGCCCAAGGCTGCCTACGTCAAAGCTTGGCACCTTCTACATTCCTGTTGTGACTACCAAGAGAGAGAACATTGGGAAACGTAGACACCCTGCTAACCTAAACAATCTCATTCCTATCCTCTCCAAATCAAAGTCAACATCGAAGCCTGTCAATAACACCATCAGGATGGGTCTGCTCAATGTTAGGTCTCTGAATAACAAATCATTTTTAGTCAACGATTTTATTACTACTTCCAAACTTGATTTTATGTTTTTAACTGAAACATGGCTGGAGCAAAATAACAGTGCAAGCATTCTGATCGAGACAGCACCCCCCAACTATAACTTTATTGATGTATGTAGATCTGGGAAAAGGGGGGAAGGGGTTGCTGCTATATTTAAAAAAATATTTCAGGGGAAACAGATGTCACTTGGTGATTTTACATCATTCGAATACCTGTGTGCTGTGTTGAAATGCTCTCCCAAAATTCTTCTGTTAATTATTTACAGGCCACCTAAATACTCAGCAAATTTTTTCGATGATTTTACCGAATTATTGTCTAGTATCTCCACTGACTTTGACTGCCTAGTTATAACTGGTGACTTTAATTTGCATATTGATGATTCGAATGGCAAGGGTGCAAAGGAACTTTTTACTATTTTAGATACATTTGACCTGTCTCAACATGTGAAAGAGGCTACTCATTGTAAAGGACACACCCTGGACCTGATTATCACAAAAGGTCTCAATGTTTCTGATGTTCTTGTGACTGATCTTTCATTGTCTGATCACTTCTGTGTTTTCTTTAATATTTCTTTAATTCCGGAGACACAAACAGAATCAAAGAATGTCAAAAAGCGCTACATCAATGAACATGCTAATGTACTCTTTAAAAATGCCATCTCCTCGCTACCACCTCTAAACCCATGCCATGCTGATGATCTTGTAAACAACTTTAATTCCAAAATTGTGAATATCATAGATGTCATTGCACCGGTTACAGTTAAAACGATTTCTGGTAAGCAAAAGGCACCCTGGAGAAAAGCTGCTGTTGTAACAGCCCAGAGAAGAGAGTGCAGGAAGGCTGAACGAATCTGGCGAAATACAAAACTTCATAGTCACCATGACATCTATAAAGAGAGGCTCCAGGCCTACAATTTAGTCTTAAAAAGTGCTAGAGAAACATTCTTCTCCAATATCATAAACAGCAACACTAATAAGGCCAAAACCCTATTTGCAACTGTCGACAGACTGACCAACCCCCCAACACAAATACCAGCCGAACTCCATTCCACACAGAAATGCAATGAGTTTGCATTCTTTTATACTGATAAAATTGAAGGCATCAGACGTGCCATCAATATCTCAAACAAAAAAGTTGGATCACCACCCCGTTTAGGCCAAAATAACACAGCAATGATGGCAAGCTTTAATGCCATAGACTCTAAAACTCTAGTGGAAACAGTGACCGATCTAAAGCCAACCACCTGCTGTCTCGATGCTTTACCTACCAACTTCTTTAAGAATGTTTTTGACTGCCTATCAACAGACGTATTGCAAATAGTTAATAACTCTATTCAATCGGGCAATTTCCCAAAGGCCTTCAAAACTGCAGTCATTAAACCTCTTCTAAAAAAGCGGAGCCTAGATGCCTCTATTATCAACAACTACAGACCAATTTCAAATCTACCATTCATAAGTAAAATAATTGAGAAAGTTGTACTCCAACAACTAACTCACTTCTTGGCTTCTACTGGCTGCCACAACAACCTCCAGTCAGGATTTAGACCTTTTCATAGCACAGAGACGGCCCTTATTAAAATTATAAATGACATCCGTCTTAACACAGACTCTGGCAAAACTTCAGTACTAATGCTATTGGACCTCAGTGCTGCATTTGACACTGTCGACCACTCAATACTTTTGGACAGGTTGGAAAACTGGGTGGGGCTCTCAGGCACAGTCCTAAACTGGTTCAAGTCATATCTACAAGATAGGAACTATTTTGTTTCCATTGGCGACTTTGTATCAGAACAAACCAACGTAACGTGTGGAGTCCCCCAAGGTTCAATCTTGGGGCCGACTTTATTTAATATCTATATGCTCCCACTAGGACAAATCATGCAAAATAATAACATTGACCACCATTGCTATGCCGATGACACCCAAATCTATGTAGCGCTATCACCAAATGACTATCGCCCCATAGATCTACTGTGCCAGTGCATTGAGCAGGTCAAACACTGGATGTGCCAAAATTTCCTTCAACTAAATGAGGATAAAACTGAGATAATTGTTTATTGGTGCTAAGAAAGAAAGGTCTAAAGTCATCCAACACCTTCAATCACTGTCCCTGAAAACCTCAAATAAAGCCAGAAATCTTGGGGTTATTATGGATTCTGATTTACATTTCGACAGTCACATCAAATCAGTAACAAAATCGGCCTACTATCACCTTAAAAATGTAACAAGACTTAGAGGGCTCATGTCAGCTCAAGACTTAGAAAAACTTGTCCATGCCTTTATAACCAGTAGGCTAGACTACTGTAACGGTCTCCTTGCAGGTCTTCCCAAAAAAACTGTCAGGCAGCTACAGTTTGTTCAGAACGCTGCTGCTAGAGTTCTAACAAAGACCAAAAAATGTGAGCACATTACACCAATTCTTAAATCATTACACTGGCTTCCTGTACGTCAGAGAATTGATTTCAAAATCCTCCTGCTCACATATAAATCACTTCATGGTCTAGGGCCGAGGTATATCACTGATATGCTCCCACTACATAAGCCTTCTAGATCACTAAGATCCTCTGAGACCAATCTGTTAGTGGTTCGCAGAGTAAACTCAAATCAAGGGAAAGCATCTTTCAGTCATTATGCAACAAACAGCTGGAATAAACTTCCTGAAGATTTGAGACTTTCACCCACTCTGACCACTTTTAAAACTAGACTGAAAACTTTTATGTTCACCTTAGCTTTCTGCTAAATCTTCGCACTTTTAACGTCCGCACTGTTTTGATTATTGTCTATGTTTTTATTCTCTTTGTCTTCCTGTAATGCATTTGAATTCATGACATGTTGTGCTGTGAAGCACTTTGAGTCTGCCTTGTGTATGAAAAGTGCTATACAAATAAAGCTGCCTTGCCTTGCCTCCCTGATGGTGTTGCATGATGGATAAGTATCTGCCTGTAATTCTCAGCATTGAGGACACATTAATCCTGACCTAATCTCCAACTCAAACTTGCAAGGAACTTCCTCCAGCAACTGTTACCCGCAGACACTCATTATTGTAACGCTCTCCAGGAAAAAACTGCCTTCTGCTACAGCCAAATATTTCTCTGGACTCATCGGTCCAGAGACCCTGCTGCCATTTTTCTGTACCCCAGTTCCTATGTTTTTGTGCATAGTTGAGTCTCTTGGCCTTGTTTCCACGGTTTGGACGGAAGTGGTCTTCATGGAGGAGTTGCAGCCAAAAAGCCAGCGTCCTCAGGACAGTAGAACGGTGGACCTAGGTCCCACTGGTGTCTGCCAGTTCTGAGCTGATTGCACTTCTGGACATCTTGACATTTTCCTCGTTGATCCTCAACGATGGCCGTTTTGTTTGTTCTTCTTAAAAAAGTTTGAGCAGCACATCTTGAAACCCCAGTCTGCTTTGAAATCTGTGTTTGGAGAGACTTTGCTGATGCAGTATAACTACCTTGCTGTGCTCAGTCTTGCCATGGTGTATGACCTGTGACATGAAACTCTTCTACAACCTCACCTCAGTAGCCTAAAACTTTTGAACAGTAGTGTACGTGTTTATTCAAACAGGTTTCAAAGACAAATACATTTATTTTGAATATTAATTAGAGATAGATATCAGGAAGAGGGAGTCACTCTCCCTGTTTACCGTAACAACAAGCAACGTACAAAACGCCACTGACACATTTACTCAGACAAAACTATAAAGACTGATCAGTGGGTAACCGTGGGCACCGAGGCACAGAGGACAGCTAACGTTAACCATTCTTTTCCTGTTTTTTCCTTCACTACAGCAACCACCCTCCTTTAACCGTAACAGCGGGGCTCAGTGAATTGGTGTTAACAACGGGCTGCTTTGGGCTAAGACGCTGAATCATTGATGTTGTGCTGTTGTGGTGGAACAGTTCTAGTTTGCAGTGAACACATGGCTTCTTTTTTAGGTGTAAAATTATCCCAAACTTAATCTCTGACTTTCTGGTCAGTAGTGGTGTGAATCCGCAGAAATGGTCCATGTGGAACAATGATCCCTGCGCTGACAGGCCACATAACGTGTGAGATAGGAATTCAACAAATCATTGAGACAGAGAATTTGCCTTGAGGAATTTTTTTCTAATCGAGTAACTTACTTGAGTAATTGTTTCAGCCCCACTTGTTGGAGATTAAACAGAGACTTCACAGTGACAGAAAAACAGCATTTCAACTGTGAATGGACAGAAGTATTTGTTTGACTGTGTCAACCTTTCTTTTTCTCAAAGTAGAAAGAGACATTGTGGTGGTGATTTAACCATGGATTTAACCAGACTGAAACGATTTCAACAACACCAACAACAACAGTTGGGCAGAAATAGCGGGAGCACGCGTAGCATTAAGGGCACACATATAGGAAATGCGTGGAGCAAGCCTCCCTGTGCGCCGTTATTTGACAAGCTGCGACTGTTGCCCTGAGATGAAAGAGAGGACAGGAGTCAACATCAGCTACTGAGGCCACAAATTACTTTTTTTCACATAAGCTTCTACTCAAAAGGGCCAGTAAAAATTCCCTTGCAAACCAGATCCGCACACATTGTGTCAAAACGTCTGAGCTGCTCTTCCTGTTACACAATCCATACTGTAGCCAAATTCCTACCGTACTACCATCTATACTGTACTACCCCAACAGCGGTCAGAAGAAGACATAGGAAAAAAAGTTGGTACCTTTATCGTTTGACTGGTCTGCAATATCCACACGGATTCTTCGGTTTCCCAGGTTCTGTTGACATGAACAAATAGCTCAGATTTGTGTGCAATACAACTATGTGGAAAGTCGTTCATGTCAGTTCAGATCCCGGGGTTAAAATAAAAATGCAAACAAATAAAACTAAGTTCTTATTGCGTCCTCTCACCTCCTCATTGAGACTCAGGGCCCTCAGAAGAGAGTCTACGTCATCAAATTCAGCATATCCAAAGCCCTTTAGCCTCTCTGAGTTACTGGGCTCTCGAGGCAGACGCACTGCACTGATCTGGTGATAAGAATAGTGACAGAATAACATAAAACATAGCATGCACTGATCTGGGCACAAAAGTGTAGCGCTCAACCACAAAAGACCAGGAGAAAAAAAATGTAGCAGGCAAAATAATCATAATCATAAGATGTTTAGGCATAAAACGGTTTAAAAAAAACAAACTTGATCCTTAAGCCCAATATGAAGTCCTCAAATGTCTTGTTTTGTCCACATCTCATAAATATTCAGTTTACTGTCAGGAGGAAAGAAACCTGAAAACATTCACATTTGAGAAGCTCGAATCAGAGAACTTTTACCTGTTTTTCTTTAAATTTCTTTTAATCTATGATCAAAATAGTTGCCAAATTATTTAATTGTTGATATCCAACCGATTATATGAAAATCGTTGCAGCTCTAGACCTTATATCAGGGAAGTTGAG
Source organism: Echiichthys vipera (assembly GCF_963691815.1). Lineage (NCBI taxonomy): Eukaryota > Metazoa > Chordata > Actinopteri > Perciformes > Trachinidae > Echiichthys > Echiichthys vipera. Next base: position 1,546,826 of record NC_139849.1, read on the forward strand.
TTTTATGACTATGCAATGGTTTACGGTTATCAAAAATAGGACTGACCAGCTTGACTTAACTGTAAAAGATAGTGTTTTTCCTCCAACATTCCTAGTTAGATGAGGAAACTAACATAAAACCTATAGTATTCCTCTGATGTCCCTGATCCCAGCTCCCCAACATGACCCTACTTGAACATCTTTCTGTAGATACAAAGGGAAGAAAATAAAAACAAGCTTGACCCATATGTCCTGTTCTTTATTTCTAAACAAATTAACTTGTCCTTTGTGTGTTAATAACAGCAGTGTGTCAGTGTGGTGTAAAAATAAATACTTAAATAACGGATGTAATTGAATATAGACAAAACTCACTAGCTTGACAAGATGCTCAGGCGAGTGTTTAAGGCTCCCGTAAAGAGCAATAAAGCCTACAACTTAAACTGTCACTTGTGTTTCACCGTTCCTTATTTGTTAGGGACAGTGCACCTTAATGAGCAACGATAACAACATCACTGTAAAAGTGCCAGATTATAGCAAAGATGCTAATTTGCATCCGTAGTCCTTGCTAAAAAAACAAACAAAAAATACAAATACTACTACCGTATTTTTCGGACTATAAATCGCAGTTTTTTTCATAGTTTGGCCGGGGGTGCGACTTATACTGTGGAGCGACTTATGTGTGAAATTATTAACACATTACTGTAAAATATCAAACAATAGCCCGGGCTGTTGTTTATCTCAGTCACGTAAGAGACGGGCGTATATCAGCAATCGTCACACACACACGTCAACCAGTCAAAATCCGGCGGTGGTGGGTCATGGCAGAAGTGCGTTGCGAAAAAAAAGATGCTACCTGTGGTGTATCTGATCCAGCACTCAGTGCTCGACTGTTCATGACTGTGTCACTCGGTGTGTGCGGTGATTGATTGTTCCTGTATGTGTGTTATGAAATTGTGCGGCTACTAAAAGAGCACATGTTAAAGACCCACCTCCGTGTGTGATATTTATCATAGAGACCCACAATGCGCACTACAATAGTCGCGCAATGACATAAAACCACAACACTACCTGCTAATGCTTGAGCTAAGCGGCGCATTGTCTACCTTTGGAATTGGTGGAGTTGTTCAGAAGTGACAGGAGGAAGAAGAGTTCAGTGGATGTAGTGATTAGCAGTGACAGAGTGTTTGGTAAACGTAGAGCATGTTCTATATGTTATAGTTCTGTGAATGACTCTTACCGTAATATGTTAGGTTAACATACCAGGCACGTTCTCAGGTCGTTGTTTATGCGTCATATAACGTACACTTATTCAGCCTGTTCTCTATTCTAGTTTTAGTTTAAATTGCCTTTCAAGATGAAATGTCGTGTCTTGGTGTTGGATTTAATCAAATACATTTCCCCAAAAAATGCGACTTATACTCGAGTGCGACTTATGTTTTTTTCCTTCTTTATTCTGCATTTTCGCCTGGTGAGACTTAAACTCCGGAGCGACTTGTAATCCGAAAAATACGGTAAATAAATAAATAAATAAATAGAGAGAAAAGACACACCGCACAATACATTACACACTCAGGAAGACACCAGACCCACACAGGATAAAACAATGGAATAAAACGTCATGTGCAATAGGATACAGTCGAGTCAGTGGTCGCGCTTTTGATTTGATTTAAGCTACTTCTTGAGTTGACCTTTAAAAGAGGAATATGTGGGGCGTTCCCTTATTGTGGAGGGAAGACTATACCAGATCCCCCCATACAACAGACAACACATTCTTCCCAAATGCAGTGCGCCTGTGGGGGATCTCACAGTCTCCTCTAACACAAGCCCTGGTGCTCAGACCTTCCAGAGTCCTTTTCTTTATGAGTTCAGTCAGTGGTGGTGGAGCGACACCATGGAGACTTTTATACACACAACACGCAAATCTAAATGTTTTAAAATGATGGAAACTTGAAAAAAGTGTTTTTTAAGAGTCTTGCAGATGTGGTAGGAGAAGGGTTTTGTATCCAGAGTCTTTAGGGCTCTTTTATAGAGACTGTCTATTGGTTTGAGTGCCATCTTACATGCCAGTGACCAGCTTGTGAAGCAGTAGTCGATATGTGAGAGGATCATACAGTGTAAAAACATCAAAGCTGCACTGGTGGGTAATGAGTTCCTAATCTGTTTGAAATTTGCCAAAGAGTTGCAGTTATTGTAACCCCCCCCCCCCAAGTGCGATGTGTTACACGCCCTACATTACGTGTGTGCGCTTGATATACATACTGCCAAGCCACGGAAGAAGTCTTTGATTGAGTCCTCGGTGACATCATAGGGCAGGTTGCCCAGGAAGGCAGTGTAAGGCGGGCTGCGGGGCAGTCGGGACTGGTCAACGTTGGGTTCACGAGCTGAGCGTGGTGCTGTGGGCAGGATGGACCGGTCAATGGGTGGTGCCCGGAACGAATCCTCCTCTGTGTGCCAAGAGGTTGAGACTGGAGGGTTGAGGAGTGAGACAATGTCAAATACAAACCTAAAACTTCCATTTAGTTAGTTCTTCTATTCTGACATGCAAAAAGCACACTGAAACAAATACTTCAGAAGAATTAATATTAATGGAAAAATATAGGCATTAGTCACTAGGGGTGAGGAGACCATCAGTTCACAAGAATGAGACAAGACGATATTTTAAACCCTTTTTGTTCTGCAGACTTTTATTAACAAGTTTATTTTTTATGATGTGGAATGTGCATGTGTGTGTGCGTTATTGTTCTGGGAGTTACATATTAATGGAGTCAGTTATCAGGATTTTGTTTAGCCAAAAACCCTGGATCAGATATACCGGGTGAACCGGGCAGTGTAGTGATATCACAAGCCCAGTCTGGATCCTCTTACTTAGCAGGAGCATGCAAGTATAAAGTATGAAGGCCAAATGAACAGGATAAAATGCTGGGAAAGCTTTTGCTGTCATTTCTGGCTGCACTCCTCCTTTGCTTTTTGGTGCAGGTAACTCTTCCACACACAAACACTCGTGCATTGCCAGCACCCACTTCAGAGCAGTGATGGACAGTTCAGTCAAGCTCAGGAGCAACAATGAACCCCTTTGAACTTCTCCCTTGTAATGTGTGTGCATGAGTCAATAACATGAGAATCTGCTCATGTACAGCAACTTTAATTCCCTGTTCACATGCATACTTTTGTGTTTTTTACGGTTTGTGTTTGTAAATTATTGCAGCGCTGAGATGCTCCAGCTTAAATAGCGAATGGACGGCAGTTTAGCTTATGATAATACATGTGGTTCTTTGAAGGAATAACAAGTGTACCATTTTCTAAACCTCCAAGGACCTGAAATTCCTAACAGCGATGCATATGTTTTTACTGTGTGTGCTGGTTTGGATAGTGTAATTTGTGTAGGGGAAGATCTGTCGAGAGTCCACAGACCACAAGGTTTACATGTTTTGCTGGAATAAATCATCAATGGGCTTCTTCCCTTTGGATTGTATTTGGTAATCGACTTGAATGGAGCAGCTGGTATCGGGGCCAGTAGGTAAGCACTCTTCATAAACTGTGTTCACATACTTTGTTGTTGGTGCTTCGGTTAATGTGTAAGGACTCTTCTCATGCTATTGCAGAGGTTTGGTGTTATTTGGAGCAGTATTAGTGGTTAAAAAAGACGTTTGAATGCATCCAACTCACTGCCCGGAGCTTATCCATGTTAGCTGCGACAGGCTGTTAGCGACTGTTAGCTACTCTCCAAATCCAAATCTACATTAATAGTTGTTACATGAAAAAAAATTGTCTCGATGGCTTATTTCAGTTTAAGTCACCATAAGAAAAGAGAAAAAAATATTCAAATTTAAAAAATAAATAAATAAATAACTGAACAGACAGCAAACTCAAATTAGCCAGCACAGGGGAACCAAGAGGCCTTTGGACTAGAGTGCATAGACTGTATTAATGTAGGCCACCACTTCACATCAGTGCATTAGTGTCAGGCCTCAGCGAAACCCTCTGACCGAGTGGGCAACAGAAAGCAAGAACACTTCAGATAACCCCGTGGCGGTTAAAATTAAATGAAATAAAGCTGTGAATAAAAAAATATAATAACGAACTGAAATCTGCATGTAGACGTGCTTCCAGTTCTTGGCACAATGGCCGATTAAAGAGAAGCTGAATTCACATAGTAGTGTAAGCAGGCACAAGAAAAAGGATGAAAAAACAGGAATTTAAAAAATATCCACAGTGCGTTAAAATGTCCATTTAACGATTTCTGTTCAAAAATCTTAACAGACAGAATATCAGCAGCCTGTCAGGACTAAGTATTCATGCTGCGTCCAAAAATAATGACCAACTCTAAACTGCAGTTGATATGGAATTTTTATGATTAATATAACAACAGAGGCCTAAATCAAGTATGTGGATTCCTTTCAAAAAACTTTAACAAATGGCAAGTTACCAAATTTGAAAGGAAACTGTAATGATTCAAGTTTTACATTGAAAAAAGCAGTGCTGTAGGCTGAATAGTTCAATAATAACCTGCTGGTTATAGAGCACTATCTTAATAAAATAAAATAAAAATCCTTGGTTCGCTTATGTGTCTGAGCCTGAGTCTGAGTCATAGCACATTCACACTTAAAAGAACACATTTGCTCATTTTACATTAAGTAACTGTAATCTTCAACACATTTTCATTTCCCACCACTCAGCTGAGAGATAAACCGAGCAATAGAGTGATGATATTGATCTTTCTATCGTTGTCAGAAAAATCCAAGACAGAAGCAAGGTACTTTGTGTGTATTTCAGAGTGTGCTCACCATCTCCCTCCAGGTCATCAGTCTCATCGGCCCAGCTAGTGGACTTGGCAGGGTAGCTGGGGGGTGCATTGCTGCTTCCCTTGCCCTCTGCCAAGAAGTCAGTCAGAGTGAGAGTCTTACCCTTCTTATTTTTCTTCTTAGCTAGAGGGGAGATGAACACAGAGTTAAAGCACCTGAACACCAACAGGTGTTTTCTGTTCTTCTGGCTGATTAGACCTCTGCTTGGGTTGAAGGTGGGCGGGGCTTTATTAGGTCATAATTGTCCGTCTACCACTAAGAATGATACAGGTGCACTTTGTCCCGCCTTAATAGGTGAAACAAAGCTAACAGGAGACTTGGGAAGATGTCAATCATTCACAGTAGACAACCACACAGTCCTGAGAAGAGGTCTAATCAACTAGTTAACTGAAAACACCTGTGTGGGTGTTCAGGGGCTTTGATAGTCAATCTTCGAGTGACACACACACTCGGAGCATTCTGCATTTTAGAGTAATACACCTCAGGAGTCTAAAACAAGTCGCTTGTCCATTGCAGAATGGCTTTTTCATCCGGGATGAAAGAAAAAGCCAGCCCCGAAGGTGTTTCCCACAGACCAGGTAGCAATGTGTGGAAACCTTTTGAGGGGCTGGGGCTCTAACATCTCGCGTGTAAAGCCGATGATGACTTGCATCAGAGTTTCCCCTAGGTTTACAGCTTTTGGGGGGTGGGGCATATTTTCTGATGCCTGCTCCCTGTCCGCTGGTGTGCGTGCATCAGAAAGTGTGTAAACGTGTGACCATGTAGAGAAAGAAATGATAGGCTATCATGTAATTCACAAATATAGGGGTGCACTGATCGCCAATTTTGTAGAATCTAACCTTCCTATACCGATTCTGACCCCCCCTTACAACTATAATTCACAGCATACAGAAACATTATTGGAACTTTTCTTTCTTTCTTTGATTGAACCAAACCTAAAATTTAACAGGTTAGGTAGTCTAAAATGAATAACAGATTAAAAACGCAGAACTGAAGGCACCTTTCAAATAATAAAATATAAAATATGAAAAATAAATGAGCAAAATCAAATAAAAAAAATTGTTTTCCCAAAAAAATGTGCAACAGCTAAGAGCAGCAACTGACGGATTAGAAGGCACCTTTAGGTTGATGTTGCTGTTAGAATCAGAAATACTTTAATAATTCCAGAGGAGAAATGGTTTAAAGACACAAGAAGCTAAATTTAGTTACTTGAACATTAATGGTAGATTTGTTTTACAAACAGATCCATCTCTGTCACCTGACAGGCGGCTCTTTTTCTCATCTACCGGTTTCTGTTTATCATTGTTGTGGAATCCACTCGTCCCAGGTCAAAGGGTGCACCTGAATGCATCATCAAGTCCTGTCAGAGCACTACCATTCATTGTTTATAACTGAGAGAGAAGGCAGACATGTTTACACACCGGTGACTTTAGAAAAGCAGGAGGATTTTTTAAGTTCTCTTGTTTCTCCATCATCTCTGACTACAAAAGTAGCCATGGTTCGTGGAAAAGCATAGCTTCAGGCTAATGCTAAGCTAATGTTGCACCAAGCTTCCCGCTCTCGCTGGTGAGGGTGTCCGCAGCTCATTCCTGCCTTATTTTACGGTGTAAAATTCCCACACTGATCGCGACCATAAACTGGGACCGACGCTGCGGGTGTGCTTCAAAATCAAGTCACATGTCATCTGTTTCAACAGCCAATGAAGTCTTAGCAAAGTCCACTGCTCAAAAAGTGTAAAAATGCTGTTATGAACGGAGGCTCAACCAACGTGCGAGAGAGCATGTCAAGTGAGCAATACGATGAATAAGGAGAGGGAGCTGGCATTACACTAGATTATAAGGCGTCATTAGTAAGGAACTTATTATACAATAAGGTACCACTTCAACTATGTTTTATTATTTATTAAAACCATTAGAGACTTGATTAGGACTTGCTGCTTCCCGCAGAGACTTGATGTTACCATCTCTGCTGTCCAGTCAGAGCCATATATACTGTAATTGAATTTTTCAGGCTTTATTAATTTAATCCCAGTCAATGAAACACCCACAAGATGTCACCAAAAATCACACTGTCCCTTTAAAGTCTTTGTTCAGTGTGTATCATATCAAATCGTATAGTGAGCTGAATATCGTGTATCATATATTGTGAGATTAGTGTATCGCTACAGCCCTAATGTCCAGCCAGGTGTAAGTAATTCTGTTGAGTGCCTACTCACGGATTCCAAAGGAAGACTGTGAGATCGAGCACAGATTCACTGATGCAGACACGGAAAAAATGCGTGCATCGTTCTTCACTGTGTCCAAACAGCAAGAACTAATGTAAACTTATGAGGAAGTGAAGCATGTCATTCGTAGTAAAGGAAATTATGCCGCTATTATTAAAAATCGAGAAAAAGGGCGGGGGGGGGGGGATCGGCAATAAGTAGACCGACTGAAGGCACAAGTGTTGATAAATTTCGTCACGTCATTTTCATAAATGAATAGGTGAACATCACATTTGTGATTGGAGTGACAGCTGACTGAACAAATAAAGCAGGCTAACAGCACTGTATAAATCTCCATGGTAACTTAGGGCGCACTCACACTGTCCTTCCGCATCGCGCCCCGGACTTTAGGGAACTTGTCCCCCCCTCCCTCTACCCCTGCGCCCCAGGCCCGTCTGTACTCACACTACCTAGGCCTCGGCAAATGCTTCTTGCTGCCTATACATCATCACGCTGTAACACGTCACACGCATTGATTGATGTCATCGCGATGCGTCTCGTTGTTTACAAATCTTTCCATAGACCTGGGAGTTTTTGTGCGTCTTGTCGACTGTTTTTGAATATTTTCATCGACCAAATCTGCAGTAAACACTGCATCTCCGCATCACACCAACGTGAACCTTTCACCGCCATTGTTGTTGTTGTTAAATGTCCGCGCATGGTCCGTCCTTCTAATTTCTATGCCCGGACAGGCGCAAGTCAGAACCGCCGTAGGCATCGCGCTCGTGCTCGTACACGTGCTCGTGCTCGTACATGTGCAAACACGCTCTACAAAAGCCCACCTCTCTCAGACGGGCTGTGGACGGCCCGCTGGTCGCAGTTATGTGCGGAGCGGATGCACTCACACTGGTCAAACGCACTAGGCTTTAGCTGAAAAAAACGGTTTTGGCCTGGTGCGGCCCTAAGGGCGCACTCACACTGTTTGCGTGTTTGCACATGTACGAGCCCTAAGGGCGCACTCACACTGTTTGCACATGTACGAGCACGATGCCTACGGCAGTTCTGAAGTCATTTATGTGTGCCTGTTCGGACATAGAACACAGAAGGAAGGACCACATTTAACAACAACAATGGCGGCGAAAGGTTCACGTTGGTGTGATGCGGAGGTGGAGTGTTTACTACAGATTTGGTCGATGAAAAGATTCAAAAACAGTCGACAAGACGCACAAAAACTCCGAGGTCTACGGAAAGATTTGGAAACAAAGCGACGCATCACGATGACGTCAATCAATGTGTGTGACGTGTTACGGCGTGATGACGTATGGACAGCGAGAAGCATTTGCGCGAGGCACAGGCAGTGTGAGTACAAACGGGCCTGGGACGCGGGGGGGGAGAGGGAGGGCGGACAAGTACCCTAAAGCCCGGGGCGCGGACGGACAGTGCCAGTGCGCCCTTAAGTGCCTGTGCTTTCGTGCAACCGGAACATGGGTAAAGTAAGCCAGGATAACCGGAATATCCCAGCTTAATCCCTTATCTAGGTTTCGTGCAACAGCCCCCTGGTCTGGTTTGTTGTGGTCTGAGGCAGAAAAAGGGGAGCGACAAAGCTGGTCTGTGAGCTTAATTGTGAAAATACCAGCTGTCAGGACATTCTTTAAGCACATCACTACAAAACCTGCACACATACAGACCAATACACACAGGTTAACAACTCTTCCCGTGTACATAATGCTAAATCATTGTTTACAATTAAGAGGCGTAACTCGCCTTGACTGCTTGAAACTTATAAAAACTGAAAAAAATTACATGTTGCCTAATAGCTTCCTTAGAGCTCCACGCTAAAGCGACTTTAGCAAGCAATAAGCTGCGTGACGTTGACCTGAGGCAGCACTGACATCTGCTAAAGCTACAAGAGCCCAACAACTACGAGGGCCAACAGTTAATCGTTTAGTTGTTTGTTTGCCGCTTTTGTCTTTATTTTTGACTATGCGGGCTTCGTCAACAAAGTGTCCCTGCTATAGCTGGCTAGGTTTTAGGGCTCACACCCTCACACCCCAGGCCCGTTTGTACTCACACTACCTGGGCCTCACGCAAATGCTTCTTGCTGCCTATACGTCATCACACCATTACACGCATTGATTGACGTCATCGCGATGCGTGGCTTTGTTTCCAGATCTTTCCGTAGACCTCGGAGTTTTTGTGCGTCTTGTCGACTGTTTTTGAATCTTTTCATTGACCAAATCTACAGTAAACACTCCACCTCCGCATCACACCAACATGACATGTTGTTAAATGTCCGCGCATGGTCCCTCCTATTTTCCATGTCCGAACAGGCGCACATAAAGGACGTCAGAACCGCCATAGGCCTCGTGCTCCTACATGTGCAAACGGGCTCTACAAAAGCCCACCTCTCTCAGGCGGGCCATGGACGTGGAGTTATGCGCGGAGCAGTTGCACTCACACTGCTCAAACGCACTAGGCTTTAGTTAAAAAAACGGTTTTGGCCCGGTGTGGAAGGACACTGTGAGTGCGCCCTTAGGGCCTAGTGCACGTCGCAGGACCAGGATCCAAATGCGCAATCATAGGCGCAAGACTCGACCGGATGTTTTTTTAAGTTGTGGAGCTGCCAGGGAAGTATTTGTGATGTGACTCATCAACCCCAGCTGCACCGGTTCGTCAAAAACCAGATACCCGAGAGCTGGGGGGGGGAGAGAGAAACTCCTCGGGCAGCCCGGATGTCTCGGCTCAACCCCCTCCTCCACGAGACGCGCTTGCACCCTGCTGCTCCCCTCCATGGTTACAGAATGTGCCAGCCCTGCACGCAGTTAGCAACATTTCGTAACATGTCACACAAAGTCCAAAATACAACACAAAGCGGACAATCCAAACATCGCGATACACCTTTCTCAAAGTAAATGCCGCATGTAACCTGTAGGTTACAGTTTTCAGATTGTGTGTCTTCGTTCATTCGCCTTCCACCAGCAGCTACGTCTTTACCGGAACAAAGCCACCGACTTATACACGCGGGACAACGTCGCCAATCAGTAAGACGAGGCTTTAACCGTCTTAAAACCTAATGCGTTTAACTATATCGACGTACAACCCGCTGAAATTCGCTACAACCGACCCAGCTCGTTCAACCTGATAAACCTCACCTGACGCCGCCATGTTGGAGACCGAGTTCGTTCCTCTTCTTCTTCTTCTTCTTCTGCTGCTTCTTCTTCTTCTTCTTCTTCTTTGTGGTTTTACGGCAGCCGGCAACCAAAAGTTGCATTGCTGCCACCTATGGGACTAGTACCTTAGTGCTCTATATTCTACTATACAGCCCAGTGTCTTTTAAGAATCTGAAAAAACTGCTTTTTCCCCTCCTGCTTGATCCCACTTCCAAAATACTTTTAAGAGATATTTCTTTTAATCCAATTTCTTGCAATTCTCTAAGAAGGTCTTGTCTCTGGCAATCATGTTTTCTGCAAGACATCAAAACATGTTGTACTGTTTCAGGTTCCAAACAGGAACACAAGCCACTCTGGTGTTTCCCTAAAATAAACAAGGTGCTGTTCAGATATGTGTGCCCAATTCTCAATCTAGAAATAGTAACCTGTTCCTTACGTCTTAACCCCCCTCTTTTGCAGATGTTAACTGAATCAGTTACCCTACTAGATAATGAGAACAGGTGCCTGCCTTTGTGTTCTTGCTCCCAGAGCTGCTGCCATTTTAAAATGGTTTCCTGCCAAACTATACTTTTACCCTCTGCCTTTGATAAATGTATGTTGATATCTACAGTTTCCTTAAGAGCAGCTTCCTTGGCCAACTTATCAACCTTTTCATTTGTCGCAATACCGACATGAGCTGGGACCCATAGAAACGATATTTCTACCCCTCTCCTTTTCACATCTCTTATGGCCAGAAGAATGTCATATACTAGATCTTGCCGACTCTTTGACGATCCTCTCCCAACACTATTGATCGCTGACACAGAGTCACTGCATATCAACACCTTATGGTTCTGGATCTGCTCTGTCCATTGCACTGCCATCAGGATTGCGTATAATTCCACTGTGAACACGCTTAGGAAATTTGAGGTTCTCTTCAAAGCTTGAGCATTCCATCCCTGCACAATAAATGCTGCTCCTGTAACACCTGTTTCTGGATCCTTTGAGCCATCAGTGAAAATTAATATGTGATCTTGATATTGTCCTACTACATGACACTGGAAGTGATGCACCAAATTTGAGTCAGGATTATGTGATTTAATCTCAAGTACCTCTAAGTCGATCTTTGGTACCTCCAGTTCCCATAAAGGTACTGATGGCCACAGTACTCCTGTACAAAAGTTTTTATCATATATGGACATTTCCTGTGCCACTGCCTTCCCGGTCCATCCAAAACTTGGGAATCTTGCCACCTCTCTCTCCCAGCTTTCCTGTATTGTTATTTTAACTGGGTGGTCATCCCTTTGACCCATCAAGCTGACCCAATAGTTAGCCTGAAGCTGCTTTCTCCTTAGACAGAGTGGCATTTCTCCTGTTTCTACCTGCAAAGAGCATACTGGAGAGGATCGCACTGCTCCTGTACATATTCTCAGTGCCATAGCTTGGACTTTATCTAATCCAGCTAAAACTGATTTGGCTGCAGATCCATAAACCAAACACCCATATTCAATTCTTGCTCTGATTAAATACACATAAATTTGCTTCAAAGAAGATATATCTGCTCCCCATACTGTTCCAGCAAGACATCTCATTAAATTCATTACTTTTTTACATTTATCTACTAATTTTGATACATGGTCCCTCCATGTAAGTCCTGCATCAAAAAACATACCAAGAAATTTAAAACTTTTAACCCTCTCCAAATTCCTACCATACAGCTCCAGTTTTATATTTTCATCTATTTTCTTTCGAGTAAAAAACACAACCTTAGTCTTCTCAATAGAGAATCTAAAGCCCCATTTCCTTCCCCAGTTCTCCACTAGTGTTAGAGCTTCCTGTACCTTCTTCAGGGTGTACTTTATATTTTTCCCCCTTTTCCATAAGCTACCATCGTCTGCAAATAGTGATTTTCCAATACCTGGCTGAACATTAGCGAAAATTTCATTAATCATGATGTTGAACAGTAATGGACTAATCACACTTCCTTGCGGTGTCCCGTTTTCTACCAAGCACCTTCTAGATGTTTCTTTCCCTATTTTCACCTGAATACTTCTATTATTTAAAAAGTCCATCACCCAGTTAAACATATTTCCTCCAATCCCTAACATATGCATTTTGATTAAAAGGCCCTCTACCCATAGCATATCATACGCTTTTTCCACATCTAAAAATACTGCCACAACAGTCTCTTTCTTTACCTGTGCTTTTCTGATTTCGTCCTCAAGACATATGACTGAATCAATAGTACTTCTCCCCTTTCTAAAACCACTCTGACAACTAGTCATACACCCCCTCTCTTCAATAAAGTGCATTAAGTGAGAAGTTAGAGCTATTGGCCTATAATTAGCTGGATTACTAGCATCCTTTCCTGGTTTTCTTATTGGAACAATAACTGCCTCCTTCCATCCTGTAGGGATCTTTCCTTCTTCCCATACTTTATTAAATACATTTAAAACCTTCTGAATTCCTGTTTCACTTAAATGTCTTAACATGCTATAACAGATTTCATCTTTACCAGAAGCAGAGTTCTTACACTTATCCAAAGCATTTCTTAACTCTCTCAGTGTGAATGGAACATTATATTTATCCTCTGTTTTGTCTTTCTTTTGAATAATCTCAGTATATAGACTCCTTGTTTCTTCCCTACCCCTTCTTTCTTCTTCTGATAAATTACTTGAACTATGTACCTTACTCAGTGTGTTCACCATCATGTCTGCTTTCTCTAGGTTTGATATAGCCAACTGTTCTCCATCTGACAGGATTGGATAATTCCATTCTCTTCTATTACCTTCCATTTTCTTGATCATTCCCCATACATCATTTATATTAATAGTACTTCCAATTGAGGTACAATAATCTCTCCAGTATGTTCTTTTTCTTTGCCTTATAGACCTTCTCACTACTGCCTGTGCTTGTTTATAATCAATCAGATGTTGAAAGTTATGAGTTCTTTTTAACCTTCTAAATGCTCTGTTCCTTTTCCGAACTGCCTCTTCACATTTAGCATCCCACCATGGAACAACTTTTCTTACTAATTTTCCTGAACTTTTTGGTATTGAAGCCAGTGCAGCCATATAAATACTGTGTCGTAACTCACTTTCATTTCTTTCAACATCATTTGTTTCTTGGATTGAACTAATGTACAAATCACTTTCTTCCTTAAATTTCTTCCACTCTGCTTTTTTGAAAATCCACCTTCCATGGCGATCTTCTGAGCTCAACCTTACATCAATATCCAGTTTACATAGAATTGGATAGTGATCACTTCCAATAGTGCCTTTTCCGTGCACTTCCCATTCACATTTTGGAGCCATTCTACTGGACAGAATTGTGAGGTCTAGTACAGACTCTTTACCAGTTCTAATATCAATCCTAGTGCTTCTACCATCATTCAAACAAACTAAGTTCCTATCATTCATTAAATCTTCAATTACCTGCCCATTGTTGTCCGTCTTCCCCCCTCCCCACAGTGTATTATGGGCATTAAAATCTCCACACCATACAACATTATCTCTATCCTGACCTTCTATTTTCTCTAGTTCATTTAATGCTAGCTTTTTACAAGGGTTATAATAATTAATCACTACTATTTTCTTTTTATCTGCCCATACTTCCACTACCAAATATTCTTGTTCCTTCCCTGTACCCAACACCCTATAGGGAACACCCTTCCTTACAAAGGTAGCACATCCCCCACCACTTCCTTGTTCTCTGTCGTGTCTGATGACAGTATAGTCAGATATAACAAAATCATATCTAGGTTTTAACCATGTTTCTTGAACACACATTATTTCTGGTTTTATACTCCTACTATCTATAAACTTTTTAAAATCTTGACCATTTGCCAACAGACTCCTTGCGTTCCATTGTAAAATGAACATATCATCCTTTCCCTACTTCCTGGTTTGAGTGCACAGCAAGACAGTCCCTTACTTCTTCCCATTTTAAGTCTACCATGCCCAAATGTTGAGTTGCTGCCTTTGTAATGATTTGAATCCTTTCAGTTTTAGATTTAACCTCAGCTGTTGCATTGATTACTCCAGCAATAAAGATAACCAAGTCCCTCTTTTCCTCCCTCTGCTTTTCCTCCTTCTCTCTGAATTGTTCTTGCCTCTGTATCCACACATTTCCTGTCGGTGTTTCCCCTCTATCATTACCTTCATTCTTATTCTTTGTTTGTTCCACTCTTTTAACTGCTTCGGCATAAGAAACTCTATCCTTCCTTTTCACACTCTGAATCTCAGTCTCCTTTCTCATTACTTCACACCCCCAGTAGGCCGCACTGTGTCCCCCTCCACAATTACAGCATTTAGGTCTTACCCCCTCTCCACATTCTCCATAGTCATGCTCCCCACCACATTTCGCACATCTTTTTGTCCCTTTACACAGTTTAGCTACATGACCAAACTTCTGGCACTTGTAGCATCTTATTGGCTTATGAGTGAACTCTCTTACCCTGTACCTCATGAATCCAAAGTATAGCTCAGTGGGCAACTCTTTTATACTGAACTGTATCAGAACTGATTCAGATTCTTTTTTCTCAGCTCCCTTGGTTAAGCGCTTTGCACTCTGAACTGCATCACACTTTACTTTTAAGTTCTTTACCAGCTCTTTCATCTCAATTGCCAACGGAATCCCATAAATCACTCCTTTACTCCCTTGTTCACCCACTTTTACCACCTTTACTACCACTGCCCTCCCAATAGCTTGCAGCTTTAGAGCTCTTCCAATCTGCTCTTCAGAGTTGCATCCTATTAACAAATTTCCATCATTTAGAATTCTAGCGTATTTTACCTCGCCAACCTGATTCTTAATTATTTTTGTCAGTTTTATTGGATCTAAATTCTTCACTCCTGGCTCTTCAAACCTCACCACGACATTCAATTTATCCTCACTCTCTTTCACTTCCCTAGTCCGTTTTGCTTTATTTATCCTCCTTGTCTGCCAGTGCCCATCGTCTTGATCCACTTCATCCATACTGCAACAACTATCTTCCTGATTTTCTGCCATGGTAGAGAATATGTACAAGCGTATCGTATACCGGACCTATACAGGTCGTCGGCCGATACTCTCGCAAAATACTCTCTCCACTAAATCTACTCTACTTCTAACTATCCTTGAAAAATTATTGTGACTTTTATTCATACAAACAAAGCAAAGCAATGCAAACTTCTTCTAATCGCCGAACTCAAACGCATACACCACTCCTCCCGGAAGTCCAAAAATCCAAAAACGCTGCTTCTTCTTCTTCTTCTTTGTGGTTTTACGGCAGCCGGCATCCAAAAGTTGCATTGCTGCCACCTATGGGACTAGCACCTTAGTGCTCTATACTCTTCTATACAGCCCAGTGTCTTTTAAGAATCTGAAAAAACAGCCCCCCCCCCCCCCCCCGCTTGACCCCCCTTCCAAAATACTTTTAAGAGATACTTCAATTAATCCAATTTCTTGCAATTCTCTTAGAAGGTCTTGTCTTTGGCGATCATGTTTTCTGCAAGACATCAAAACATGCTGTTTTGTCTCAGGTTCCAGAAAGGAACACAAGCCACTCTGGTGTTTCCCTAGAATAAACAAAGTGCTGTTCAGATACGTGTGACCAATTCTCATTCTAGAAATAATAACCACTCCCTAACGTCTAAATCCCCCTCTTTTGCAGATGTTAACTGAATCAGTTACCCTACTAGATAATGCGAATAGGTGCCTGCCTTTGTGTTCTTGCTCCCAGAGCTGCTGCCATTTTAAAATGGTTTCCTGCCAAACTATACTTTTACCCTCTGCCTTTGATAGATTTATGTTGACATCTACAGTTTCCTTTAGAGCAGCTTCCTTGGCCAACTTATCAACCTTTTCGTTTGTTGCAATACCGACATTAGCTGGGACCCATAGAAACGATATTTCTACCCCTCTCCTTTTCACAAGGTCTTGTCGACTCTTTGATGATCCTTTCCCAACACTATTGATCGCTGACACAGAGTCACTACATATCAAAACTTTAAGGTTCTGGATCTGCTCTGTCCATTGCACTGCCATCAGGATTGCGTATAATTCCACTGTGAACACGCTTAGGAAATGTGAGGTTCTCTTCAAAGCTTGAGCATTCCATCCCTGCACGACAAAAGCTGCTCCTGTAACACCTGTTTCTGGATCCTTTGAACCATCAGTAAAAATTTATGTGATCTTGATATTGTTCTATTACATGACACTAGAAGTGATGCACCAAATTTGATTCAGGATGATCTGATTTAATCTCAAGTACCTCTAAGTCAATCTTTGGTACCTCCAGTTCCCATAAAGGAACTGATGGCCACAGTACTCCTGTGCAAAAGTTCTTGTCATATATTGACATTTCCTGTGCCACTGCCTTCCCGGTCCATTTAAAACTTGGGAGTCTTGCCATCTCTCTCTCCCAGCTTTCCTGTATTGTTATTTTAACTGAGTGGTAATCCCTTTGACCCATCCCTCCATGTAAGTCCTGCATCAAAAAACACACCAAGAAATTTAAAACTTAACCCTCTCCAAATTCCTACCATACAGCTCCAGTTTTATACTTTCATCTATTTTCTTTCGAGTAAAAAACACAACCTTAGTCTTCTCAATAGAGAATCTAAAGCCCCATTTCCTTCCCCAGTCCTCCACTAGTGTTAGAGCTTCCTGTACCTTCTTCAGGGTGTACTTTATATTTTTCCCCCTTTTCCATAAGCTACCATTGTCTGCACATAGTGATTTACCTGGCTGAACATTAGCAAAAATATCATTAATCATGATGTTGAACAGTAATGGACTAATCACACTTCCTTGTGGTGTCCCGTTTTCTACCAAGCACCTTCTAGATGTTTCTTTCCCTATTTTCACCTGAATACTTCTATTATTTAAAAAGTCCATCACCCAGTTAAACATATTTCCTCCAATTCCTAACATATGCATTTTGATTAAAAGGCCCTATACCCATAGCATATCATACGCTTTTTCCACATCTAAAAATACTGCCACAACAGTCTCTTTCTTTACCTGTGCTTTTCTTATTTCGTCCTCAAGACATATGACTGAATCAATAGTACTTCTCCCCTTTCTAAAACCACTCTGACAACTAGTCATCACCCCCCTCTCTTCAATAAAGTGCATTATCCTTCCATTCACCAACCTTTCCATTAATTTACCTAAGTGAGAAGTTAGAGCTATTGGCCTATAATTAGCTGGATTACTAGCATCCTTTCCTGGTTTTCTTATTGGAACAATAACTGCCTCCTTCCATCCTGCAGGAATCTTTCCTTCTTCCCATACTTTATTAAATAAATTTAAGACCTTCTGAATTCCAGTTTCACTTAAATGTCTTAACATGCTATAACAGATTTCATCTTTACCAGGAGCAGAGTTTTTACACTTATCCAAAGCATTTCTTAACTCTCTCAGTGTGAATGGAACATTATATTTATCCTCTATTTTGTCTTTCTTTTGAATAATCTCAGTATATAGACTCCTTGTTTCTTCCCTACCCCTTCTTTCTTCTTCTGATAAATTAATTGAACTATGTACCTTACTCAGTGTGTTCACCATCATTTCTGCTTTCTCTAGGTTTGATATAGCCAACTGTTCTGGATAATTCCATTGTCTTCTATTACCTTCCATTTTCTTGATCATTCCCCATACATCATTTATATTAATAGTACTTCCAATTGAGGTAAAATAATTTTCCAGTATGTTCTTTTTCTTTGCCTTATAGACCTTCTCACTAGTGCCTGTGCTTGTTTATAATCAATCAGATGTTGAAAGTTATGAGTTCTTTTTAACCTTCTAAATGCTCTGTTCCTTTCCCGAACTGCCTCTTCACATTTAGCATTCCACCATGGAACCACTTTCCTTACTAGTTTTCCTGAACTTCTTGGTATTGAAGCCAGTGCAGCCATATAAATATCCTCAAAGCAATTTCAGTCAAAAACAACTGGACTGGTTGTTTGTCTAGGAAGACGTTTCACCTCTCATCCAAGAGGCTTCATCAGTTCATGTACGCATCTGACCAGGCATTCCTCGTTGCATTGGACAGCAGTCCAATGCAACGAGGAATGCAAAGATCTCTACATTGGAGAAACAAAACAACCACTGCATAAACGCATGGCCCAACACAGGAGAGCTAACTCCTCAGGCCTGGACTCGGCTGTCCACTTACACCTCAAGGAGAAAGCCCACTCCTTTGATGACAGCAATGTTCAAATCTTGGACAGAGAGGACAGATGGTTTGAAAGAGGAGTAAAAGAAGCCATCTATGTAAAAGTGGAGAAACCATCGCTAAACAGAGGAGGGGGTCTGAGACACCACTTATCTCCAATTTACAATGCCGCCCTTTCATCCCTTCCCAGGAGATTCAACAATCTAACCTCAAAGGACAACTGTTCACACATGGCCCGGGTGACCCCAACGACTGTCGTTCAGACTCAATAGAGCACTAACGAAGTCGAAACCAACTGCCCACCAACGACTGTCACTCTAACGATGGGCGTGGGCACTTGGAGCACAAAGGGTGTCAGTGACATCATCGGCCTTGTGAGAGGTTAAATACCTGGATCTCCACACCAGTTAGTTGGACCAGTCCCAGCCTGGTCAGATGCGTACATGAACTGATGAAGCCTCTTGGATGAGAGGTGAAACGTCTTCCTAGACAAATAACCAAGTCCAGTTGTTTTTGACTGAAATTGCTTTGAGGATAACGATGACCTGGACGAATGAGAATATTCACAAGCCATATAAATACTGTGTCATGACTCACTTTAATTTCTTTCAACATCATTTGTTTCTTGGATTGAACTAATGTACAAATCACTTTCTTCCTTAAATTGCTTCCACTCTGCGTTGTTGAAAATCCACCTTCCATGGCGATCTTCTGAGCTCAACTTTACATCAACATCCAGTTTACATAGAATTGGATAGTGATCACTTCCAATAGTGCCTTCTCCGTGCACTTCCCATTCACATTTTGGAGCCATTCTATTGGACAGACTTGTGAGGTCTACTACGGACTCTTTACCAGTTCTACTATCAATCCTAGTCCTTCTACCATCATTCAAACAAACTAAGTTCCTATCATTCATTAAGTCTTCAATTACCTGCCCATTGTTGTCTGTCTTTTGCCCTCCCCACAGTGTATTATGGGCATTAAAATCTCCACACCCTACAACATTATCTCTATCCTGACCTTCTATTTCCTCTAGTTCATTTAATGCTAGCTGTTTACAAGGGTTATAATAATGAATCACTACTATTTTCTTTTTATCTGCCCATACTTCCACTACCACATATTCTTGTTCCTTCCCTGGAACACCCTTCCTTACAAAGGTAGCACATCCCCCACCACTTCCTTGTTCTCTGTCTTGTCTGATGACAGTATAGTCAGATAAAACAAAATCAAATCTAGGTTTTAACCGTGTTTCTTGAACACACATTATTTCTGGTTTTATACTTCTACTATCTATAAAGTTTTTTAAAATCTTGACCATTTGCCAACAGACTCCTTGCATTCCATTGTAAAATGAACATATCATCCTTTCCCTACTTCCTGGTTTGAGTGCACAGCAAGACAGTCCCTTACTTCTTCCCATTTTAAGTCTACCATGCCCAAATGTTGAGTTGCTGCCTTTGTAATGATTTGAATCCTTTCAGTTTTAGATTTAACCTCAGCTGTTGCATTGATTACCCCAGCAATAAAGATAACCAAGTCCCTCTTTTCCTCCCTCTGCTTTTTCTCCATCTCTCTGAATTGTTCTTGCCTCTGTATCCACACATTTCCTGTCGGTGTTTCCCCTCTATCATTTCCTTCATTCTTATTCTTTGTTTGTTCCACTCTTTTAACTGCTGCGACATAAGGAACTCTATCCTTCCTTTCCACACTCTGAATCTCAGTCTCCTTTCTCATTACTTCGCACCCCCAGTAGGCCGCACTGTGTCCCCCTCCACAATTACAGCATTTAGGTCTTACCCCCTCTCCACATTCTCCATAGTCATGCTCCCCACCACATTTCGCACATCTTTTTGTCCCTTTACACAGTTTAGCTACATGACCAAACTTCTGGCACTTGCAGCATCTTATTGGCTTATGAGTGAACTCTCTTACCCTGTACCTCATGAATACGAAGTATAGCTCAGTGGGCAACTCTTTTATACTGAACTGTATCAGAACTGATTCAGATTCATTTTTCTCAGCTCCTTTGGTTAAGCACTTTTCACTCTGAAAAGCATCACACTTTACATTTAAGTTCCTAACCAGCTCTTTCATCTCATTTACTAACGGAATCCCATAAATCACTCCTTTACCTCTTTGTTCACCCACTTTTACCACCTTTACCACCACTGCTCTCCCAATAGCTTGCAGCTTTAGAGCTCTTCCAATCTGCTCTTCAGAGTTGCATCCTATTAACCAATTACCATCATTAAGAATTCTAGCATATTTAACCTCGCCAACCTGATTCTTAATTATTTTTGTCAATTTTATTGGATCCAAACTCTTCACCCCTGGCTCTTCAAACCTCACCACGACATTCCAGTTCTCCTCTCTCTCTTTCACTTCCCTAGTCCGTTTTGCTTTATTTATCCTCCTTGTCTGCCAGTGCCCATTGTCTTGTTCCACTTCATCCATACTGCAACAACTATCTTCCTGATTCTCTGCCATGGTAGAGAATATGTACAAGCGTATCGTATACCGGACCTATAAAGGTCGTCGGCCGATACTCCCGCAAAATACTCTCTCCACTGAATCTATTCTACTTCTACCTAGCCCTAAAAAAATGTGATTTTTTATTTGTACAAAACAAAGCAAAGCAATGCAAACTTTCTCTATTCGCTGGACTCAAAAGCATACACCGCTCCTCCCGGAAGTCGCGCAAGTGCGCCTCTCTCAACTCGCCAGCCAAAGCCCTCCAATAGTATCCAGCTGCAGACCCGGAGCACAAGTCCCTCACTTGACACAAGCTCTTTGCTTGACGGAAGTGACGCAAATGTAGTTTTTTTTACTTTATTGAAAGTCACGCAATATTTTTTTTTAATAGGTTATTTAAACTTTTTTGAAAAAGCACAAAACATAGCAAGTTAAAGGAAAATTTTTTTTTAACTTTATTGTAAAAATAAGTTTTCATTTTTTTGAAAAAGAAAATACAATTCCCCTCAGTCAGGTCTCAGTCCTTTATACACAGTTAGTGTATCTTACAGTTGATTTAGTCCTGAATATTATGCCATTACAAAGATAAAATTTTAAATCAAATATTACAATGTGGATGTTTTAGTGAAGATAAACATCTGCAAAGTTTGAATGGAAACAAAAATTAAATGCAACTTTAATAAACAAAAATTTAAAAGCCCTTTATAACAGGGTGACATGAAATTTCAAAATAAAAGTAGTGGGCTGTAGAAAAGGACGATACTTAGTCAGTCCACGAGCACAACAGTCCTGTGACTGCCAATAAATATTAATAAAATTGAAATATATATAAATTTATATTAATAAATGACTATATGTAATGTGAAAGGTCAGTTAATTTTAAAGAAATCACAAAATGGAAACTGTAAATGTTGAGCCGATCTAGCTTTTTTTATTTAATCTATTTAAATGGTAATAATTAAACATCAAAAAAGTCTTTATGGCACACTGAAACCATTCTGGACAGAATTCTGGGACTTTTTGCGGCAGGATGGATCAAAACATGATGCTGTTTGCGTGTTATTTATCAAGGCAGTGGCTGTGAAGATGGAGATAGGTGTTTCTTTGTTAGAAGCTGCAGTTTCTTCCTCTTGAAGTCTGTGGGCTTCTTATACAGGTCCATGACAATGGGGCTCAAGGCAAAACATTTAGTGCCGGTGAACCTCTTTTTAGGTTTGTAGTGCTTGAATTCAAAGAAGATAGCTGCTCCTTCTTGTAACTTCTCCACATGTCTCTGGATCTCCACGTCACACTGGAGTGAATGTAGGTGTCTTCCTTCCTGGAGGCCACAGGGGTGTCCTGCCCTGGGTTCACATCTACACCGTTCAAATCTTTAACACCAATAGTCATGTATGGTAAGGCAATATACCAGTTTCTACCAATCTGGATCTGAATGATGAACACTGACATTTTACCTCAGGCAAAAGCACGTTAAAGACAAAGGCAACAGAATCTATAGGTTGTCTCGCCCCTGGTGTGTCTTTAAGGATTCCAAAAAGAATAGAGAACTTCATCAAGCTGCGTGTCATCAAAGCAGATGGAGGCCGTTTGCTTTTTTTCCTTCCCACAGCGAATGCAGATAGCCGGTGGTGATGGCCTGCAAATAAACATCACTTTAAAATGACATGGCATTGATCATCTTCTGAGAAATGCTTTAAGATGGACATCCAGTGAATGCCATAACTGCTAATGAAGTTAGTGCCATATAGATACCTCAAGGTGTTGTCTTAGTTTAGTGTTCCCTGTTATGAAGTCCATCAGTACTGAACACTGCCGTTTCCGCTTCTCCTGTGCCTCTTCTACCATTTCCTGTAATTTCATAGAGCACATATCAAAATTATACTAAGCGCAGTTAATTCCACATACTTAGATGGCTTTTTACTGACCTCTAGTCTTTACAGGCTCCCTTAGATCCATTGTCCTAGATAGCATGCTTGATACTAACTAAATCACATACTAACCAACTCAGCCAGGTTGATTGTGCATGGCCTCTTTAAGTCACTGTGCTCCCTGATGACGTGATCATCCTGTGTTAGCTCCTGTTGGCCACATTTATAATATAATTAACTTTTAGCAATGTCAAGAATATTTACATTACTACCACTATTTAAAATTGTAAAAAACACATTAGTTTCTTAAACAAATAATGTCTCAAACCTTTCCATTTTTGTCCTCCCCTTGGCTTGTCCTCCTCCTGGACATTAAAAGCAGCTGTGTCCTTTTGAGGAAAGTATAGATTTTTTTAACCATGTCAAAATGTTAGAAATCAATCAATTATGGTGATTACTATACATAGCCTGTTATAATTTCCAGTCAGGATTTAGAGCAAATCATAGCACTGAGACAGCACTGGTGAAAATGACTAATGACCCTCTAATAGCTTCAGACAAAGGACTTGCCTCTGTGCTTGTTTTACTAGATCTTAGTGCGGCCTTCAACACTATTGACCATCGCATCCTGCTACAGAGACTAGAGCATCTGATTGGCATTAAAGGAACCGCACTGAGCTGGTTTAAGTCTTATTTATCAGATAGATCTCACTAAAGTTAGTCACGGAGTCCCACAGGGTTCTGTCCTTGGACCCATTCTATTCACCCTATATATGCTTCCCTTAGGAAATATTATAAGGAAGCACTCCATAAATTTTCATTGTTATGCTGATGATACACAATTATATTTATCGATCAAACCAGAAGAAACCCATCAGTTAGATACACTTCAAATGTGCATTAAGGAAATTAAGAGCTGGATGACCTGCAATTTTCTGATGTTAAAGTCAGACAAAACTGAAGTTATTGTACTTGGCCCCAAAGGCCTCCGAAACTCAATAGTTAAAGACATTGTTACTCTGGATGATGTTGTGTTGTCCCCCAGCACCACAGTAAGGAATCTGTGTGTTATTTTTGACCAGGATATGTCCTTCGATTCTCACATAAAACTAACAACAAGGACTGCATATTTTCACCTGCGTAATATTGGGAAAATTAGGAACATTGTGTCTCAGAAAGATGCAGAGAAACTTGTCCATGCATTTGTTACTTCTAGGCTGGACTACTGCAACTCCTTATTCTCAGGCTGCTCCAATAAGTCTGTTCAGAGTCTCCAGTTGGTCCAAAATGCTGCAGCTCGTGTACTAACTAAAACAAATCAAAGAGAACATAGTTCTCCTGTATTAGCTTCTTTGCACTGGCTACCTGTAAAATCTAGAATAGAATTTAAAATCCTTCTCCTTACCTACAAAGCTCTTATTGGTCAGGCTCCATCGTATCTTAAAGAGCTCATAGTAACGTATTACCCGACTAGATTGCTGCGCTCTGAGAATGCAGGGCTACTCGTCGTTCCTAGAGTCTCCAAAAGTAGAAGTGGAGGCAGAGCCTTCAGCTACCAAGCTCCTCTCCTGTTGAACAAATTCCCAAATGTTATTCTGGAGGCAGACACTGTCCCCATATTTAAGAGTAGACTTAAAACTTTCCTTTTTGATAAAGCTTACAGCTAGGACTTACGATAAGATTTTATTTTGCTTAATTCTGCTGCTATAGGCCTAGTCTGCTGGGGGATAATACTTTTCCTGATACTCTGAGCTTCTCTCCTCTCTGTCTGTACCATTCATGTCTCATCAATGCATGTTACTAATTCAACTTCTTCACTGGAGTTGTTTGTGCTTTGTCATCTCGCAGGTCTCTGCTGATCGTGGTGGTGCCTGCTGCCGTGGTCCTACATGACGCTTCCTGCTGCTATTATCACTGTTACTCATATATACTATCACTAGTTTAATAAACTATAACATTTGTAGCTGCTATTGCCACTACTCATCATTGATCATGTTTGCCACCATAATTATTATCATTTTCATATTCTGTCACCTTAGCTGTGCTTGTTTCTACTATTCTGTTGTATTAACTGTCTTAACATATAAGTCATATTCACATAACTATAGATATTATAGTTACTGTTAGGCTTTGCTTGCATCTATGGAAGTGTGTCTGTCTTTGTCTCTCTCTGTCTTTGTGTCTGTCTTTGTCTCTCTCTGTCCATCTGTCCGTCTTTTTCTCTTTCTCTCTCTCCTTCTCTTCCTCTCTCCGGTGCAGACAGATGTGCGTCCTCCACAGAGCTGGGTCCGTCCCACGTTCCTGTCTGTTATAGGGAAGGTTTTCGTTGCCACCGTACTCTACGGGGGAATTGTTGGGTCTCTGTAAATCATAAATAAGTCATAAAGTGTGGTCTTTACCTACTCTGTAAAGTGTCCTGAGATAAGTTCTGTTATGATTCGACACTATAAATAAAATTGAATTGAATTGAATAATATTGGACACTTAATTCACCTCTCTTTTTCGTTTTATTCTAAAGACGGGTTGAAGAAGACCATTCAGCATGCTTTCTGCCTCCTTGGAAAAATGGGCAAACCTTCTGCCATGTCTGTAGAACTAACAAATAGTTAAAATATGACAAAAACAGACACAGACCCCTCCAGGTGCAGGTTTTCCACTAGCACTGCACACCACCATCTCCGCAGAGCTGCCATGTCATCCTAAAGGAAGAACATTGCCACAAATACAAAGTGCATGTTTGTGTTTTTCTATGTTGTACGGTAACCTCATGATTCCAGAGAGATATTATTTCAGTTTGATAATGTCTCCTTACAACAGTGGAGTCAAATGGTGCATCCATATACGGGTTAAAGAGAAATATGCCGAGGCTGGCTTGTCTTTTCATCATTGTGGTGCTCATGGTTTTCATTAGCACTGGCAATTTAATAAGCCTCTAGCGGCCGGCACAACAATCTCAGCGCAGGAAAATCCCTTACACATCTCACAGGTTGCAAAAGAACTTTATCAGTAATGCATTTGCCACAGAGTGACAGCCCTATCCTCAAATTCCCGCGCATCAAAGATTGCTAGTTAGCTCGTAGTTAGCAACATTATCAACATAGCAAAGCTTACGTTGTTTTTAAACGTCTCCATTATCTTCATCATGTTCAGCCGTGACAGCGAGTTCGCTAAAATTCCCGCCTACTTACTGATCTCATACGTCACTTCCGTCAAGCAAGGGGATTTGTCAAGTGAGGGGCTTGTGCTCCGGGTCTGCAGCTGGATGCTACTCAAGCCCTCTGCCACAGCGTTCGCTTGTAATAGTTCCCGGATGATGGTGTCAGAAGTTTATTATCGGGAGCGCGCATGCTCGTTCACAGGCCCGTCTCATCCCTCGTTATCATAGGTGTCAAACTCTGGCCCGCCGTGTAATTTCATTTGGCCCTTGAGGCAATATCAAATTAACATTAGAGCTGGCCCGCCGGTATTATACAGTGGCACCGCCGCTGTAACACCGCATTCACCGCTACTACTACAAGTCCCATAATTCTCTGCTGTTGTTTTGGCGCGCCAGCCATGCTCTCTCCTCTGTGTCAGTAGCGATCCGTGTTCTTGCGCAACAAAGGAGCCAGAAAGTAGAGGAGATGAAAGGAGGTTTGGTTTCACAACAGTATATGTTCAAAAAAGCCACAGCACAAAATGAGGCTGCTGTAAAGGCAAGTTATATCGTGGCAGAAGAAATCGCCAAATCAACCCGACCCTTTAATGAGGGAGTTTGTTAAAAAGTGCATGCTGAAAGTTTGTGACCAACGACTAAAGGAGACGGTTAAGTTTAGACGACAAAAGTTGTGTGCCCAGAGAAAAAGCAGGCCTTTTCAAACGTAAGCCTGAGCAGAAACACAATAGCTGAGCGCACATGTGATCTTGACACCAATCTGCATGACCAGCTGATGGAAAAGGGAAAAGATTTTGTTTCTTTTTCCCTTGCTGTGGACGAGAGCACTGACGTGTCTGATACTGCGCAGCTGTCAGTCTGCATCCGCGGTGTCGACTCAAATCTGTGTGTTACGGAGGAGCTGTTGGGATTTAAATCCATGCATGGCACAACCACAGGGAAGGAAATCTTTGAGGAAGTTTTTCAAATGTGTAGCTGAAATAAACCTGCCGTGGGATAAACTCGTGGGACTCGTTAACCGCTGTAGGTACTTTGGGTTTAATTGGATCAATAGTGACTATCAAATGAAATATTTGATAAGGAAAATTAATAAAGAAAAATTACTAAAAATTAATAACTTCAATTTATTAAAAACGTCACACGGAGAACCAATCAAATATAGTGCCTTGACTCACGTTCAGATTATGAGATTGAGTATTCTCAATAAACTTACCGTTAATCAAGGAAATATTAGTTATCACCAATAATTATCAAAGATAATAATAAAAATGACTCTAGTTAAACCAGAGTTCCTCGGGGCACCACCGTCATAGACGGAGTGATAACTAATATTAAAGTCTCATAAAATATATTAAACTAATAATTAAGGGTTAAACACCGATAAATGTAATAGTTTAATTAGTTGAAGGATTTAAGAAGTTCTTTTCTCAGTAGAAGCTGGCTCATTCATCTTTGTGTAATATTAAATAATCAGACATATGGTAAACACAAACATTTATTAACAAATTAATAAATGCAACAAACAAAACACAATAAACTAACTAAAGCTAACAGCAAACGTATGTTTGTGTGTATGTGTGTGTGTGTGTGTGTGAGAGAGAGAGAGACAAAGAGAAGAGGTGGGGGCTCGAAGAAGGTGTGAACATTCTCTTTGTTACACAAAGGCCGGAAGCCTGATCTCTCAGTTCTTATGACAAAGTTACAATGGTATCTAGTCGTTCATAAAGTCCTATAACATGTAGTAATGCCCAGTTGGTGATTAGTTACCAGTCCATGAGATAGGAGATGTTGCGCATTGCTTGATGCCAGTGGTTGGGTGAAGAAAGGAAGCTTCGTGGTGAAGAGGTTCTTGTCTTATTTGTGGCTCTTAGGCAAAAGAGGATTCGGATCGTCTGTGCTGTGCTCAGTAGAGGATAACCGGTTGGTTAACCTTCGTGGTGATCCCACGCCATAGGCCAGGTTCAGGGCCGAGGGGACAGCTGGAAGCTGGTCTCCTGGAGTTGAGTGATCAGGGAGAGAGAGCGGGAGGAAGATCCGGGAGCAAGATCCAGTAGAAAGATTCAGTAGAAAGAGAGCGAGAGATTGTGTGCTTCACTTTATATAGGCCCGGATGATGTCATCACCTGGGGGTCAATTCAGCCAATGAACAGTTTGGGTGCCTTGGAGGATTCACACCTGGGTGTGACCTGTTGTGGGGGTGAAGGCATTTTGAGGTCTCTGCTTCCAGCAGGCTGCATTTTCTACGTTTAATCAAACTGACAGTTCGAGTTAATCCAGAAAATGAACAATCATCTTTGGGCGCCGGTTGCACCTACATATCCCCCCGATGTCCTTGAGACTGCACCCGATGTGCGGTTTGAAGGGCATCTTTCACAGTCCATAGATGTACAGAGTTCATTTGTCAGTTCATTTAGTGTTTGCAACGTTTTGGGCAGTTATTTCACCAACTGGGAATTGGCTAAACACTACTAATATCTCGACTAGGCAAGAACAAAAGCTACAAAACTAAATCTAAACATGACAATGGCACTATACGAAATACATAATAAACATTGTTTCTCAGCTACTCTTCAGGTTAGTGAGAACAGAAGTGTTAGTTATGTAAATGACTTGGGGTGAGATACAGATGAGATGCAGCTGTCAGTTGCATGAGGACAGTTGTATGATTGGTGTGTCAATCCAAGATGTGTCCTAAACTAGTGTTTACCAGTGAGCTTATTACAAAATACAAGGAGTTGATCCAAAAGTATTTGCAAAGTTTGTACAAGGTGTTAAGTCCAATTACAATTTGGGTCTTATTGAGTTTGCTGCGGCTGCTAACAAATCAAAGTTTACCAATTTAACTGTAAGAAAAGTAAGGCTGCTGAGATTGCATTAATCTTACTATCAGTGCAGAAGGACTGTTACCTACAAAACCGAGAGGAGCGGACTCTGGAGCTCTGTTGTTTGAAGTTCTCCTTAACTCGTGGCTCAGGGCTGTAACGCTGCCTGTAGCCGTGTACAGAAAGACACTCAGAGGCGCTGTCACTGTCGGGTTCTGAACTGCGGTCAGAGATGCTGTGGTCATCATCTGAGCAGTGGTTTGGCAGGTCATTATGCTGGGCCTGGATCTCAGAGTATGGCCTTCTACAGCTCCTGCTCTGGGCATGACTATCCCGTGGCAGCTGGCGGACATGGCGTTTACGCTCTGCGTCCCTATGCTGTGTTTTGTCCCCCCCTTTCGATCTGTTCTGAGGGTGGGGTTCTGAGACAGAAGGTCTGTGTGACCTCACGGTGTTTGAGCTGCTGGAAGCAGATGTTGTTTCCCTTGCTTTGCAATTGACAACAGTTTCCCAAGCCACCTGTGCTATTTTCCTAACCTCGTTAAGAGAGAGGTTATCTTTTCTTGTCTCAAGAATAACGTGTGTACGTATACAAGGATGAAGATTCCGCAAGTACAGGGACTTAAAAGTTGGGTTCTCTTCTAAGCCTGGTGCATTCCTTCCTTGGAAGTATACGTGTCTCAAACGTCTGTAATAGTCTCTGGGACTCTCTTGACGGGAATGTTTTATTTGACTAGCTGCAACCAAAGAAGCGATTTCGTCTGCAGTAGAAGCAAATTCTTCTGTCAGTGCATGACGGAGCTCATTGTAGTCATTTCTGACTCTGGCAGGTTGAGACTGTATAACTTTGCGGACAGCTTTTGAGCTGGTTTTCCACACAAGTTTAACTTTCTCTCTCTGTGTTGCATTGGGCAGGTCAATTAGATTTTGATCTAATTCCCTAAAATGGTCCTCAATGTTATGATCGCAGTTGTCTGGATCAAACACGTCCATATCTTTAGCTAGAAGCTCAAGCTCTTCAAGGCGGGGACGTTGTGAGGTCACCGTTTGTGAAGGCAAGACTATGCTAGCTCTGTCATCACTTTCAAAGTGATGCAGTGAGGAGGTAGAGCAGGACTGAACTTCCCTGGTCGGCTCTGGAGAGGGCGTTAATCTCTCATTGAGGGAGGAATTTGAATTTGAAAGGCCAGAATCAGCAAGGCTGAATGACTTTGGTGGGGCAAGAGTTTCTGATCTAAGCCCTAACAATTCCTTTTTGTGGGAGAAGAGTTGTGACTCTGCTGAGTGCAAATCTTCTAAATAACGCAGGACTTTGTGATTTGCTATCTGAACTTCACTAATGAGATTAGCATTTTGAGCTTTAAGGGATTCTATCTCCTTTTCTAATGCTGTTTTGCTCTGACAGACAATGTTAATTTGCCGGTGGAAGTTCAGGAGCAAACATCTCACCACAGACCCTTTTGATGTGTCGCTGAGAAGGGAGTCTATTTCTTTCCTGCACTCACTTAAGTTCAATGTGTTAATGAACTCAGGGTAGCCAGGTTTAAGGCTCTGTGCTAGGGAAGAAATGAAATTCTCTACACTTGGGTTCTCCATTGTGTTAAAATGGAAGGTGAGATTAAACTTGTTGTCTAGTACGACAATGCAATTGTTTTGGCTCTGGTGTTGCTTGGCAGACACCTTGTGATGTAAATTGGGTAGTACACTAGCCTAAAACAACAGTTCCTCTGATCTACACTTTGTGGGTAGCTTGCTTCCTGCACGGGGAGGGGCAACTACAGCACCATGTGGTTCTGGGACCAGAATTTACACTAACTGAGATGCAAGGCAGTCAGTCAGGGAATAATATCTATAAAGTACTACTCAAGCTGAGACACGTGGAAGAAACAGCTGGGCATGTAACTTTATTTCACAGGGGCTGGTAGCACACTGTGGCTCTATCTATCTCCACTCAGGTTGAAATGCAAGGCAGTTCCAACAGTTAAAACTCTCGGGTTCATAGGGCCGGGGGCACGCTATGAGTTAAGGGGAAGGAGCACTTAATTTAGCAACAATTTATGACAAGACTCATTGGATTGCATTGAATATGTGATATTCAAATGCTAAACCAAACTTCAATAGCTAGCAGCAATAGCAAAATCTTAAGGGTAACTATCAGGCTTACAGAGGTTATCAATATTCTCAAATCACTTTAGCTAAATTTGGAATTAATCAAATAACACCACTTTGTACTTGTTTGTAAGTACAGCTGGATGTCTACTCCTGTGGAAGACAAGTGGGGTTAAATGGAACGACTTTTGGAAAATTTTGGATGAAAAATCCCAAAATTGTAAAATGTCCAAAAATATGACGAATATTAATATCACACAATTATGAATTATTGCCAAGCCAACATAACTAAGCCTCACACGGGGCACCAATGTAGGTACTTTGGGTTTAATTGGATCAATAGTGACTATCAAATGAAATATTTGATGAGGAAAATTAATAAAGAAAAATTACTAAAAATTAATAACTTCAATTTATTAAAAACGTCACACGGAGAACCAATCAAATATAGTGCCTTGACTCACGTTCAGATTATGAGATTGAGTATTCTCAATAAACTTACCGTTAATCAAGTAAATATTAGTTATCACCAATAATTATCAAAGATAATAATAAAAATGACTCTAGTCAAACCAGAGTTCCTCGGGGCACCACCGTCATAGACGGAGTGATAACTAATATTAAAGTCTCATAAAATATATTAAACTACTAATTAAGGGTTAAACACCAATAAATATAATAGTTTAACTAGTTGAAGGATTTAAGAAGTTCTTTTCTTAGTAGAAGCTGGCTCATTCATCTTTGTGTAATATTAAATAATCAGACATATGGTAAACACAAACATTTATTAACAAATTAATAAATGCAACAAACAAAACACAATAAACTAACTAAAGCTAACAGCAAACGTATGTTTGTGTGTATGTGTGTGTGTGTGCGTGTGTGTGTGTGTGTGAGAGAGAGAGAGACAAAGAGAAGAGGTGGGGGCTCGAAGAAGGTGTGAACATTCTCTTTGTTACACAAAGGCCGGAAGCCTGATCTCTCAGTTCTTATGACAAAGTTACAATGGTATCTAGTCGTTCATAAAGTCCTATAACATGTAGTAATGCCCAGTTGGTGATTAGTTACCAGTCCATGAGATAGGAGATGTTGCGCATTGCTTGATGCCAGTGGTTGGGTGAAGAAAGGAAGCTCCGTAGTAGTTCTTGTCTGATTGTGGCTCTTAGGCAAAAGAGGAAACAGATCGCTCTATGCTGTGCTCAGTTGAGGATAACCGGTTGGTTAACCTTCGTGGTGATCCCACGCCATAGGCCAGGTCCAGGGCCGAGGGGACAGCTGGAAGCTGGTCTCCTGGAGTTGAGTGATCAGGGAGAGAGAGCGGGAGGAAGATCCGGGAGCAAGATCCAGTAGAAAGAGTCAGTAGAAAGAGTCAGTAGAAAGAGGGCGAGAGATTGTGTGCTTCACTTTATATAGGCCCGGATGATGTCATCACCTGGGGGTCAATTCAGCCAATGAACAGTTTGGGTGCCTTGGAGGATTCACACCTGGGTGTGACCTGTTGTGGGGGTGAAGGCCTTTATGAGGTCTTTGTTCCAGCAGGCTGTGGGCCTACTGTAATCAAACTGACAGTTTGAGTTAATCCAGAAAATGAACAATCATCTTTGGGCGCCGGTTGCACCTACACCGCTGATGGTGCGCCAGCGATGAGTGGTAAAAAGAATGGACTGGTGGGCAGGATTTGTGAAAAGATGCGGGAAGAGAACTGTGCAGGTGAGCTATCTGTTTATCACTGCATCATACATCAAGAGTCACTGTGTGCTAAAGCCCTACAGATGGAACATGTTATGACCACAGTAACACAAGTTGTCAACTTTATAAGAGCCAAAGGTCTGAATCCCTGCCAGTTTAAGTCTTTTCTGGACTAGTTTGGTTCGGAACACACAAACGTGCCGTATCACACAGAGGTGAGATGGTTAAGCCGTGGGAAAAGTACTGAACAGACTTTACGGGCTGCGTGAAGAAATATGTCAGTTTCTGCAAAGCAAAGGACACAGCAGAGCTCCGGGAGCAAAAGTTTCTGTGTGAGCTGGCCTTTCTCTGTGACATCTCAAGCATTCTTGATGCGCTGAACCTGCAGCTACAGGGGCGGGGCCGCATCATCACAGATATGTACTCGTCAGTGAGAGCTTTTAAAACTAAACTCTACCTGTGGGAGAATCAGCTGCTGCAAGGAAACCATGGCCATTTCCCCTGCTGCCAAGCCATAAAAACGCAGATCTCTACCGCCGTGTGCGCACAGTTTGCTGAAAAACTCAGTGTACTCGCCGCTGAGTTTAGCTGGCGATTTGGCGACTTTGATGGTCAGAAATGTAGATTTGAACTGCTTAGTAATCCCTTCGCAGTTGATGTGGAAAAAGCTCTAAATGGGAGTAGCATCCAGCTGCAGACCCGGAGTACAAGCCCCTCACTTGACACAGGTCCCTCACTTGACAAAGCCCCTTGCTTGCCGGAAGTGAATCAGTAAGTGGGCGGGAATTTTAGCGAACTCGCTGTCACGGCTGAACATGATGAAGATAATGGAGACGTTTAAAAACAACGTAAGCTTTGCTATGTTGATAATGTTGCCAACTACGAGCTAACTAGCAATATTTGATGCGCGGGAATTTGAGGATAGTGCTGTCACTCTGTGGCAAATACATTTCTGATAAAGGTTTTTTGCAACCTGTGAGATGTGTAAGGGTTTTTCCTGCGCTGAGATTGTGTCGGCCGCTAAAGGCTTATTAAACTGCCAGTGCTAATGAAAACCATGAGCACCACAATGATGAAAAGACAAGCCAGCCTCGGCATATTTCTCTTTAAGCCGTATATGGATGCACTTTGTATTTGTGGCAATGTTCTTCCTGTAGGTACTTCGGGTTTAATTGGATCCATAGTGACTATCAAATGAAATATTTGATAAGGAAAATTAATAAAGAAAAATTACTAAAAGTGAATAACTTCAATTTATTAAAAACGTCACACGGAGAACCAATCAAATATAGTGCCTTGACTCACGTTCAGATTATGAGATTGAGTATTCTCAATAAACTTTCCGTTAATCAAGGAAATATTAGTTATCACCAATAATTATCAAAGATAATAAAAAAAATGACTCTAGTCAAACCAGAGTTCCTCGGGGCACCACCGTCATAGACGGAGTGATAACTAATATTAAAGTCTCATTAAATATATTAAACTACTAATTAAGGGTTAAACACCGATAAATGTAATAGTTTAATCAGTTGAAGGATTTAAAAGTTCTTTTCTTAGTAGAAGCTGGCTCATTCATCTTTGTGTAATATTAAATAATCAGACATATGGTAAACACAAACATTTATTAACAGGTTAATAAATGCAACAAACAAAACACAATAAACTAACTAAAGCTAACAGCAAACGTATGTTTGTGTGTATGTGTGTGTGTGTGTGCGTGTGTGTGTGTGTGAGAGAGAGAGAGACAAAGAGAAGAGGTGGGGGCTCGAAGAAGGTGTGAACATTCTTTTTGTTACACAAAGGCCGGAAGCCTGATCTCTCAGTTCTTATGACAAAGTTACAATGGTATCTAGCCGTTCATACAGTCCTATAACATGTAGTAATGCCCAGTTGGTGATTAGTTACCAGTCCATGAGTTGGAAGATGTTTTGCGTTGCTTGATGCCAGCGGCTGGGTGAAGAAAGGAAGTTGGAAGCTTGTCTTAGTTGCTCTTAGGCAAAAGAGGATCGCTCTGTGCTGTGCTCAGTTGAGGATAACCGGTTGGTTAACCTTGGTGGTGATCCCACGCCATAGGCCAGGTCCAGGGGCGAGGGGACAGCGGGAAGCTGGTCTCCTGGATCGGGATCGCGTAGAGTTGGAGAAGCGCAGGAGGAAGATCCAGTAGAAGATTCAGTAGAAAGAGAGCGAGAGATGGTGTGCTTCACTTTATATAGGCCCGGATGATGTCATCACTTGGGGGTCAATTCAGCCAATGAACAGTTTGGGTGCCTTGGAGGGGTCACACCTGGGTGTGACCTGTTGTGGGGGAGACGGCATGGAAGCGAAGGCTTTCGGCCTAGCCTTTTGAGGCCTTTGTTCCAGCAGGCTGTGGGTTCTACTTTTAATCAAACTGACAGTTCGAGTTAATCCAGAAAATGAACAATCATCTTTGGGCGCCGGTTGCACCTACATATCCCCCCGATGTCCTTGAGACTGCACCCGATGTGCGGTTTTAAGGGCATCTTTCACAGTCCATAGATGTACAGAGTTCATTTGTCAGTTCATTTAGTGTTTGCAACGTTTTGGGCAGTTATTTCACCAACTGGGAAATAGCTAAACACTACTAATATCTCGACTAGGCAAGAACAAAAGCTACAAAACAAAATCTAAACATGACAATGGCACTATACAAAATACATAATAAACATTGTTTCTCAGCTACTCTTCAGGTTAGTGAGAACAGAAGTGTTAGTTATGTAAATGACTTGGGGTGAGGTACAGATGAGATGCAGCTCTCAGTTGCATGAGGACAGTTGTATGATTGGTGTGTCAATCCAAGATGTGTCCTAAACTAGTGTTTACCAGTGAGCTTATTACAAAATACCAGGAGTTGATCCAAAAGTATTTGCAAAGTTTGTACAAGGTGTTAAGTCCAATTACAATTTGGGTCTTATTGAGTTTGCTGCGGCTGCTAACAAATCAAAGTTTACCAATTTAACTGTAAGAAAAGTAAGGCTGCTGAGCTTGCATTAATCTTACTATCAGTGCAGATGGACTGTTACCTACAAAACCGAGAGGAGCGGACTCTGGAGCTCTGTTGTTTGAAGTTCGTCTTCACTCGTGGCTCAGGGCTGTAACGCTGCCTGTAGCCGTGTACAGAAAGACACTCAGAGGCACTGTCACTGTCGGATTCTGAGCTGCGGTCAGAGATGCTGTGGTCATCATCTGAGCAGTGGTTTGGCAGGTCATTATGCTGGGCCAGGATCTCAGAATATGGCCTTCTACAGCTCCTGCTCTGGGCATGACTATCCCGTGGCAGCTGGCGGACATGGCGTTTACGCTCTGCGTCCCTATGCTGTGTTTTGTCCCCCCCTTTCGATCTGTTCTGAGGATGGGGTTCTGAGACAGAAGGTCTGTTTGACCTCACGGTGTTTGAGCTGCTGGAAGCAGATGTTGTTTCCCTTGCTTTGCAATTGACAACAGTTTCCCAAGCCACCTGTGCTATTTTCCTAACCTCGTTAAGAGAGAGGTTATCTTTTCTTGTCTCAAGAATAACGTGTGTACGTATACAAGGATGAAGGTTCTGCAAGTACAGGGACTTAAAGGTTGGGTTCTCTTCTAAGCCTGGTGCATTCTTTCCTTGAAAGTATACGTGTCTCAAACGTCTGTAATAGTCTCTGGGACTCTCTTGACGGGAATGTTTTATTTGACTAGCTGCAACCAAAGAAGCGATTTCGTCTGCAGTAGAAGCAAATTCTTCTGTCAGTGCATGACGGAGCTCATTGTAGTCATTTCTGACTCTGGCAGGTTGAGACTGTATAACTTTGCGGACAGCTTTTGAGCTGGTTTTCCACACAAGTTTAACTTTCTCTCTGTGTGTTGCATTGGGCAGGTCAATTAGATTTTGATCTAATTCCCTAAAATGGTCCTCAATGTTATGATCGCAGTTGTCTGGATCAAACACGTCCATATCTTTAGCTAGAAGCTCAAGCTCTTCAAGGCGAGGACATTGTGAGGTCACCCTTTGTGAAGGCAAGACTATGCTCTCTCTGTCATCACTCTCAAAGTGATGCAGTGAGGAGGTAGAGCAGGACTGAACATCCCTGGTCGGCTCTGGAGAGGGCGTTAATCTCTCATTGAGGGAGGAATTTGAATTTGAAAGGCCAGAATCAGCAAGGCTGAATGACTTTGATGGGGCAAGAGTTTCTGATCTAAGCCCTAACAATTCCTTTTTGTGGGAGAAGAGTTGTGACTCTGCTGAGTGCAAATCTTCTAAATAACGCAGGACTTTGTGATTTGCTATCTGAACTTCACTGATGAGATTAGCATTTTGAGCTTTAAGGGATTCTATCTCCTTTTCTAATGCTATTTTGCTCTGACAGACAATGTTAATTTGCCGGTGGAAGTTCAGGAGCAAACATCTCAACACAGACCCTTTTGATGTGTCGCTGAGAAGGGAGTCTATTTCTTTCCTGCACTCACTTAAGTTCAATGTGTTAATGAACTCAGGGTAGCCAGGTTTAAGGCTCTGTGCTAGAGAAGAAATGAAATTATCTACACTTGGGTTCTCCATTGTGTTAAAATGGAAGGTGAGATTAAACTTGTTGTCTAGTACAACAATGCAATTGTTTTGGCTCTGGTGTTGCTTGGCAGACACCTTGTGATGTAAATTGGGTAGTACACTAGCCTAAAACAACAGTTCCTCTGATCTACACTTTGTGGGTAGCTTGCTTCCTGCGCGGGGAGGGGCAACTACAGCACCATGTGGTTCTGGGACCAGAATTTACACTAACTGAGATGCAGGGCAGTCAGTCAGGGAATAATATCTGTAAAGTACAACTCAAGCTGAGACACATGGAAGAAACAGCTGGGCATTTAACTTTATTTCACAGGGGCTGGTAGCACACTGTGGCTCTATCTATCTCCACTCAGGTTGAAATGCAAGGCAGTTCCAACAGTTCAAACTCTCGGGTTCATAGGGCCGGGGGCACGCTATGAGTAAAGGGGAAGGAGCACTTAATTTAGCAACAACTTATGACAAGACTCATTAGATTGCATTGAATATGTGATATTCTAATGCTAAACCAAACTTGACAAGCTAGCAGCAATAGCAAAATCTTAAGGGTAACTATCAGGCTTACAGAGGTTATCAATATTCTCAAATCGCTTTAGCTAAATTTGGAGAATTAATCAAATAACACCACTTTGTACTTGTTTGTAAGTACAGCTGGATGTCTACTCCTGTGGAAGACAAGTGGGGTTCAATGGAACGACTTTGGAAAATTTTGGATGAAAAATCCCAAAATTGTAAAATGTCCAAAAATATGACGAATATTAATATCACACAATTATGAATTATTGCCAAGCCAACATAACTAAGCCTCACACGGGGCACCAATGTAGGTACTTTGGGTTTAATTGGATCAATAGTTACTATCAAATGAAATATTTGATAAGGAAAATTAATAAAGAAAAATTAATAAAAATTAATAACTTCAATTTATTAAAAAACGTCACACGGAGAACCAATCAAATATAGTGCCTTGACTCACGTTCAGATTATGAGATTGAGTATTCTCAATAAACTTACCGTTAATCAAGGAAATATTAGTTATCACCAATAATTATCAAAGATAATAAAAAAATGACTCTAGTCAAACCAGAGTTCCTCGGGGCACCACCGTCATAGACGGAGTGATAACTAATATTAAAGTCTCATTAAATATATTAAACTACTAATTAAGGGTTAAACACCGATAAATGTAATAGTTTAATCAGTTGAAGGATTTAAAAGTTCTTTTCTTAGTAGAAGCTGGCTCATTCATCTTTGTGTAATATTAAATAATCAGACATATGGTAAACACAAACATTTATTAACAGGTTAATAAATGCAACAAATAAAACACAATGAAATAACTAAAGCGAACAGCAAACGTATGTTTGTGTGTATGTGTGTGTGTGTGCGTGTGTGTGTGTGTGTGAGAGAGAGAGACAAAGAGAAGAGGTGGGGGCTCGAAGAAGGTGTGAACATTCTCTTTGTTACACAAAGGCCGGAAGCCTGATCTCTCAGTTCTTATGACAAAGTTACAATGGTATCTAGCCGTTCATACAGTCCTATAACATGTAGTAATGCCCAGTTGGTGATTAGTTACCAGTCCATGAGTTGGAAGATGTTTTGCGTTGCTTGATGCCAGCGGCTGGGTGAAGAAAGGAAGTTGGAAGCTTGTCTTAGTTGCTCTTAGGCAAAAGAGGATCGCTCTGTGCTGTGCTCAGTTGAGGATAACCGGTTGGTTAACCTTGGTGGTGATCCCACGCCATAGGCCAGGTCTAGGGGCGAGGGGACAGCGGGAAGCTGGTCTCCTGGATCGGGATCGCGTAGAGTTGGAGAAGCGCAGGAGGAAGATCCAGTAGAAGATTCAGTAGAAAGAGAGCGAGAGATGGTGTGCTTCACTTTATATAGGCCCGGATGATGTCATCACTTGGGGGTCAATTTAGCCAATGAACAGTTTGGGTGCCTTGGAGGGGTCACACCTGGGTGTGACCTGTTGTGGGGGAGACGGCATGGAAGCGAAGGCTTTCGGCCTAGCCTTTTGAGGCCTTTGTTCCAGCAGGCTGTGGGTTCTACTTTTAATCAAACTGACAGTTCGAGTTAATCCAGAAAATGAACAATCATCTTTGGGCGCCGGTTGCACCTACATTCCTTTAGGATGACATGGCAGCTCTGCGGAGATGGTGGTGTGCAGTGCTAGTGGAAAACCTGCACCTGGAGGGGTCTGTGTCTGTTTTTGTCTGTGTCATATTTTGACTATTTGTTTGTTCTACAGACATGGCAGAAGGTTTGCCCATTTTTCCAAGGAGGCGGAAAGCATGCTGAATGGTCTTCTTCAACCAGTCTTTAGACTAAAACGAAAGAGAGGTGAATTAAGTGTCCAATATTATAAAAATCTATGTATGGTAATCACCATAACTGATTGATTTCTAACAGTTTGACATGGTTAAAAAAATTAATACTTTCCTCAAAAGGACACAGCTGTTTTTAATGTCCAGGAGGAGGTAACAAGCCAAGCGGAGGACAAAAATGGAAAGGTTTGAGACATTATTTGTTTAAGAAACTGTGTTTTTTACAATTTTAAATAGTGGTAGCAATGTAAATTTTCTTGACATTGCTAAAAGTTCATTATATTATAAATGTGGCCAACAGGAGCTAACACAGGATGATCACGTCATCAGGGAGCACAGTGACTTAAAGAGGCCATGCACAATCAACCTGGCTGAGTTGGTTAGTATGTGATTTAGATATTAGTATCAAGCATGCTATCTTGTCTCCCTAATTTATATCAAGCATTTACTAAACATAAATACATTTTCAAATGTTTACTTTTAGGACAATGGATCTAAGGCAGCATGAAAAGACTAGAGGTCAGTAAAAAGCCATCTAAGTATGTGGAATTAACTGCGCTTAGTATAATTTTAATATTTGCTCTGTGAAACTACAGGAAATGGTAGAAGAGGCACAGGAGAAGCGGAAACAGCGGTGTTCAGTACTGATTGACTTCATAACAGGGAAGACTAAACTAAGACAACACCTTGAGGTATCTATATGGCACTAAATTCATTAGTAATTATGGCATTCACTGGATGTCCATCTTAAAGCATTTATCAGAAGATGATCAATGCCATGTCATTTTAAAGTGATGTTTATTTGCAGGCCATCACCACCGGCTCTCTGCATTCGCTGTGGGAAGGAAAAAAAGCAAACGGCCACCATCTACTTTGATGACACGCAGCTTGATGAAGTGGTCTCTTTTCTTTTTGGAATCCTTGAAGACACACCAGGAGCGAGACAACCTATAGATTCTGTTGCCTCAGGCAAAATGTCAGTGTTCATCATTCAGATCCAGATTGGTAGAAACTGGTATATTGCCTTACCATACATGACTATTGGTGTTAAAGATTTGAACGGTGTAGATGTGAACCCAGTGCAGGACATCCCTGTGGCCTCCAGAAAGGAAGACACCTACATTCACTCCAGTGTGACGTGGAGATCCAGAGACATGTGGAGAAGTTACGGAGCAGCTATCTTCTTTGAATTCAAGCACTACAAACCTAAAAAGGTTCACCGGCACTAAATGTTTTGCCTTGGGCCCCATTGTCATGGAACTGTACAAGAAGACCACAGACTTCAAGAGGAAGAAACTGCAGCTTCTAACAAAGAAACAACTATCTCCATCTTCACAGCCACTGCCTTGATAAATAACACGCAAACCGCATCATGTTTTGATCCATCCTGCTGCAAAAAGTCCCAGAATTCTCTCCAGAATGATGTTTAATTATTACCATTTAAATAGATTAAATAAAAAAAACTAGATCGGCTCCAGCCCCCCCCCCGCCCCGACAGGGACAAGCGGTTGAAGATGAATGAATGATTACAAACTGGTTAACTTTGCCTCATTAAGATTGAAGTAAAAAGTGACAAAATAACATATGTATTGTTGCCTAGATGATTATTGATTATTGAATTCTAATATTGGATCATGAAATCAATATTAAAAGGCTATTAAACTAAACTTTGTTAATCCATACTCATGTGTCTGCTGATCGAACTCTGCACCATCTCACAATTTGTCTGCTTTAACATTTACAGTTTCCATTTTGTGATTTCTTTAAAATTAACTGACCTTTCACATTACATAATCATTTATTAATATAAATTCATATATTTTTCAATTTTATTAATATTTATTGGCAGTCACAGGACTGTTGTGCTCGTTGACTGACTAAGTATCGTCATTTCCTACAGCCCACTACTTTTATTTTGAAATTTCATGTCACCCTGTTACAAAGGGCTTTAAAATATTTGTTTATTAAAGTTGCATTTAATTTTCGTTTCCATTAAAACTTTGCAGATGTTTATCTTCACTAAAACATCCACATTGTAATATTTGATTTAAAATTTTATCTTTGTAATGTCACAATATTCAGGAGTACATTAACTGTAAGATACACTAACTGTGTATAAGGACTGAGACCTGACTGAAAAAAACGACAACTTATTTTTTCAATAAAGTTAAAAAAAAAAAGATTTTCTGTAACTTACTATGTTTTGTGCTTTTTCAAAAAAGTTTAAATAACCTATTAAAAAAAACTATTGCGTGACTTTGCATAAAGTAAAAAAAACTACATTTTCACTTCCGACAAGCAAGGGGCTTTGTCAAGTGAGAGACCTCTGAGAGACCTCTGTCAAGTGAGGGGCTTGTACTCTGGGTCTGCAGCTGGATGCTATTGCTAAATGGAGCTGATTGAACTCCAGTTTGATGACACGCTGAAGTCAAAGTATGATGCTGTTGGCGCCGCACAGTTTCCACAATTCATCCCTGACACAGTGCCTCAGCTCCGCACCCAAGCTGCTCAATTGCTCTCCATGTTCGGAAGCACTTATCTATGTGAGCAACTTTTCTCCTCAATGAAGATGACGAAAACGTCTCACAGGAGACGTCTGACTGATGAACACCTTCGTTCGATAATGAAGGTTGCCTCAGCTCAAAGCCTGAACCCCGACATTAATGAACTAGCATCCAAGAAAAGATGCCAGGTATCTGGCTTGGGCACATCAGATTAGAGCAGTGTGTCGCAAACTGAGCAGTAAAAAGGCCTGAATGGTTGATTTATTCGTTGTTATTTTATTTTCAAATTTATTAATAGCCTGTGGAAAAAGTGAATGTTGATATTTA
Organism: Echiichthys vipera; assembly: GCF_963691815.1. Lineage (NCBI taxonomy): Eukaryota > Metazoa > Chordata > Actinopteri > Perciformes > Trachinidae > Echiichthys > Echiichthys vipera. The sequence goes on from NC_139849.1 coordinate 1,588,953, forward strand.
CCTCAGAAGGCTGCAAATAGAAAAGACGCATTCAATTTTCATTTAAATTTTATTTGATATGCCATTGATATTTTTTAATTATTATTATTAGAAACTCGATTTTGCATGTCACTATAAAGTTATATAAGCCTTGCTTGTTCCATATTCAATGCAAAACTTGTTTGGGTCCCTATTAAAAGGTTAATTTGTTCAACCTTGGCCCGCAGCTTTGTTCAGTTTTAAATTTTGGCCCACTCTGTATTTGAGTTTGACACCCCTGGGCTAGATAGAACTGTAACTTTGTTATAACCTGATTATAACTTCTGAGGTCTTCAGCCTGCTGGCTTTTGTGTAACTTAAATGTACACAAATGGCCCTACATTTAATTGGTTCTGCGTGTGAAGTTTTTAATAAATTAAAGTTATTCATTTTTAGTAATTTTTCTTCATTTTCTTTTTCAAATATTTCATTTGATAGTCACACTATTGATCCAATTAATCCTAAAGTACCTACACCACCCAGGTACACATCACAGTCAGTATTACTTTTATGCAGCCACGATTCACTTCACCAAAAAATCAGGATCAGCCTGTAAAACTACAGCTTTCACATAGTCCAGATTCTTCCACACGCTTCTAATATTCAGGTGAAATAAACCAAGACCTTTCCCGCTCTTGAATGTCTCAGGGCCAAGTGCTGGTTTTGAGTCATTGGAGGGCCCAACAATACCAGGCTTCAAAGTGATCGGGATTAAGTTTGCAGAGATAACTGCGGGCAAACACATATACACCTTCCCTTCTTGGATCTTTAATTAAAACCGGCATATTATATGTTTGGTTTGATGATAACCAGCAGGAGGGGTAAGAAATGTATCTGTTTCTGGAAACCATCAGTTTTATCTTATACAGAGGTTATTGATCTAGCTGATATTCTGACAGGAATAGTTGTGGTGATACTGATACTGATACTGGTTGAGTGAAACCAGTATCAGGTGGATTTGTTTTTGGAGATGGACAGTAGGGGGTGCTGACACTTAACTCTGGGAGATGAGGACAGTCAGATGGGGAAGGTTTTGCAGGAGTGCAGTGTGAGCTCTATATTACGGGATAGTAGGCAGGCTCCTGCAAAATTGACTGTTGTAGCCTCTATCTACATCGGGGTGGGGACCCATGCTCCTGCAGGGCCACTGTGCTGCATGTTTTAGGTTTCTCCCTGCTCCAACACAGCTGAGTCTAACTATTATTAAAACCCTGACAAGCTTCAGCTGTTTGATAACGAGCACAGCATTAGAATCAGGTGTGTTAGAGCAGAAAGAAACCTAAAACATGACGGGACAGTGGCCCTCCAGGAGGGTTCCCCATCCCTGAGCTATATCTTTCTATAATTCTATCTTTCCATCTATCTAAAATACAGTGCATCCGGAAAGTATTCACAGCGTTTCACTTTTTCCACATTTTATTACGTTACAGCCTTATTCCAAATTGTATTAAATTAATCTGTCCTCAAAATTCTACACATAATGCCCCATTATGACCACGTGAAAAAAGTTTTCTTGAGAGTTTTGAAAATGTATTAAAATTAAAAAACAAAGAAATCATATTTACATAAGTATTCACAGCATTTGCTTAATACTTTGTAGAACCACCTTTGGCAGCCTCTACAGCCTCAAGTCTTTTTGAATATGATGCCACAAGCTTGGCACACCTCTCTTTTGGCAGTTTCGCCCATTCTTCTTTGCAGTACCTCTCAAGCTCTATCCGGTTGGATGGGCTGTCTGTGCACAGCCATTTTCAGATCTCTCCAGAGATGTTCAATCGATTCAAGTCTGGGCTCTGGCTGGGCCACTCTAGGACATTCACAGAGTGGTCCTAAAGCCACTCCTTCGAGATCTTGGCTGTGTGCTTGGGGTCGTTGTCCTGCTGAAAAATGAACCGTCGCTCTAGTCTGAGGTCAAGAGCACTCTGGAGCAGGTTTTCATCCAGGATGTCTCTGTACATTGCTGCATTCGTCTTTCCCTCTATCCTTACTAGTCTGCCAGTTCCTGCTGCTGAAAACATTCCCATAGCATGATGCTGCCACCACCATGCTTGACTGTAGGGGTGGTATCGGCCTCGTGATGAGCAGTGCCTGGTTTCCTCCAAACATGACGCCTGGCATTCACACCAAAGAATTCAATCTTTGTCTCATCAGACCAGATAATTTTGTTTCTCATGGTCGGAGAGTCCTTCAGGTGCCTTTTGGCAAATTCCAGACGGGCTGCCTTGTGCCTTTTACTAAGGAATGGCTTTCTCCTGGCCACTCTGCCATACAGGCCTGATTGGTGGATTGCTGCAGAGATGGTTGTCCTTCTGCAAGGTTCTCCTCTCTCCACGGAGGAACACTGGAGCTCTGACAGAGTGACCATCGGGTTCTTGGTCACTTCCCTGACCAACGCCCTTCTCCCCCGATTGCTCAATTTAGACGGCTGGCCAGCTCTAGGAAGAGTCCTGGTGGTTCCAAACTTCTTCCATTTACGAATGATGGAGGCCACTGTGCTCATTGGGACATTCAAAGCAGCAGATATTTTTCTGTATCCTTCCCCAGATTTGTACCTCGAGACAATTTTGTCTCTGAGGTCTACAGACAATTCCTTTGACTTCATGCTTGGTGTTTGCGCTCTGACTTGCAGTCAACTGTGGGACCTTATATAGACAGGTGTGTGCCTTTCCAAATCATGTCCAATAAACTGGATTTACCACAGGTGGACTCCATTTAAGCTGTAGAAACATCTCAAGGATGATCAGAGGAAACAGGATGCACCTGAGCTCAATTTTGAGCTTCATGGTAAAGGCTGTGAATACTTACGTAAATGTGATTTCTTTGTTTTCTAATTTTAATCAATTTTCAAAACTCTCAAGAAAACTTTTTTCACGTGGTCATAATGGGGCATTATGTGTAGAATTTAAGATTAAGATTAATTTAATACAATTTGGACTAAAGCTGTAACGTAATAAAATGTGGAAAAAGTGAAACGCTGTGAATACTTTCCGGATGCACTGTACATACAAAAACATATGCACAGTGCAAACATTTCATTTCAAACGTGGGATCTATCTATCACACATACTGTATAAGTTCCTTAAGCTCTCCTGGTGACTTCAGGCACTCTCATGGTCCTTTACTGCCTTGACTGGAACATTGCTAGTTCCCACCACCAAATTGTTCGTTTTGTTTTGTTTTTCTCTTGTGAAATTCATGTTTTATTTTGAAAAAGTAATCTTCCTCTCGTTTCAGGTCATTTGCCCTTCCTCCTGTGTCACTGGGCTGATCACCTGATTGTGTCCACCTGTGTCATCCTTTCTCATGTGTATATAGTCCTTAGCTTCCCCTGTCTTGTTGCCAGAGTATAGCGTCTTGTACACAGCCTTGTATTGGTTCTTAGTATTGCCTCGCTTATATTTCTGTTCCCTTGAGTTCCTCTGAAGATGAAAGATTTTTTTTGTTTCTAAAGTTTTTGGTCAGCTTGATTAGCTAGTTAAATTTTTTATAGTGCCTTTGTTTTTCCTTCTCTTGGAGTGTTTTTGAGTTGTAGCCTGTGAATGTTCTCATTTGTCCAGGTCATCGTTATCCCCAAAGCAACTTCAGTCAAAAGCAGCTGGACTTGGTTATTTGTCTAGGAAGGTGTTTCACCTCTCATCCAAGAGGCTGGGGCTGGACCTGGACCAGGACCAGGCTGGGACTGTTCCAACTAACTGGTGTGGAGATCCAGGTATTTAACCTCTCACAAGGCCGATGATGTCACTGGAACCCTTTGTGTGTGCCAAGTGCCAACGACCGTCGTTAGAGTGGCCGTTATTGGTGGGAAGTAGGTTTGGTCTTCGTTAGTGCTCTTTTGGGTCTTAACTACAGTCGTTGGAGTCACAGGAGGTTATTGTGAACAGTTGTTCTTTGGGGTTAGATTGTTGAATCTCCTGAAGGGATGAAAGGGCAGCATTGTAAATTGGAGATAAGTGGTGTCTCAGACCTCCTCTGTTTAGCAATGTTTTTTTCAACTTTTGCATAGATGCTTCTTTTCCTCCTCTTTCAAACCATCTGTCCTCATGAATAAAATAATCATGGCTATCGTGAATGAGCACCAAACGGTCAAACGCATTATATTGTACATAGGGTCAAACAATGTTGTGAAACAGCAGTCTGAAGTACTGAAGAAAGATTTTAGTGATCTGCTAAACACATTCAGTTGTCTAAACATTGAAGTGTCCAACAGTGGGCCGCCCGTTGAAAAAGGAGTTGAGAAATTCTCAAGACTTCTTAGTCTTAACACATGGCTTTCAGCTTTTGGGACCGCAGACAGCTTTTTTAAAGCACATGGATTATACCCAAACAGGATGGAAATAAGGCTTTACATGTCAAACTTATTTTATCTTCTATGTCACTCATCTTTTCCCTCTACCAAGATAAGGACCAGCCATGACAAAGCCAAAACAAAGCCTCAGCATGAAGAGAGCTTTGGGCATGGTCAGCGAGGAGAAAAAGTCCCCTGTCTCCCAGCTCCTGCGCCCTCACCCCAAACACTATCCCGCTCCACCTTCTCTACACCCACCCTGTCCCCCTCCTCCTCCTCTCTCTTGGAGTTCACTGATCACATGAAACAGCTGGACACTGCTGGGACCAAATTCACACCCCTCCTGATTCCTACATCCCATCTCTCAAATGACTCACTGCATCCTCCCCCTCTCCCATCTTTCGCTATAAGTCCAGTTCTGGCCATATCACCAAAGACACGTCATGCACCACCCCCACCTCGATGACAGAATCATCCTTTGTCTCAACAGCCTGATTACAACAGTACAGCACGTTCAGTGGCTTGTGTGCAAAATACAGCAAGCTCCAACTGATATGTGCTTGGCTCAGACTCCAGGAGGGACTGTACTACTGGCTTTTTCCCAGGGAAGTCAGAGCCCAAGTCGATAGCTTCCTCAGTTCAAGTATTGATAAATAATCGAAAAAGGCTAAGCAAAAAAAATACACCAAAGAACTAATTCAGCAAATTTATCAAATCTAGCATCCTTCCCTCGTCAGTCACAGCCAATCCTAAAACATGGGGAAGATAATAATGATGCTAACACACTAAATCTAGCCTTATTAAATATTAGCTCTTTGGCAGGAAAACATTCTTAATCAATAATTTCATTATCAAGCACAATCTTGATTGTTTATTTTGAACTGAAACCTGGTTAAATCGGTATAACAGTGGTTGTTCTGTTCTTATTGAATCAGCTCATCCCAACTTCAGTTTTCAAAGTGAAGCCAGAGTTCATAAGAAAGGAGGACGAGTGGCCGCCCTGCCTAATGATTCCCCCACCCAAATACTGTACAACCTTTTTTGAAGAATTTTCTGAAGTGCTGTCTATGATCTGTATTGACTTTGACTGTGTAGTTATTGTTGGTGATATAACATTCATGTTGACAAACTTCATGACAAGGGGACTAAAGAACTACATTGTGTCATAAGCCTGTGAATATTCTCATTTGTCCAGGTCATCGTTAACCTCAAAGCCATTTCAGTCAAAAGCAACTGGACTTGGTTATTTGTCTTGGAAGACGTTTCACCTCTCATCCAAGAGGCTTCATCAGTTCATGTACGCATCTGACCAGGCTGGGACTGCTCCAACTAACTGGTGTGGAGATCCAGGTATTTAACCTCTCACAAGGCCGATGTTGTCACTGTGACCCTTTGTGCTCCAAGTGCCAACGACCGTCGCTAGAGTGGTAGTCGTTGGTGGGAAGTTTGTTTCGACTTTGTTAGTGCTCTATTAAGTCTTAACGACAGTCGTTGGAGTCACAGGAGGCCATTTGTGAACAGTTGTTCTTTGAGGTTAGATTGTTGAGTCTCCTGGGAGGGATGAAAGGGCAACATTGTAAATTGGAGATAAGTGGTGTCTCAGCCCTCCTCCTCTGTTTAGCGATGGTTTCTCTACTTTTACATAGATGGCTTCTTTTCCTCCTCTTTCAAACCATCTGTCCTCTGTGAAAGAAATTCTCTGGAGTCCTCAGTGTTTCTCAAATCATATCTTTACTAAATACTGCATGCATAACAGGAGAGCTCATACCAACAGCGGGTCTCAACAAACTCTGCCTCTCTTCAAGTCACTTCAACATTTATACCATGACATCAAAAGATCCTTACAGACACAAGGCACATCAAAGCAATCAAAACACACTACCCCATATTTATGACCCCAGTGGGTGTTATCAGTGTTTACGACCCCCCGTTTGTCACCATTTGCAAACCCCCCTGTGACTCCTATCCACAATCCCCCCCAGCAGTCATTCACAGCGTGACTGTTAATAAACATACAGGGATTTACAATCATAGATAAATAAGGTAGGTCAATCTTTGGTTATTTCTCACATTCCCCCCTTTTGACACAAAGTGTCAAATAATTTTTTGGAAATAACACAATATCATCAACTAACTCTTTCTTTGACTACACACTACAAACATTAGTCGAGGTTCACTCTTAACTCTCTGATTTTGACAAGGAAAAATTAAAACAACGAAAAACATTATAACAAACACAATTCTATTCACACCGTTTCTTCATCTGAGCCACTATATAGGTTTCTTTGCTTTATTTTTTTTGCCTCATTCGATGCCATGGATGCCATTTTCTTCTCTCTTCCATGTTCTTCTGGTGTCAGAGGCACCATCATCTGCAATGGAGTTGTTATAGTCAGCGTGAACTATTTTAACTGTAAACAGGTAAAAGTGTTGGAGACAAAAGGTTAAGAACAAAAGGTTTTCCTGTAGGAGTGAGAATGCCACAGTTTTTCCCAGAGTGTGAAAGTTAGGGACAATATTAAAGCATATTGTGACTCTGACACTGTGTCATCTGTTGCGCCTAGAAAGAAAACCACAGATTAATACAAATAACTGTTCGCTTTAGCAGACGAGTTATTTGGCAGTTTAGTTCAAAGGCAAACACAGAAAGAGCATTTAGATGGATTCCTCGCAGAACCATCTATAAAGAAAAACAGAATTATCGTTAGACACTATGTATCAAACAATGCTTTCCATGGTTTTGATCCATTGTTAAACATTTCCATTCAAGAATGGTTCTCCATCTTCAGCTGTAGGATCAAAAGCTCAAAAATTAAGACAGTACAGCGCTTCAGGCTGACATTAAACATTAGTGTGACAATGAGTATCATGCATAACGTGCACACTTCGAAAATACAATAGGGTCAGATGTTAGTGTTTGTTAATCGACATAAAACTACTGACATACAACTATCATGCAAAAATTAAAAAGAAACAATCAGAGCTCGATCAGGTAGGTCATTTTAAGTCGGTACAGGCTGTTTGCCTCAGCAGTCACAGTCTAAAAAGTCAGTCATTAGCCAAGTTTCTTCATACAGGGGGAGATCTCCACAGAAACATAAAATAATCCATAAGTGGCAATAGAATTTAATCTATTTATTTATTTATTTTAAAAACCCATCCAGTTCCTATGGATGCAGTCAGGACCCACTTATTATCATTATTAATAATATTATCCTTATTATTATTGTTATATCTAATGCTTCAATTTGCAAAAACAAGACGTATGTTTCTGAAAACTTCACCATCACTATGGCAGTTTTTTAAACCAGGTTTTCCCAGAAAACTATACCATTAAATTCCAAAAATTGAAATACCATTGAGAGTGAAAGCAAAAAAAAAAAAAAAAACCCAGAATAATGAGTCAGGATTTACAGTGATGCATCAATATTGCATTCTCTAAAATCAATCACCAGAAACTCAAACCTGTGACATCTATGATGCCTCTTCAGGTAAAATGTGAGGTATGTTTGAGACATTCCACAATGGCATGCTTGTTGCTTTCAATATCTTGATTTTTTTCTCATGTGAGCTAAAAAATATTTTGTCTGGGCATAGTAATCAAAACCTTAACTTTCTGTTTGTCTAATGATCAACTCTTACTGCAAAACCCTAATTTTCCCTATTGACACCAATACTTATTCTTAATAAATGTTCCTATATGTATATGCAAGTGTATGTATGTGTTGAACATTAACATCCTGTTCATTCTAAGTTCAACTAACGTGTCATCTAGTGTGGATGTTTTTATCTTTAATTTCTAATTTGTGATTTTCAAATGCTCTGACCTTCCTCCGCTGTCTGTATGGCCTGTTCACGGGGGAACCATGAGAAAACATGCAACCAGGACTTCTCTGGATCTTCAGCATTGAGCCATTGTCCCAGTCTCCTTCTTTCTCTCCTTCTGATGTTGTCTTGATGAGGCCATCTTTGTCCAGGATTCTGTGCCCCATTCTGCTGGTATAGTGGACCAAATGGCCGGTCGAATGTTGGCCCATCGGAGTTTACACCTCTCCAGCTCCCCCTCCTTGCAATCTTTTAGTTCCTCTGGCTGACATGCCCTGAACACAAGCTCTTCAGTGTTCAATTCAACTGAACATCTGGTGCCGTGGACATCCGTCTCCTTTTCTTCAGGCCAGTAGTAAAAAAGAAGTTGCTGTTTGGAGAGAGAACTTTCTTGAGAAGCAAAGTTATCTTTTTCTTTGTTTCAGTCTGTTTTCCTCCGTCACTGGTTTTGTGACAACTGACACATCAGATGCAGGTTCAGTCTCCCCTCCCCCTCATTGTCAGAGTCCTTCTGGGAATATGGCCTGGAGACAGCATGAGGAGGCCCTGTCTTTTATCCCTAATCTCTTTCTTGTCTTTCTATAACTGAGTTTGCCTTCCTCCTATCTTTCCCTACTCGCTGTCCCTTTCTCTCTCATCACTTTACCCTCTTCACTATATATGTACCTAAATATGTGCCTAATAAAAGACGAAAAAACAAAAAAACCTCTTAGTCTAGTAATGCCAAAATGGAAGCTCTCAACCACATTAACCCATTTATCTGCTATAAATTTAGCAGGATCTGTAAAAATTTTAACTTTCCCATTTTGTTTCCCATTTTTCTATTGACTCACTTGGATGTGCTTTTACTTTCAATGGGCTTATTGTTCACTCAGACAGATTTCACACATGCTGATCTTTCCATACGAACATGGTTAGATCTTATCACACATACACTAACTTTGGATAATCTTTCAGCCAGGTGGTTTATACGACACATTCGTTCAGAGCAATGCACCCTTTAATATCCATACTGGATATTTAGACACTGAAATGAGTTAACCCAAAGTTTATTTTCCTTACCACATTCATACGCCCATTTTATTGTAGTTGGGAATCCCTACACTCATGCAAATTATATTTGCAGTTCAAAAATTTCTACTCCTAATTGATTCAGAAATCATTCATTTTTCTCCCTAAATGCTTATGTTTTTTCCAAAACACTTCTCTCATTTGTTAGGTTGCACCACCCTCTCACAACACATTATACTCATTTATGTCTATTTTAAGACATCACTTATATAGCTTTTAAGTGCATATATATTTTTTTAATGAAACTAGTCTACAAAATAAAATTACACAGAAAATATGAAGACGGTCCAATCTCCAAACGGGACTCATTGGACCTCGATATTCAACCCCACAGGATTTATAGAATATCAGACAGAAGACTACATTGTCTCGAACTGTCACCTAGGATACCTCGCCTTCTCAGAGCCTCAAAATCACACAGAAAATGAAACTAGTCTTCAAAACCACAAAGGACATATGAAGACGGTCCGACCTCTACAAATAGACTCGTCGGACCTTATATTCAAACTCACAGGAATTACAGAATATCTTGACAGCAGACCACACACAGGTTCTCGAACTGTCGCCTAGGTTATACACACCTTCTTTTGAGCTTCAAAAACCCCACAAGTAAATGAAGCTTGTCTTCAAAATTACACACGAGATATGATCTAAAAAACACTGTACTCAGGTTTAAAATGGATGGAGCGTCTGCTGTCCAGCACCCGTTCCTGACATCAGGCGGAATCCTGTCCTCCTTTGGTGGAGCGGAATTTTTCCTTACCGGTTTAACCTTCAGTCATGACTCAGGCCTGATCAGCAGACCGTCCAATCCCATCCTCGTCGCCAAATGTGAAAGAAATTCTCTGGAGTCCTCAGTGTTTCACAAATCATATCTTTACTAAATACTGCATGCATAACAGGAGAGCTCATACCAACAGCGGGTCTCAACAAACTCTGCCTCTCTTCAAGTCACTTCAACATTTATACCATGACATCAAAAGATCCTTACAGACACAAGGCACATCAAAGCAATTAAAACACACTACCCCATATTTATGACCCCAGTGGGTGTTATCAGTGTTTACGACCCCCCGTTTGTCACCATTTGCAAACCCCCCTGTGACTCCTATCCACAATCCCCCCCAGCAGTCATTCACAGCGTGACTGTTAATAAACATACAGGGATTTACAATCATAGATAAATAAGGTAGGTCAATCTTTGGTTATTTCTCACACCTCTCTGTCCAGGATGTGGACATTGTTGTCATCAAAGGAGTGGTCTTTCTCCTTGAGTTGTAAGTGGACAGCAGAGTCCAGGCCTGAGGAGTTAGCTCTCCTGTGTTGGGTCGTGCGTTTATGCAGTGGTTGTTTTGTTTCTCCAATGTAGGGATCTTTGCATTCCTCGTTGCATTAACAGCATCAACCAGATTGCTTTTGTGGGTGTGTGGTGTTCTGTCCTTTGGATGAACTAGTCTCTGTTACCCCAGCCGAATACGGGATGACTATGTTGTTTCTCTTGTTTTCTTTTTCTTTCTCAACCACTTTGGTTTTCTTTCTGGAAGCAGCTGCTGTTTTCACAAAGGTCCAGCTGGGTAGCCACAAGTTGTGATGGCGCCTCTCAGGTGCTTGCATTCTTCCCCTTGGGCCTGTGAGCTGGTGGGTACGTTATCAGCTCTATGCTGCAGTGTTCTGATAACGGCAAGCTTGTGTTCCAAAGGGTGGTGAGAGTCAAACAGTAGATATTGATCTGTGTGAGTGGGTTTTCTGCATACCCCAATGTGGAGGCTCCTGTCATTCTCCATATGGACGTCACAGTCTAAGAAAGGCAAACTGTTGTCCTTGACTTCCTCTCTGGTGAACTTGATGTTTCTGTCCACAGAGTTTATATGTTCTGTAAAAGTTTGCACCTCTTTGGATTTGATCTTAACCCATGTGTCGTCCACATATCTGAACCAATGGCTTGGGGTTACTCCTTTTGAAAGAGTTCAAAGCCTTGTCCTCTACCTCCTCCATGTACAGATTTGCCACAATAGGGGATACTGGTGAACCCATGGCACAGCCGTGTTTCTGTCTGTAAAAATGCCATTAAACTGGAAATATGTGGTGTTCAGGCACAAATCCAGAAGTTGGCAAATGTGGTCTGGTTTGAGATTTGTTCGGTTGTGTAAGGAGTTGTCCTGTGTGAGCCGCTCTCTTACCGTGGCCAAGGCCTCCATGGTTGGAATACAGGTGAACAAGGAAGTCACGTCGTAGGACACCATGGTTTCATCTGCATCCATTTTTAGGTCTCGGACTTTGTTAACAAAGTCTATTGAGTTTTGGATGTGGCGTGGGATGTTGCCCACCAGTGGTGCCAGAATATTGGCAACATGCTTGGCAATGTTATAAGTGACCAAGTTTATGCTGCTGACAATGGGCCTGAGCGGGGCCCCTTCTCTATGGATTTTTGGGAGTCCATATAAGCAGGGGGTCGAGTCCTGGGGGTAAAGCCTGAAATACTGTGGTTTGCTAATGATTCCTTCTTTTTGTAGTTGCTGTAGACACTCTATAACCTTCTTTTTGTAACCGCTGGTAGGGTCTTGTTTCAGTTTGCAGACTTATACTGTATCCTTGAGTATAATGGATACGTTATGGATGAGGATGGGATTTTATATCACTTAGATCCGACACTTGAGTATGTATACAATATTGGTCAGTAGTGAATGCAGATACCTCTTTTGACAGCTTCTGCTTCTCTTGTTCTCCTAAGGCTCTCCTTGATCTTGTCGTACCTGGTGCTTTTTGCTGCTGCTGTTGTGAGGAGCTTTGAGGAGAATTTGAATGAGACAGTGTCATTGCCATGACCAACAATCCATGTCTTTAAAAAAAAAAAACGTTATACTAGTAAGTAATAAACACTGTTTTGCATAACTTTCTGGAAATGGCCGAATAAAATATCACTACTTCTGGATTTGCTTAACTTACTTATGCACACAAATGCATATGATTAAATTGGTTTATTACTTTTGAGGTTCTATTCATTATTGCCATCACAACATGCAAAAATGTAGTAATGAGCATGTGCATAATTATTATACTATATTATATTATCTTGCCTGAACACTGCTGGTGAAGTCCTGCAGGGTACATTTGATGAACACCATGTCAATGTCCCTCTTCTGCAGCAGTTGGTACATCATGTCAACATGAGCCATGGTTTGATGAAACAGCTGCAGGAAAAAACGGAACCCATCATCCTGCAGCCTCCACAGGAAGCCAGATGCCTCCCTCAAGGTGGTGCGGTCAAATGATCTATCTGACGTGATGGTCTCAAAGCACTCGATGAGGTCAGCCAGGTTCTCATAGACAGTACTCACAATCCTGCTGTTGAAGTTCTGTCTTGTGGATGATGCTCTAGGCAGCCTTCGTGCAACAATCTGGTGAAGGACCGTGCTTTTGTGTACCTTTAGCTGCATACCAGCCCTCTCTCCTCACATTACACTGGCACCGTCATAAGCCTGAGCAATGAGTTTACACTTTTCATCGTAAATGAAAACGCTGTTCTTCGATGCTTCACGTTCCTTCACCTTTTCCGAGAGATGTTGCAGAACAGTGACACCTGTCTTTGTCCAGGCTGTGTCCGTCTAGGTGCCATCAGGGTGAATTAACACGCAGGGGTAGCAAAAAAGAGCATTAGCCACTTTACACCCTGCAAGCCATGTTTTCCGCTCCTAACATCACTGGGAAAATCAGCGATTGTACGTTTTTTTGTTGACTGCTTGATATTTAAATTTGGTCAGGGTGGTTGTTATTCTTTAATAGACACTTTAATAGACACTTTTTCGATATTGCTTCAAAGACTGAACGGTAATTCCCTCAATGAAATAATGGAATTGCATTTGCTTGCCATGACGATCTTGTGTCGTCTCACTCTCTATGCGCTTTCGCGCACTGATACGTGATCAGACCACACGCATCAGTTCACATGATGAAATCACGTTGGGGCTAGCCCTCCATGAACCCATAAAAATGCATTTTTGGGTCCAAAACTTGAAAAAAAAAAATCTTAACATGTAATTCTATGAGAGCACATGGGGGTGGTGCTACTGGTTGGAGAGTGGTATTCAGGCTGCTGATTAGACAATAATATTAAGACCTTTATACAGTCTATGATTAAGACTGAGGCCGACAAAAAATATATACATTTTTTTGTGTGGCTGAAGGAGGGCGGTGCACTATCGCCCACTATGGGCCAGCCGCCCCTGGTCGCAAGTAGGGAGTGCTATGATGATGATAATTCAAAATTGTCCTACATATGTGTTCAGGGACGGTCTCTTATCAAACATGTGAGGTTTGGAAAAGATCTGAAATCCTGTTATGCAGTCTCAGCAGTGTCCTTTGTCATGGTTTTTAATCAGAATTCGTCGTTCCGCCACAGCTGTGCCGTTAAACGACATCGTCCCACGTTCACAATGAAGCATCATAGACCTCTTAAGTCTCTCATCCCCAGGAGAATGTGATGAACCAGTCAGGAGGACATCAAAGTACAAAACATGTCATTGCCTGTTACCAGCAGGGGCGCTATGACTATAAGTGACTATTGTCTCATAGATGTGTTCAGGCCGAGAGTCCAATCATGCCTGAGAAGTTTGGGATAGATTGGACAATGTATGGTCAAGTTAAAGACCACTTCCTGGTTTATGGCGTGGGGGCGAAATTTGAGGCCCCGCCACAGCCAGGCTGATAAAATAAAAATAAAATGCGCAGGCTCCACAATTTAACGTCGCCCATGTCCTGAAGGTGTACAGACCGACTTTGAAGTCATTCCGTTGAACAGTGTACAGAGTAAAGCTTTTTCAAAAAAAAAACAAAGTCCAATAAATGTGTTTAGGGCATACCTCCAAGAAGATATTTTTTGTGTCTCTGCATTCTCCACATGCCTACCAATTTTCATACATGTAGGTGAAAGCGCATTGAGGGGCTCCACTTTGGCAGTATTCAAGGGGGCCCCATAGAGCTAATTTGCCCCGCCCTAGACTGAGACCCATAAAATATCAACTTTTTCACCGCTTCTGATCATGCGGCACAAAATCTTATCTTCGAACACACGACAGGATTCTGATTTTTCCTGATTACACAAGGTCAGTGGCACGGCAGCGAGCTGCATTCAAGCAGGTGAGACAACTTCTGCAACGTTGTGAGGGCATAAAATACGGGATGTGGTACCAAGCCAAGCTGATTATTACAACGGGATGGAATGCAGAGAAGCTTCACGGATACAGTCAAAGCTGAAGCGTTTGTAAAAGAGCTCTCGACTGGCACATCATTTCTACATAAATCAGACACTCTATGCTGAGAGGTAAAACGCAGGTATGGCTAACAGGAAAGACATTGCAATTGTTTAGGAAATATTGTTTTCGATTCCTCTTCTGCCGTCAAACTATTCATTACACATACATATATATTTTTTCTTATTTTTATTTCATTTTTTTAATTTAATTTTTTATTTTCTTGTAATTATTTTTTATCCTATATGCTATTTTATGTTATTCAATGTATCTTTGTGTTAATTTCTCAAAGCACACTGAGTTCAAGTTTGCCATATGAAATGTGCTATATAAATAAATTTGATTTGACTTGACTTGACTGTTTAGCTGCATCCCAGAGTCAGGCACACACCACTTGATATTATCAGAAAAGAACCTTTAATGTCCCGCAGACGGGGAAATTCTTTTGTCACAAAATAAGGTAAAGAAAATGGCAAAGAATAAGCAATAAAGTTAAATTTAAAAAGGGAAGAAATAGAAATAGACATATATACATATTCACATGATATAGTGCAGGTGTTCTTGTTTTGTTTGTTTTGTAATAATATAATATGGAGTGAATAAATATGAGTAAATATTACCAAAAAGTGCAAAAACAAAAGTGCCCATAGTACAGGCATATTGCACAGTGCAGGGTACAGGATGAGGTCAATAGTCTATTGGGAGCAGTGCTGATTGTAAAGTCTGACAGCAGCAGGAAGGAAGGACCTGCGATACCTCTCCTTCGCACACTTAGGGTGAATCAGTCTTTTGCTGAAGGAGCTGCCCAGTGCTGTGAGAGTGGCCTGCAGGGGGTGGGACTCCTGCACCAGCAGGGATGACAGCTTGTCCAGCATCCTGCTCTCCCCCACCACCTGCACTGGGTCCACAGGGCATCCCAGGATGGAGCCGGCCTTCTTGATAAGTTTATCAAGTCTCCTCCTGTCACCATCTCAATGTCCGTTCCCCGGATTTTCACCTGTGTGCAGGGTTGTTTGTGCCTGCAGAAATCCACCACCAGCTCTTTGGTCTTCCCGGCGTTGAGCTGGAGGTGGTTCCGCCGGCACCGGTCCACAAAGTCCTGAATAAGTTCTCTGTAGGCTCCGTCGTCACCGTCCCTGATGAGGCCGACGATAGCAGTCGTCAGATAACTTTTGTAGATGGCAGTGAGGGGATTGGTGGTAGAAGTCTGCGGTGTACAGGGTGAACAGGAAAGGAGCCAGGACCGTTCCCTGTGGGGACCCGTACTGCAGATTATTGTGTCCGACACGTAGTCCCGAGTCATCACATACTGTGGCTGGTTAGTGAGGTAATCCAGGATCCAGGATGTGAGGTGTTGGTTCACCCCTGCCAGCTCCAGCTTGTCCCCCAGAAGTGCAGGCTGGATGGTGTTAAAGGCACTGGAGAAATCAAAGAACATAATCCTCACAGTGTTTCCAGCCTTCTCCAGGTGAGACAGTGATCTGTCCAGGAGGAAGATGGCGTCATCCACTCCGATGCTGGGTTGATATGCGAACTGGAGAGGGTCCAAAAAGGGGCCCACCAGAGGGCGGAGATGGAGGAGGACCAGCCGCTCCAGGGTCTTCATCAGGTGTGAAGTGAGAGCAACTGGTCTGTAGCTGTTGAAGTCTTTTGGGTGAGGGGTCTTTGGTACAGGTACCACGCAGGAGGTTTTCCACAGCTGAAAAACAAACCTCGAACCTGTTGAAAAACAGGTTCATGTTGTTCACCCACGTCTGATCCCCCACAGCCTGGGAGCCTGGTGTCCTCTGCCCTGAGATAGTTTTTAGGCTTTTCCAGACTCCACTGACGTTTCTCTGCTGCAGCTGGTTTTCCATATTCCTCCTGTAGCTGTTCTTCCCCTCTCTGATCTTCTTCCTCAGCTCCCTCTGCACAGCCTTCAGCTCCTCCTTGTTTCCGGACCTAAAGGCATTCTTTTTCTCCTTAAGAAGGGCCTTTATGTCAGGATTAATCCAGGGCTTGCTGTTTGAAAAACACCGTACAGTCCTGGTGGGTACAGTGTTATCAACACAAAAATTAATGTAGTCCGTTATGCAGTCTGTTAAGCTGTCAATGTCCTCCCCATGAGAAACACACAGTTCTTCCCACACAGTTGAGTCAAAGCAGTCTCTCAGAGCCTCCTCAGACTCCTTAGTCCATGCTTTAACTAAGCGGACTTCCACTGGTTGCCTGTTCACAAGGGGCTTGTACACAGGCAGAAGATGCACCAGGTTGTGGTCAGATCTTCCCAGGGGAGGGAGGGGGGATGAGTTGTATGCCTTCTTGATGTTGACGTACAATAAGTCCAGCGTTTTATCGTCTCTGGTGTGGCAGGTGACATACTGTGTGAATGTGGGCAGAGTAGAGGTCAGAGAGGCATGATTGAAGTCCCCAGAGATGAGGAAGAGGGCCTGTGGGTGCTGTGTCTGCAGTGAGCTTGAGACTGAATGAAGAACATCACAAGCTGTATCAGCGTTAGCAGAGGGGGGGGGGGGGGGGGGGGGGTGTACACAGCTAACACAATCACCTGTGTGAACTCCCTCGGGAGGTAGTACGGCCTCATGCTAACAGCTAAAAGTTCGATGACCTTATTGCAGACTTGCTCTTTAACAGTGATATGCCCAGAGTAGCACCAACTCAGTCATTTCCTTCCTTGCAAAATGGCCGCCAGCATTGTTTGTTGCTTGCCAGTGCTCTGATTACACATCTATCCTAATGTGATATTTCTATATCATCTTGACTACAAGTTGACTGTGTGCTTAATTTCCCTCAAAGAACTTTTACGTCTTTATGGTTTTGGAATACTATACTACCTCTACTTGCTGAAGCTTTCTGTTGGATCCCTGCTAGCCTAGCCTGCACTTGCTCTAGGCCTCTTCTGGCCTGGGCCTGGGCTACTAGCGTGGATCTGCTAGCCTCTGCCTGGCCTCCATCTGCTACAGCCTGGCCTCCATCTGCTAGCCTGGGTCTGCTAGCCTCTGCCTGGCTTCCATCTGCTACAGCTTGGTACTCTGTAGCCTCTGCCTGGCTTCCATCTGCTACAGCTTGGTACTCTGTAGCCTCTGCCTGGCTTCCATCTGCTACAGCTTGGTACTCTGTAGCCTCTGCCTTGCTTCCATCTACTGGCCTGGGTCTCTGCTAGCCTCTGCCTGGTTCTCCATCTGCTAGCGTGGATCTGCTAGCCTCTGCCTGGCTTTCCATCTGCTAGCCTGGGTCTGCTAGCCTCTGCCTGGCCTGGGTCTGCTGGCCTCTGCCTGGCTTCCATCTGCTACAGCTTGGTACTCTGTAGTATCTGCCTGGCTTCCATCTACTAGCCTGGGTCTCTGCTAGCCTCTGCCTGGCTCTCCATCTGCTAGCGTGGATCTGCTAGCCTCTGCCTGGCTTCCATCTGCTGGCCTGGATCTCTGCTAGCCTCTGCCTGGCTTTCCATCAGCTAGCCTGGGTCTGCTAGCCTCTGCCTTGCTTCCATCTGCTACAGCTTGGTACTCTGTAGTGTCTGCCTGGCTTCCATCTACTGGCCTGGGTCTCTGTTAGCATCTGCCTGGCTCTCCATCTGCTAGCGTGGATCTGCTTGCCTCTGCCTGGCTTCCATCTGCTGGCCTGGATCTCTGCTAGCCTCTGCCTGGCTTCCATATGCTACAGCCTGGGCCCCTAGCCGCAACGGTAGTCTGTGCTGCTGCTGGTGAATGTACAGTTATTTACTGCATTTGCTGTGGATTTAAATGACAATGCCGAGAGGCGGCAACACAAACAGCAGTGAGGATTACATCTCCACCTCACAGGTACGTGAACTACTTGAGCAGGAACGGGTGCACTTCAAAGCACTGCTGCAACAACAAGAACAGAACTACAGAAACTTTACTGAAATTATAATGAATACTACCACCAAGAGAATGGACGGGCTAGTCAAAGAGCTCCAGGATTTAAAGACAAGTCTACAGTACACCCAAAAGGAGGTAGATGACTTAAGAATTGCTCAAAAAGAGCTAAACAAGGGGTGTAATTCAAACATGGAGGATGTTAATAAATTGGCGGAATCAATGTTGGTCTTAGACTCAAAAACAGACAGTTTGGAGACACATTGTAAACAGAGTAACATTCTCATTGATGGCATCCCAGAAATGCCACATGAGAAGTGGCATGATTCTGAAGAAAAGGTCAAGCTGTTTTTTCAAGATCATTTAAAACTAGACTACAATAAAATGATTATTGATAAAGTGCACAGAATTGGTAGGTTCAAGACTACCAACCCAACTAAACCAAGGCCCATTCTGGTGAAATTCTTAAGCCATAAGGATAAACAACAGGTCATGGCCAAAGCAAAATGCTTAAAGGGCACTAAAATATTTTTAAATGAAGATTATCCAGAAAACGTCCGTCAAAAACGTAAAGAACTGATACCTGCAATGAAGGCAGCAAGAGAAAGAAGGGAAATAGCCTTTCTCCGCTATGACAAACTGATTACATATCCATCTCCAAACACAATTCAAGCAAGCAATTGCAATGGGAATACAAATAAGTAACATAATGCTAATTGATTTGTCATTTTATTTATCTCACTTAGTTACCATCATCTAAGATGACTAGTATAGATAAACTGCCTAAAGGCTTGCACATATTAATATTTGTAGTCTGAGGAATAAAGTTCATGATCTTACTTTATTTTTGCAACTTAATAAAATAGACATACTTATGATTTCTGAAACCCATCTGGATGACTCTGTAGAAAATACAGATGTTGATATAGGGGGGTTTTCAATTTATAGACATGATCGGAACAGGTTTGGTGGTGGCGTGGCCATCTACATACGTAATCATTTCCCTGTGAAACTGAGACATGACTTAATGGTTGATGAAGTTGAAGTGTTATGGTTACAGGTGCAACTTCCATTCTTAAAACCAATACTTATTGGCTGCTGTTATAGGCCACCGAGTGCCAGGATAGAGTATTTAAATGATTTATGCAATATGCTGGACAAAGTGACCGAGGAAAACAGGGAGTTATACTGGCTGGGTGATCTAAATATTGATTGGTTATCTGATTGTCCTCTGAAGAATAAGCTTAAATCTATGACAGACACCTGTGGCTTATCTCAATTAATTGATCAACCCACAAGAATTTCAAGTAATAGTTTGGGATCTTTAACCTCAAAATGTATTGATCATATTTACACTAATAATCCTGATCTATGCTCAACACCTGTTTCTGTAATAGTTGGCTTCAGTGACCATAACTGTGTTGCTGTCTCCAGGAGATCAAAGCTACCTAGATCCTGTCCTAAAATCATCATGAAAAGATCATATAGAGCATTTAATGAGGAGAACTTTCTTAAGGATCTGTCTAACATTAATTGGGATTCGGTGTGTGCCATTGATGATGTCGATATATCCCTTAAGCTATTCATGGATCTTTACATGGGAGTTGTCAACAATCATGCCCCACTTAAAACATTTTCTGTTAAAGCCAAAAGTGCCCCTTGGATCGACACTGAATTAAAGTCTTTGATGGCTCAAAGGGATGAAGCCAAAAAGGTTTTTGTTCTTTCGGGCTCTCTTGAAGACAGAAAATGTTACTGTACTTTAAGGAATCAAGTAACCAAGGTGAACAGAGAGAAAAAGAAACAACATTTTCAAAAGAGGATCTACAATAGTTGTACAGATAGCAAGAGAACGTGGAATGTTCTAAATGAAAGCATGGGGAAAAAATCTACCTGTACTTCTTTTGTTGAAGTGAATGGAGTTTATTTAACCAAGCCATCACAGATTGCTAATTATTTCAATGATTACTTTGTCAATAAGGTTACCAAACTCCGAGAGAGCATGGATTGTACAGTTGTATCAAACTCTGATGAGCTGATCAAAAAGTTCATTATGCAGGACAAAGAGTGTACTTTTGAATTCAATCAGGTTGATGTTGTGCAGGTGGAAATGTTGCTGAGATCTTTGACTATGGGTGGGTCTGCTGGTACAGACAATTTAGATAGCAAGCTGTTGAGATTATCCGTGGAACATATTTCTAAACCAATCTGTCACATATTCAACAGATGTCTCACTAGTGGTGTGTGTCCAACAATCTGGAAGGAGGGAAAGATCATTCCTTTACCCAAAGACACAAAATCCACTTTCTGTGGCCCGAATAGTAGGCCTATTAGCATTTTGCCTGTTCTTAGTAAATTGCTGGAAAAGATTGTATTTAAGCAAGTACAACATTACTTTTCTCATAATAATTTAACAACTAAGTTCCAACATGCATATAGGTCTGGTCATTCCACCTGCACTGCAATGACCCAAATGTCTGATAGTTGGTTAACATCAATTGATGCCTCAATGCTTGTTGGTACTGTATTACTCAACTTCAGTGCTGCTTTTGATGTGATCGACCATGACATTTTGATTTCCAAACTTGTTAGTTATGGTTTCACTTCTTCTGCTATCAAGTGGTTTGCAAGCTATCTGTCTGATAGGTCTCAAAAAGTTTATTTTAATGGTGCATTATCTTGCAAGAAGTCTCTTGAATGTGGGGTCCCACAAGGAAGCTGCCTCTGACCTCTTTTATTTTCCATTTTTACTAATGATATGCCGTATGTGCTCAATAAGACAACATTGACCATGTATGCAGATGACTCTACTCTGTATTATGCAGCACCTACATGCTCAGAACTTAATCAGGTTCTGTCTTGTGAGATAACTGAATTATTTAACTGGATTAAAACAAATAGACTTATCCTAAATATATCAGAAAAGGCGGCAATAATATTTGGTTCTAGAAGTAGATTATCACATAATCCAACAATAAATGTGCAATTGAACGGCCAGAACATTCAGCAAGTAAAAACTGTAAAACTCCTTGGACTCTGGCTTGATTGCACATTATCATAGTCTGATCATATCAACAAAGTTGTGGGCAAGATGGGTAGAGCTGTTGCAATTACACGTAAATGTGCACCATTCATCAATTCGCAGTTGCTGTTGTTGTTGTTGTTTGTACATTGGTGCTATGCCATTTAGACTATTGTTCTGTTGTATGGGCTGCTGCATCAAACTGTCTGCTAAAACAATTACAAGTGGCTCAAAACAAAGCTGCAAGACTGGTTCTTAGTTGTTCCACAAGAACTAGTGTTACTGTGATGCATGAATGTCTTGGTTGGCTGACTGTCGAGCATAGACTATCTGCAAACATTTTAATATACTATCACAGAATTATTAATACCAAAACTCCTGGATCTTTTTATGATAAAATAACATATTGCTCAGATTCACATTCGCACTACACTAGAGGAGCGGATAGTCGACAAATGGCATTACCACTACCCAAATCAAACTCAATGAAAAGGACTGTATTTTATAGGGCAACTGTTCTTTGGAACAATCTACCTGTTATGATTCGCGATACAAAGGGAAAATTTGCTTTTAAAAAGAGACTAAGAAGGTTTTATTCATTTTAATTGTTTGACTCAGCAAGGATTGTCCTGTTTATTAATGTATGAACGGAATTTTATCCTTCAACTTTTTTATTGTTTTTATTGTTTTTATTTATTTTTATTATTGTTCTTAATTTTAAGCTCTTTATTTATTGTTGTGTTTTTATTTTTTTATTTGTTTCTTATTTTTGGCTAAGATTGTGACCTTGCCAATTTAAGTGTGTAAAACTGTTTTATGACCTCGGTGGACCCCAGGAAGACTAGCTGTCGTCTAGGCGTCAGCTAATGGGGATCCTTTTCAATAAATTCAAATTCAAATTCAAAACTGTCATTAACAAACACAGCCAGCCCTCCTCCTTTCCTCTTACCACTCTCTGCCGTCCTGTCTGCCCGCCATAATTGAAACCCGTCCGTGTTAGCGTCTGTGTCGGGGGTCAGCTTTGTTAGCCACGTCTCAGTGAGCACTATGATGCTGCACTCGCGGTAGTCCCTATGATGCCGGGTCAGCGCCGCTAGCTCGTCCATCTTGTTGGGAAGAGATTTTACATTCCCCATGATGACAGACGGGAGGACGGGTCTGTAGCATGTCCTCCTGCGACGGCGAGCGGCTCCGGAACGGCACCCACATCTCCTCCTCCTCAGCTCGCGGGGGACATCAGGCCGCTCGTGCGGCTGCAACGCAGCGCTACTGAGGGCCAACAGCTGATCCCTACTGTAAACAACAGGGCTGCGTACAGGCTCCCCGGACACAACTGAAAAAGTTGAAAAAATTAGTATTGAGACCAGAACGAAGTACGCTAGTCTGGTCTCCATACTGCCCAAGAGAGAGCTCAAAAGAGTGTTAAGAAAGAATAGTTAAAAAATTGCAAAAGAAATATAAAAAGAGGAAAAAGCTCAAAAGTGAGCGAGAGCTGCTGTAACAGGCTGCCACTCATGCAGCGCCAACAAGAGATTATAGGATATTAGGAGGAGATTTCAATACAACCCGGTTGTCCCGCGCGGTCGAGAGAGGTCAACCCTCTCTTGACCGCTCTAAAATCCCAGCAGGCCCTCTCTCCAAATCTGCTCATATTATTAAGACGTTTGGCCAGTCAAGTGGTGTGGTAGATCTTTGGAGATTTGAAAATCAAACACTGAAGGAGTTTTCCTTTTTTTCTACTGCACATCAGACGTATTCAAGGATTGATTTTTTTCCTTATAGACAAAAAAATGCTTCCACTTGTATGTAGCTACAAGGCGCAACTGGCGTCTCAACCCTACACTTTTAACAGAAAAGGACTTTGTGGACTTCATTTCGGCTCAGATTGACTTTTTCCTTGAACCTAACCAGCTGCCAGATACCAATATATTTACCTTATGGGATACACTAAAAGTAAACTTTAGGGGTCACATAATAGAATACACATCTCGACTGAACAAAAGCAGGTCGAAACGCTTCACAGAATTAACCACGCTTATTCATGACGATCAGCAACTCTCTGTCTGCAATGCAATCCTTTTCTTCCGGAGGTCTGTCGATGGAGAGTCAGAGAGTCTTGCCTCTAAACAGGCTGAAGAGAAATTTTTAAAACTAAGACAGAGCCACTACGAACATGGAGAACGTTCGAGTAGGCTGCTTTCTCATCAGTTACGCCAATTTTCAGCAGTCAGTTATATTACAGAAATACAAGCCACTGATGGCACCATCAAATCAGATCCTAAAGATATATATAATTAGTTTAAAATGTTTTACTCCTCCCTATATAGGTCGGATAGTTGTCGTGCAAACAATTTAGTAAAAAATCTAGACTTACCCACCCTAAGTGACGACGATAAGTCCAGCCTAAAAGAGCCAATATCTGAGGTTGAAATTGGCCAAGCAATTAAACTAATGAAAAATAGAAAAGCCCCCGGCCCAGATGGTTACCCCATTGAATTTTACAAGACTTTTGCCAGTAAATTGACACCACTCCTACGCTCTGTTTATACAGAATCGCTTAACCAAAAAAAGCTCCCTACATCTATGACCAAGGCTTCAATTTCTGTTCTACCTAAAAGAGATAAAAACCGTCAGGTTCAAGCAACCTAAAACATCCAAAACTTAACAAAAGAGAGAAAGACAAGAGTTATATGTTTTACTTGCAAGGAGAACGGACAGAGATGCGTTCAGATACAATCTCCCACCGCTCTGAAGCACACTCTGCCGAGCCCTTTCTTTTTATTTCCTTTAGTCCCTAGTTACAATATGTGTTAAAGCTCTAAAGGTGAGGGGGCACACAACTGCAACTCGTCACATATAAACAATTCATTATGTTTATGAGTTTACAACTCTAAGGGAGAGGGGGCACATGTTGCTCGTCCTTAAACCATGTTCTGTCTTGAATCAGTTGAGCAGTGTCTGTTTTTGCACAGATACCTCTTTGGTGACTCATCAGCAGTCATGCTTATCTGATTTCTTCTACCTGCAACACAACTCTGCACAAATTGGCTATACACACACACCAAGTAAGGTTAATTTATATGTAAAGGCAATTAGAGTAAATATGAGATTACTTTATGTACAATTATTCTAACATTTCCCTCCTGTTTATCACATATTTGCTCAAATTCTCATATCACTTTTAGTCAGCCACTTCTTGTTTGATTTTCAGCTCTAAGATCATTTTCAATAGCACAAATACATTTACACTCAGTTTGTTAATACTTGTCAGAGTCATAGTCTGTTGGATCAGGATACAGTTCCGTCAAATCAAAAGGAGTTTCCTTGTCGTCGTCATCGTTGCTTTCATCATCACCTTGGGGATCGCTGCCAAGCAAAGGATACATTTGCTCCACTTTGTTCACCATGGGTGAAATAGCTGTAGTAATTAGCTGGTTAAGCAAAGAACGCAAACAGGGAACACAACAGCATCCACACAAGGTTAAAATTGCAACAAAAACTGCTATGGAGACTAGGACAGAGGACACCAAAGTTCTATACTTCCCAAAAGCATCCATCCAGGAGTCCCACATAGTTGTATCGACTCCAGAGTGTCCGTTCATCTTACCGTTAAGAGTACTGAGCCCTTCTATGGCCTTAGTGAGGCTGCCATCAGCAGCAGTGTTGTTAGGGATGAAAGTGCAGCACTGTTCACCTGAACATTGCACATACCCCTCCTTTCTCGGCCAATAGCATGTCCAGGGCTATTCGTTTTTGGAATGCCATGAAGGAAGTTGCAACTAATTGATCGTGAACTGCTTCAAAACCACTTTGTGTCCAATTTCCTAGCTTTTGCACGTTGTAGTGGATGTAATTGATTCTGTCGACATTTTTGTTAACTGTACACCACAAGCAAAAAATAGATTCAAAACCATTAGATATCTGGTTGGCTACTTTATATTCATCTGGCACCCCTCGTGGAACTCCTATAGCATCAATGTATGTTGGATCTTTTACATCTACCCATTTCGCAGATCTTTTCGCACGTTGCCACTGTTCAGGCATTTCGTTGGATCGATGAGCTGCTAAATTTGCAGCAGACATAGAATGAATAGATATTGGCAAGAGCAATGTTATGAGAGCACAGTATCCCTTCACATTTCTCAGCAATTTATCAAATAATCTCTCGTCCCCACACCACCACCAGATGTCACTTTGTGACACGGGTTTAAATTGTCCGTCTACGGGCACAATTACGTGACACCATTCTTTTGAGAGATTGCCTAGTCGTTTTTCTCCTTCAGTCATGTTTTTACATGTAAAGTTGCCTGGTGCTACTTTTTTTTTTAAGGAAAACATTGGTTTCTTAAGGTCGATCGCAGTGATCCCAGTAACTACAATTTGCCCTAGGATTTGTGTCATTCACTATATCAGCTACACATGTTTGGGGAATTATAGCTGGGATTATTTGTAAGAGGGGTCTAGGACTCATACACACTACACAATTCTGTTTAGACATGTTAGCAGCTTGTTCAACCATTAATAACTGTAGGAAATTTACACACAATATGTTAGTCAAATCAGAAGGACCTCACAGAGTATATATTGCATAATTCAAATTCTACAGGAGGCTTTCTGGAGTCAGCAGAGTTGTTGGTAGTTTAGTGCGCCAGCAGGCATTTTTTAGCAGGAGGGACATCGGATGATACAGACGTCTGGAGAAATGTTCTATTCTCTATCTAGAGTAACTGTGTACAACACAGTACCCATGATCAGAGGCAAGAAGTTCTGATCTCTATTCTA
This sequence comes from Echiichthys vipera, assembly GCF_963691815.1. Taxonomy (NCBI): domain Eukaryota; kingdom Metazoa; phylum Chordata; class Actinopteri; order Perciformes; family Trachinidae; genus Echiichthys; species Echiichthys vipera. The sequence goes on from NC_139849.1 coordinate 1,615,041, forward strand.
TCTGCTAGATAGAGTATAACATTTTCCATTCAGGTATCTTATTTTATAATATTCTTCCCCTCAGAACACGGCACAGTACCGGCCTGAAGTGCAACACTGAGTGATGGATTTCATTTTCTCTAACAGCACTAGTCAAATGTTTATAGACGCATATTTTAGCATAAATGGTGAAGGTGTTATGACTTCATTGAGAAACATTTAATTAGTTTAATTGTGGAAAAGGGAATAAAGGAACTGAGAAAACAGATTTTAATTCTAAGGGAAATAGCTAAAGCTCATTTGAGATGGCCTTTATTACTATTACTCATTGTGGCAAAGTTCACTACAAAGGCGTGGTTATGTGTCCGCTTGTGCGTGCATATATGTGTATTTTAGAAGCAGCCATCCATCTTCGACCCCCATGCGTAGGGGTACCCTCTGTGTCCACAGGAGTCTTCTTCTTTATCTGTGAAGGAAGCAAATATTCTCATCCTCCCTACAGCCTACCTCCTTATATGGTTGTTCCTGTCTCCTTATATGGAATTGTTTTGGTATAATCTCAACCTAGTTGCCACTTGCGTTTATGCAAGCTGGCTAGTTCATTGTCTTTGTGACCTTGACTTGTTCCTTTGCAGAAAGAGCAGAAAAAGCTTGAGTCAAAAGTTTGTGTGCTTTGCTGGAAGCAGAAAAGTTCGAGCTTGGACTAATAATCACTATCACACTTTTAAATGATCATACTTAATAATCACACTTATCACATTCTTATTAATCATTACTAATACCCACGCTAACACATGATTATTAATTCATCAGTCATTGATTATCACACTCTCATTAATCATTACTAATACACACACTAACACATGATTATTAATCCTTCATAACCAATTGTTATTATGTCCAGATACCGCCTGGAACCATTCATCTGGAGTATACACTGCTCTAGGTTCTCCAAATGCAAAAAACTCCTTTCCGTTTTCCTTCTGGAGAGACCTGTGGTTCAGTTGGTGCACTTTCATGCTCACCACAATAATACATGCATAGACTTATTAGGAATGAAGGATCATTATTATTAAACAGATAGATGTCACCCAGCAACGGATGGCATCTTCTAACCATCTTTGGGTCATTTTGGCTAAATTTATCTCCTCTTCATGGTTTGGTGTCTTATAAACGCTTCACTGACTTTCAGGTCTATCCAGCCTCTAAACGTCTGAATCCACCCTATTATCAGATTTTGGCTCACCTACCCTAGCGGAGTCTTCAACCAAAATGACCCTTTTTCAGTGTGTTAAATGGATCCACGTTAATTTTTCTGCTATCTTTACTGCTGTGGGAGTTGTCAGCAATACCTGATACGGCCCTCCCCATTTAGGTGAATACCACTATTTCTTTTTTATGATTCTTATTAGCGCCCAGTCTCCCGGTTCTACGAGTTGGAGTTCCTACTGGGAGACAGAAGGATTATCATTAGTTTGTTTCTGTTTTTGTTTTTCCAAAATGGACCTCATCTAATCAGCTAAATTAGACTCATCATCCGTTTCCCATACATTTTTAAATTGGGGTAGTCTATATGGTTTTTCAAACAGCGTTTCATAAGGCTTCAATCAAGAAGTACAGGTGATGTTTATGTATAATTTTACTAAATCTAAATATTGCGTCCATGGTCTTCCTGTTTCTTCAATACAATTTTTAAGTCTGTTTTTAATAGTTCCGTTCATCCTTTCTACTAGGCCAGCACTTTGCGGGTGGTAAGCACAATGATTCTTTAGATCAATATGGAACATTATCTCAATCTTTTTTACTATCAGGTTTACAAAATTAGTTCCATTATCACTATAGATTTTCTCAGGTATCCCGTACCTGAGAATAATGTCTTTACAGAGTGCCTTTGCCACTGTCAAAGCATATGGATGCTTGGTTGGAAAAAGTTCAATCCATTTAGAAAATGCATCTATTATGACTAGACAATACTTTTTCCCTTCGCTTTGGTTTAATTCTATAAAATCCATGTGGATTATTTGGAATGGATATTTAGGTGTAGGAATCTTTCCTCTACGCGGTCTTAGATTACCTTGTGGATTGTGCCTGGCGCACGTCAGACATGCTCTAGAGAAATTTTTTGAATAAGAGTTGAATCCATAGGTCCTACCATCCCTCCTGTTGAGACATGTGTTAACCCATGGCTCAATATTGCCGTCCATTTATACAAGTTTCTTGGTAGGATAGGTTTGCTGTCTGGTCATTTGAATATGTTGTCTTGTAATTTTGCTCCGTTTTTTATCCTTTCACTTTGTGGACTTTGTTCTTGCATTTCTTTTAAGGTAGTTTGATCTAGAGTTGTGCACTCTTACACTGTCAACACAGTTGTGTGGCCTGTTGCTGTTGCTTTTGCTGTTTCGTCTGCAAATGCATTTCCTAGGGAAACAGTATCTGTGCTGGACGTATGTGCTGCACATTTACATATTGCTAATGCTTTTGGCAGTTGCACTGCTTGCAATAGATCTGTCAAAAGTTCAACATGTGTTACTAGTTTCCCTGTTGAGGTTATCATGCCTCTGTTCTTCCAATATTGTGCAAAAGTATGAACTATAGCATATGTATATTGACTATCAGTATACATAGTTACTTCTTTGTTTTTCATTAATTTACATGCTTCAGTTATTGCTATTAATTCAGCAGCCTGTGCTGAATAATGTGATGACAGTTGTTCTGCCCTTTGCACCGTCGTGTGAGTTACAACTGCATCTCCTGTCAGAGTTTTACCTAGTTCATTCTTTTTAGAAGAACCATCTACAAATATCACTTCCTTTTTGTAATGGTTGGTCTCTAAGATCGGCTCTGCTCTCACACAGTGAGGCAGTGCACATGCTACACTGTCTAGTTTAGATGAAAAATATGCTATAGGTTTCAATTTGTCTCCATGTTGTTGTGCTAATACAAAAGTCATAAAATATCCTTTGCAATCTACCCTTTGAACAAAAGGTTTACTATAATCTTGTAATGCTAGTGCTGTGCTAGATACCAAAACTTGTTTTAGTTTACAGAATGCTTCTTCAGCCTCTGCATTCCAGTATAATGGGGATGTGATTTTTAGATCTTCTTCATACATTCATTTGCTCAATGGTGCCGTTATTTCTGCATAGTTAGGCACCAAAGTTCTACAATAATTTGTCAATCCTAAAAATAACATCATCTGTTTTTTAGTCACTAGTGTAGGAGTTTGGACGATTGCAGTCTTTCTGTCTTCCACTATTGTTCGTCCTCCTGCACTAAGATTGTGTCCCAGGTATGTTCTTTGCACATTTGAAGCTTTTTCTTACTTGCTTTGTGACCTTCTTCAGCTAAATATTTTATGAGTGCTATAGTGTCTTTTTTACATGTCTTTACATGCGCCATCCTTCAGATGGTGCTTGCTTTTTTACTGGAAAAATAGGAGTGTTGCAGGGGGAGTCTTCGCATTTAATTATTACTCCTGCAGCAATTAAATCCTCAATTACAGGTTTTATTCCCTCTTGTGCATCCTGTTTTAATGGATATTGTCTCACACATGGTCTGTACTCAGTTTTAGGTCTTATTTGCATTGGTAATGCTCCTTTTACTAATCCCACATCAGTTGGTCCTTTAGACCATAATTTATCTGGAACACTTTTTAGCAGTTCTTCCTCATTTTCCGTTAAAATAATGTTTCACTGAGCTCTTTGGTCCAGATGAGTACCTCCCTGCACTTGGACTGTCCAAAACAATGCTTTTCTGGTCAGACCTGTATTTGAGCTGTACCACGTGTTTACTGATGTGGCAACCCAGTCTGTTGCACTCTCTCCCCATTTGCACTATTTTACCCAGATCTTTCCATTGTTGATTTTTACTTTTATACAGGGAGATGTGAGGTGGGGTCCACATCCGATACAGCTTGGAGGTTTCATCAGACGAGGTTACAATCGCTACTGCTGTACTTTCTGTATCTCCATACAAATAAGTTACAGTGATTTTAGCAGGAGTGGCTTTCCCTAGCTTAGCTTCGTATTCTCTATCTGGTCCAAGTGTGGATTTATACCAGAGAGTAACGTGTAGAACACTTTCTGTCATTTGATCTTGGGGTTTTGGGATTGTATTTCTGCCTTCAGCCATCAAGGCGGATGCTGTTTGGTGGGGAGGTTTGTTAGGCACGTCAAGGGTGTAATAATAGTGCGGCTGTCCTGTCCCTTGGAGAACAAAAAGGTTTCCATTCTTTAGTTCTGCTTTTCTTTTTACCACAATCTGTCCCTCAGGTGTAGGTATTAGTGCTAGTCCTAACAACAACAAACCGTCTCTGCCCAAAAGGTTGACTGGACATTCTGGAAACATAAAGATGAACAGCTGACAAGACAGTCCAGTTGGATCTTGGTCTCTTATCCACACGGGTTCTGTCTCTGGCACCTGAGTCAGCTTTCCACTGGCAGATCTCACAGTGACACTTGTTTGATTTGGTTTGAACCCTGGTATTAGTTCTCTGCAGGTAGTCCTGCAGGCACCTGTGTCACATAAAAAGGTAATGGGTTTACCGTTCACGTACAAAATTACTTCTGGTTTTATACTATCCATAGAGAGCAGGGGCCTCATGTATCAATGTTGCGTACGCAGAAAAACGTGGCATTCGCCATTTTCCACGCCAACGTTCAGATGTATCAAAAGTGAAATGACCGTGGAAATGTGCGGTGCGCAACGCAAGCTTCATGGCTGCCGTACGCACGTTTCTACAGCTATTGTTTCTTTGGCGACACTTAGAGGTGATGCTGGGAAACTGTTAATTATGTGAAAACAATTCATCCTCAGTGTAATGAGCACATCAGAGACACATTAATGGACAATTAACAGACACGTGTTTGCAATCATATGGATGGATATAAAAGCATGCGCAAAGTGATGAAAAAATGGCATTAACAATGGCAGCCTTGGGCTTGTTAGAAGACATCGCAAATGGTAATATCAGACGTGAGAGGGTGTTTAGAGAACGGGAAGATCTGTTGGAAAATGACGACAACTGGCTCATGAGTCGTTTCAGGTTGCCGAGGCCAGTGTTACTGGAGCTGGGCGCAGAGCTGCGGCCAGCCCTAGAACGACACACAGCCAGGAGCCAGGGGTTGTCCGTTCCCACACAGGTGCAATTTGCAGCAAGAGCCGGTTTCCCTAATGTAATCGGAGCTATTGGCTGCACACATGTTGCTATAAAAGCGCCATCACAGGATGAATTTGTTTTTGTGAACAGGAAACATTTTCAATCAATAAATGTTCTAATAATATGTGATGCGCAAATGCAGCTCACCAACATCGTGGCAAGGTGGCCTGGTTCAACGCATGACTCGTTCATTCTAACCAATAGCATGATGGGTAACAGGTTGGAGGCTGGCAGGGTGCGCGATGGGTGGCTTCTCGGTGAGTAAATCATTCATCCGTTTAATTGCGCCCCGAATTTAAACCAGCACAATGCCCGTTTGGGCACGTGCATTCAAATATGTGTATTTGTTTTTTCCCTGGTGAAAATAGAGTGGCAGAGCTATCTAGTCAGCCTTTTTTGTCTCCTTGTGTTCAGTATTTGTCTCAATAAACGCGTGCGTAAAGTTAGAAATGTCACACTGCAGTAGCCACGGCGCACCTCTGCAGTCATTAATATAAGTGTGATCAGTCTTGTCAATCCTTGTAAGGAAGTTGTTTTGTCCTGTTTGTTTTCCCACGAACAGTAGTGTGATTTTATATATATATACATATATATATGGTTACCCCCTGAGAACGTGGCTGTTGACCCCTCTCACTATAACCCCGGCACCGACCAAGAGGGGAGGTACAACGACCGCCATTCCCGAACTCGGGCAGTGGTGGAGAGGGCAATTGACCTATTGAAGGGGCGCTGGCGCTGTCTAGACAGGTCGGGCGGGGTGCTGCTGTACACACCTGAGAAGGTGTGCCGCATCGTGCTGGCCTGTGGTGTCCTGCAAAACTTGGCACACCGCCATGGCATACCACTGCCAGAGCACACCCCCCCCCACCAGAGGAACCAGATGCCGGACCCGTCAACCTCGACCCACCCCGCGAAGCGATACGGGCCCGGCATCATCTGATTTCAACGATGTAAAGAGGCAAGGACACAATTTACTTTGTAAGTGCATTTATTGCGGGACAAATATCTCCCAGTGCATTGACAATTTGATCTAGACGATCACTGACGCCACGGATGCTCTCATTATTTCCTCCTGTGATTCCAGCACAGCTAAAGGACACGGCCAGTCGGGCGGACGTCAGCTGGCGTGGAGTCACCGGGGCGCGTGGTGATCTGTGTCGCCTTCATGGGCCCCCACAACTCCGCTTAGAGCTGTGTCCCCCACAATAGTCGCCACTCCCTGATCAAAGGGGGTCAGTTCCTCCCCTCCTCATCCCGCCCGTTGCGGTGATGCTTCGGCGTTGGGCCAGATCCTCCACCTCAGCTCCACCTTCACGTCGGACCATTTTTTTAAAAATTTCAGTGGGTGTGCGCTGCTCTGACCCCACAGCGTTCACTGCCTCACACACACACTCCTACTCAAATGTCTTTTTCTTTGTGTTTATCCCTGAAGAGAGGCTACCAAATAAAACAGCTCTTCGGGTCTCCACTTCATTTGATAACATTTCGAGCTCAGACTCGATGCAGTTGCGCTTCTTGCCTTTACTCATCGTTTAAATCTGATGGTGCAGAGAGGGAATCCCCGGTGCAAGCCCTATTTAAATTGATTTGCATATTTAAATGGGGCCGTGGGCAGGGAGGAGTTTAGCACTTCTACATGTGCGCTCAATTCCACGTTGATTGGGATGTACAAAGGAACTGCTTGGATCCATGCGTACGCACACTTTGATACATCTGATTTTTTTTAACAGCACTTCCCCTGTGTCCCGGTCTGTTTTGTTCTCTGATTCCTCTTTGTGGGGAGCTGCCTCAGCTGGTGTACGTGTTAGTCATGCTGAAAAATATTTATTTCCTGGGCAGTCTCTGGCTATGTGCCCCTCCTTTCCACATGACCAACAGCCCGATGAATTTTGTGTGAAACCTCCTTTTCCTACTCCCCCTCCTCTCTGTCCTCTACGGTTTGACCCCGACTTCTGAAACCTCCTCTCCCCCTACCTCCTTGGTAGTAAATCTCCTCTTCCTCATCCTGAAAGAAAGTACTAACAGGTCTCTTAATGTTCTTTTCTTTTATAACTTTTTCTGCATGGAGGGCATGATTAACATAGTCCTCCAAATTTCCTGTTGGTAGACCTATGTAATGTTTATTCACCCAGCAACGTATTACATGTTTGGTTCCTGCATGCAAGGCGTTTTTCAGTTGCTGTTTCCATCACCATTGTCTTCCAACCCGCTGTGTGTTTTAAACACAGCTGTCATCCTGATTCTATACTCTTCAAATAGTTCATCCTCTTTTTGCTTTATTCTTCCTATTTCAGTGTAATTTGCTCTCCGTCTAAATCGGTGTGTGACTCTGTCAACTAGCCCTTGCACACGGTCGTTTAATTCCTGGCTACGATGAGGTAGGATTTGGCCTGCGTTCATGGGATCCCATGTGCCCCGTACATAATGCCAACCTGTTTTTTAAGCAGCCATACAGATTTGCTGCACTTCTTGCCCGTTCAAATAGTATGAGTGCCTCAGACTCTCCATGTCTTGGACAAACTGAGGAACATCCTACTTATGAAGAGTCACTCCTTCCACAGCCTTTTTAACATCTTCCATGGTCCATGTTCTGTAAACCAGTATCGTTGGTGGTTGTCCACCTTCGGTGTTTGGATTTGCTACCTGAATCATTGGATACATTTCGGACCCATCAGGAGAGTATTTTGGCCCTGGAGCAGATGGTGCTGGGGACAATACATTTCCTATGGTTCCTGAACATGTAAGTGGGCCTGCCTTTCCTGCTCGAGTCTCTCGCCGAGGTGTCTCCTCGTACTGTGGTGGAGACTCGGGTGATAAATTGGGATATAATCCCTGCACTGCGACCTTTGGCCCTGCAACAACCACTGGCTTTGCAGCAGCTTTGTCTCCCTCACTTTCCTCATCTCTCTGTCTCTCCTGTCTTCTTGTCACTGGCCCTGTCTCATCATCCTCCTTCCTATGAAACAGCACCTCTTTTGCTTTAGCTTTCTCTACACTTTCAAGTACCTGTCTTTTACTTTTTCTGTGTCCCTCTTCTCTTTTTTCCGCTGCCTTCATCCAATATTCCGTATCCTCATACCCTTCTTGTTACATTTTTTTTTAGATTCTTTTTGGTCTTTGTTTTTATTGCATCTTGTAGTGCAGTTATTTTTTGTGTGTTCAGCCGGCCTTCAAATTTGTATTTTTTTATCCATTCATTAAGATGTTTAATTTTATCAGGATCCTGTTTCTCTATAAACTTCCAATCTTTACTTAACAGTTCATCTTTTGGTTCGATTTTGCTTCCCCCTTTTCACATTTTTGAGATTTTGGTCCAGTCCTGTTAACACCTAGGGTGTTCTAAAAACTGGTTTTAATCAGTAGGGTAGCGATTAAACTACCTTTTGTGGTAACTCTCACTTCAACTCTTTCGAGTGGAGAATTCTTGCCTTTGCATCCACAATAGGTCCGCTACTTGTAGTCTTACTGTTTTGCATGAGGTAAAATACCTAGTGGTATTTTGATCTCCAATAACACTCACAATCACACTTTCATTCACACAATTTTACCGGCTTTTACTTCTGAACTTTTAAGACGTCCGGACCCCACTTGTCCTTTTACACAGAGCTTTCGGGTCTCTGTCTCCCAGTGGGTTTAACGTCACAGGAGCCCGCCGTCCTTTACACAGATTTTTTGATTTTCATATATTTTTTTAATTTTTAGTTTTATTTATTTTTTTGCGGACCTCCGTTGCCTCTACGGGATTTAAGTGATAGCTTTTACCTGATAGTGTCTAGAATTGTCAGGGTTTTCTCTGCGCAATGACCCTCAGTCATTCGTCATCTTTTTAAGTGAAACTTTACTCACCACTGTTGTCTTTCCCCTTCACAGATTACTGTCAGCCGTCAGATCCCAGCAGGTGGGCTGATTTCCAGTCCTGGAAAAGGATCTTAAAAGACTCACTCTATGGAGTGTGCCGTGGCCACAGTCTTTCCTGGAGTCCCCCACACCCGCTGGAATCCTTCAGGCGTGTTGATCTCCGGCTCGAAGGACCAAATAAATGTCAGGTTCAAGCAACCTAAAACATCCAAAACATAACAAAAGAGAGAAAGACAAGAGTTATATGTTTTACTTGCAAGGAGAAACGGACAGAGATGCGTTCAGATACAATCTCCTACCGCTCTGAAGCACACTCTGCCTTTTTCTACACATTTCCTTTCGGTGGTTCCTAGTTACAATATGAGTTATAGCTCTAAAGGTGAGGGGGCACACAACTGCAACTCGTCACATATAAACAATTCATTATCTTTATGAGTTTACAACTCTAAGGGAGAGGGGGCACATGTTGCTCGTCCTTGAAACATGTTTTGTCTTTAAACAGATGAGCAGTTCCTGTTTTTGCACAGATACCTCTTTGGTGACTCATCAGCAGTCACGCTGTCTGATTTCTTCTACCTGCAACACAACTCTGCACAAATTAGCTGTACACACACACCAAGTAAGGTTAGTTTATATGTAAAGGCAATTATAGTAAATATGAGATTACTTTATGTACAATTATTCTAACAAAAACCCAACCAAGTCAAATCATACCGACCAATCAGCCTACTTACATGTGATTACAAAATACTTACAAAAATCCTCGCCCTACGATTAGAATCCGTTTTACCAACTATTGTACACCCTGACCAAACGGGTTTCATAAAGGGCAGGCAGTTATATCATAACCTGCCCTGCCTCTTTAATATATTATACTCTGAAAACTTGACTCAACTTCCAGAGATAGTAATTTCATTGGACGCGCACAAAGCTTTTGAACGAATCAAATATGGACACCTTTTTAAATCATTAAACAAATTTGGATTTGGCCCGACTTCAACTGGCCCCCTAACATATTTAGGAGTCAAAGGTAACACGCCATTATAAAGTCCTTCTTAAACTTAACTTTATACCACTTGGGGGCGGCAGTAGCTCAGTCCATAGGTGACTTGGCAGGGAACCGTATGGTCGCCAGTTCGAGTCCCTGTGTGTACCATGAATGGAGCGTGGATTGGTGGCATGAGAGGTGCCAGTTCATCTCCTGGACACTGCTAAGGTGCTGTTGAGCAAGGCACCGAACCCCCAACTGCTCGGGGCGCCGGTCACTCGCTCTAACATCTCTCCATCAATTGCATGTACAGTATATAGGTCCTGTCTGTGCATGTGTGTGTATTTCGGGCCTGTGTGTGTGTAACATGAATAACAATAATAGAGTGAAAAAATTGAATTTCCTCGTTGCCGGACTAATAAAGGAATTCTTCTTCTTCTTCTTCTTATAGATCAAGCTAGGAAGGATACTAATCGCTGGTCAATGCTTCCATTATCTCTGGCCGGTCGCATTAACTCAGTTAAGATGGTTATTCTCCCAAAATTTCTATACTTATTCCAGACAGTCCACATTTTCTTGCCAAAATCATATTTTAAAGAATTAGATAAATATATTAGCACGTTCCTTTGGAATAAGACTACACCACGTGTACGCAAAACAAAGGGTGGTCTAGCGCTGCCAACTTTTTATATTATTATTGGGCAGCCAATATTCATAAAGTGACTGTCTGGTACAATACTTGTGTGAAAGGGGAAGGTCCAAGCTGGTCTCTCATGGAACAAAAAGCATGTTTGCCAGTCTCCTTGGCATCTATATTGTGTGGCCCATCACCATTAGCAGTGGGGGCTCATACAAACAACCCATTTTCGTAAACACTTCGGCCTTACGCAAGCTTTGGTGTCAATGCCTTTTATCGCCAATCCCCCTTTTAGACCCTCTTTGTTAGATGCAGCTTTTCAGACATGGTTTGGGAAGGGACTTCATTCTGTAGGAGACCTATTCTTTAATGGACTGTTAGGTAGGTTGTACTTTTTAACAGACTGGTCAAACAAGCCAAAGTCCCATTTCTTCAGGTACCTACAAATACGCAGTTTCACTCGTACATATTTTTCATCATTCTCGCACAAACCTCCAGCCTGCCCACTAAATGAATGTCTGAAGCTTAAGCCCCACATACCAGGCTGTGTGTCTCTGTGTTGTACAGTATTTTACAAGACATGAAAGGTAACTCTCTTCACCATTTGAAAGAGGGGTGGGGTAAAGACTTGAGCCTGGAGCTTTCTAAAGGAAACCTGGCAAGGAGCTATCAAAAGAGTACATACATCCTCAATTTGTGTTAGGCACGGATTGGTTAAATTTAAGATACTCAACCGCCTCCACGTCTGTAGAGTCAGACTGGCCCAGATATACCCCGGCTCAGATCCAAACTGCATCAGATGCCATCAGGCCCCTGCCACTCTGGGACACGATTTTTTTTAAACAAACAAGTGAATTTGATGCTACCACCTTAGGTCAGTAGCTCTCTAACGCCCCCCCCCAGAAAAACTGTCTTTTGTAATACATAATATAATAATAGGTATATTATAAATGATGCACACTGAAATATAGATGTGTTCAAACCGAGAGTCCAATCATGCCTGAGAAGTCTGGGACAGATTGGACAATGTATGGTCACGTTAAAGACCTATATAAGTCTGATTTCCTGTTGCCAGTAGATGGCGCTGTGTCTGTTAGTGGATATTGGCATATTGTTGTCCTCAGGTCTTGAATCTAAACATCTCTGGGAAATAAAGTGCAGTTTGGGCAATTCATGCTTGAGTTGGAGCGACTTCCCGTTTATGGCGGGCGGGAAAAAAAATGTCTGCCATGCCATTACCCAACAGACACAAAACATGCATTGTGTTACCCTACACCAAGTGGAGAACCCACAATATGAGTTTCATGCAAATCGGTAGATATTTGTCATTATTCCTGTTGCCAGTAGGGGGCGCTATGCTTATGACTAAATATTGAGATGCAGATGTGTTCAGGCCTGGACTGTTATGAATCATGAGAAATTTGTGGCATGTTGGAAAATGTATGTTGAAGTTACAACCACTTCCTGTTTCACGGCGAAGGATGGTCGCCACAACAACCGAATTTGATGAAAAGTTCAAAAGTTCAGATGGTGGTTATAAAAGGGACACCCATATGTACTGTATGTTATTTTATCTAAAAGAATCACTGTGCTCTAGTTCTTCCATCAGGCAATAGAGGGGTGTAGTGGCGTCTTTATGCCCCAAGAGGGAGTATCCCCCTAAATGAGCAACTCAGTCAAGGGTAAACACAGCCGATGCGCTCAGTGTATATTCTGCATCCAACTGGACAGAAGCATAACTGTATTGCAATGTGTTTTCTCAGGTAAGCCAAAAGAAAATGGATAGAGACAGATTTATAGAGGTGGCGAGGAAGTTGGCTGAATATTCCTGCACTGTTATATGTTGTTTTTCTGTCGATTATCCCTGTCACTCTGAAGCCGAAGTTAAAGCTAAAGATAAGCTAATTGCACACGAAGAGCCATGTTAGTCGCTGGGCCAAGTGACTGGGATATATAGAAAACTTCCGGGGTATAAGGTGTTTATATGTTTATACCAAACCATAGATATGGTGTTAATGTAAAGGGGACAGTGATATTTGTCTGTATATATGTTGGACTAAAAACGGTTGAATGTTAATGTGCTCAGTGTATATTCTGCATCCGACTGGACAGAAGCATAACTGTATTGCAATGTGTTTTCTCAGACTGTTCAGTAAAGCATTTGAACAAAGCCACACTGCGTCTTTATTGAAGTGTGCAACAAATGTATGGTCATGTTAAAGACCACTTCCTGGTTTATGGCGTGGGGGCGAAATTTGAAGCCCCGCCACGGCCATGCTGATTGATGAAAATGCGTATCCTCCGCAATTTAGCGTCGCCCATGAGTAGTAAATAAGGGTCACTATTTGACATGTGGGTCATAGTAATAGTAAGACCATGTTTTCATGTATAATACGATAGATGCTGATGTATTGTTTATAAATAGAGGTCTTCAAGTTAAAATAGAGATGAGCAGAGTTACAGAAAAATTGTAGAATTGTATATAGATGAGAATGTAAGTCTATTTTAAAATAAAAAGTATGCAAGAGTACTATGTAAAGTGGTGTTTTAAAATAAAATTTTGTTAAACTTTTGGTGTTTTATAGAGTAGAGATTTAGTCAAAATAGTATTTTCTCTTAGATGCTGTGTTTTCTTGTTAATTGTTTCTCATTAGAGATTTTTGTGTGTGTGTGTGTGTAAACGCCTTGAGGGAGTGCCGTTTCCCTTGAGCGACTATATAGGGGTGGTGGTTGAAGCGGTCATTTTACGAAAGAACGACTGCGTTTGTCTCACTATATATGTATTATTATATTATTATTTTAAAAGTAAATAACTACATTTAAGATGTATTCTTTAACAACCAAAAGACAATGCATACAAAAAACCCTTTACCTGCCAAAACCAGGCTGGTTGAGCGTTGTCTCTCACGACCCATAAGGAGTGAAATAATCAAAGCTGCAGACGTGAATCAACATAGACATCAAAAACAATTGAGGTGGTATGCTGCATTCCAGTGCTGTGGGATATGGGACTTATCCTACCTGGAGTTTACGAGCTCTGACTTCAAAGTGTTCCAGGCAATTGAAGTCGTACGTAAACAGAAAACATGGACGACCGCCGCGCTAAGCTGATATCCGCTTTATTTTTGAAGAGGTATTTTGACTGTCAGCAATTCAGTCTACTTACATACACAGACAGGATGAGGTAATTATGCACTGGAGCCTTCCTCACTGCAAACGTGCTTAAAGTCTAAAAGCTGCTAAAAGAAAAATATGGCTATCCATTTGGTTAGGCTAGTGTTGTCTTGTTACACCCCTTCCCCAATTAAACTGCACAGAACTGTTTGACAGTAAACAAATGACATGTTTAAAACAAAATTGTCTGGATAAAAATTTCAATCAATATTGAGAGTTTGATCCCACATTATAAACATAGCATGTAGTTAAAGCTGTATTGTTATATGCAATTCATCTGCATTTAATGAATTCATTTTTCATAATTCCATCTGTAATTCAGGAACTCATAAAACTTTGTTCTATTTTTCAGAATAGCAATACTTGCCCAATGTCTGACACCAGGGCAAATTCTCAAGACTGGTACCAAGTGGGAATTATTATTTCAGATGGATGAACACACATTTTATAGACATCTTCGCATTACCCACTCCCAGTTTGATTACATTACTGACCTACTGAAGCAGCTTGGCCTAAATGAAGAGCACACAGGAGGCCCTCCTGAGATTCCTCTGAGGCAAAAGGTTGCTCTTTTTTTGTGGTATTTGGGCAATCAGAATAGTTTTCGTGAAATGTCAGACAAATTTAACATGTCACAATCATCAGCCCATAGATGTATTGTGGAAGTGCTCTCAGCTTTTTGCACCATGGCGCCCTCTTTTGTCAGCTGGCCCACCGTTTGTGAGAAGATAGCCTCCTCTGCTGCTTTCAACACAAAGTGTGGCACACAAGGCATTATCGGGGCTATTGATGGATGCCACATAAATATACAAAGACCACACACCAGAGGAGGGGACTACCTGAACAGGAAGAATTACTACTCTGTAGTCCTGCAAGGAATCGTGGATGAGACTGGAAGGTTTTGCGACATATTTGAGGGTGCACCTGGCAAGGTTTATGATGCAAGAATTTTGAGGAAATCAACATTTTTTGAAAACTGGGGGATAGTGCCTATATTGGGCAAGCTTACCCTTTCATCAAGACCCGAAGAGGGACAACGGAGCCCTCACCTTGCAGGACCAACTGGACAACTCCAAAATAAGCAGAGGCCGAGATGTGGTAGAGCAGGCATTCGGTAGACTAAAGTGTAAATGGAGGAGAGTCAGAGATCTCCAGAACACCAGACTGGATTTAGTAGTCATGCTCATGTGCCTGTAGCTCCATAACATGTGCACAGGTCCTGCAGACATCTGTGAAGAGCATCCAGGTGGTTGTCCACGTCAAGAGGATGAAAATTCACGAACAGTTTGAGTGAAAACCTTTACTTTAAGAAATGTATGGGAAATCATAATACAGAAGCCCTGGCCAGTTTGTGAAATGTTAAACTGGCATGTCCAAAAAAATTGGCATTGGGACTTGTTTATTTATAAAACACATTTCAAACAACCATTGAGGTATATTTAACAAGTTCACAAATACATTTTCAAAATGTACAAATATTCAAACAATGTAAGCAAAAGCAGAAACAGTAACCACAGGAACAGGATGTCATTAGCCCATCACTCCATCCAAAATGACTGCACCACCTTAAGACTTGTTAAGATATTATCTCATAAGAGCCTCAAAGGAGCCCTGAGCCTGACTCATTTGACAATTCCTCGTGCCTCTTTTGACTTGCAGCCTCTGACTCTTTGCATTTTTCTGTGATCTAAACCTGTGTCTAGGTGTGTTCACTGTGCTACCCTGTGGAGATGGGCTGGCCAGGCTGGCTATACCTAACTGCCCACCTTCATTAACTATATCAGGCCTGCAAATCTGAATCCCCTCTGATGTTCCTATAAATGGGAATTCAACATCGTGGTTGAAGCGCAGAGTTCCCCTTATTATTATCCTTTATCTTTTAATAGACATCCACAAGTGTGTTCCACTGCCTGTTCACTTTGGCAGGATCAAATGTCTGACCAAAATGGTCAGATAGCTGACCAGCCATTTCACCCCACATTTGTTTTTTTCACCCTTTACCATTTTTAATTCTGCTATTTAGCTCTGCCAGAGTGCGGGGAGGTTCACTCCCATTTGCCTACAGGTGTCGCCTCATTAAATCAATAAGAAAGAGCGTATGCTCTTTAGTAAAGGAATCATTGGTTTGTATCTGTGATGCACTTGAGCTGCTGGACTATACCTCCATACTCTCCTCTCCTCTCTGTGGTCCTCTGTCCCTGTCTCTTTCCCTGTCTCAGTTTCTGTCAGGAATTGAGGATGTGGTGAGCTTCTGTCTCTGCGATTATCTTATGTTTCTCTGGCTGGCAATTCACTGAAAATATATAGACTGCTTCATAACTAACCTGGAAAGACAATGGTTGATGCTCAGCTGGATTGATGCACTTAAAACAATGGACCACTCAGCCACTTTCGACGTGAGTAAATTTGAATGAAGTGACGGAAGCGCAGCGCAAGCCACGGTATGTTGAAATCAGCTTCTCAATACTGCAAAGTTTATGCCTTGCCTGGATGCAGTTGATGCTGGTTGCTAATGCATATTGGATGCACACGGATGCTGTGGCTGCTGTTTGATGTCATTCTTGCCGTATTGCTCAAGGATTGAATTACCCTGTGGAAAAGTGGATCGCTTGTTATTTGGACAAAGCACTCTCATGGCCTGTGGTTAAAGCAGAAGATGCTAAATCTCTCCGAGCTTATTGTCTCTTCTTAAGAGGATGTTGTAATGCTATGAATGACATACTGTATATGTCTGAACTCAACATGCCTGCAAACATGCTGACAGTGATCAAGAAGTTGCCATACAAGCTGAAAGATAAATGGAGGTCAGTAGCTTGTGGTATTCAAGAGACCCACCATCGAAGAGCTACTTTCCCTGACATTGTGAGTTTCATTGAGCGTCAGGTAAAAATCATTGCAGACCCTGTATTTGGCAATATACAGGACACACAAAAGACTATACAAATTAAAGATGGCAGCAAAGGTAACATCAGCTGATGGAAAGGCCCATGTGCAAAAGGAAGGAGCCCCATTGGACAAAAATACCTGCTTATACTGCAAGGGTGAACACACACACACTGGAGTTGTGTTCTCTATTGGGAAAGAGGGCTCATAAAGAGAAGTTCACTTTTCTGAAAGAGCGTGGAGTGTGCTTCGGTTGTCTGTGCATAGGGCACATGAGTAAGGACTGTAGGAGGCGACTGTCATGTAAAACATGTGGAGCTAGACACCCTAGCATGCTTCATATTCACTCAAAGAACAATGACCATGATAAAAATCAAGTAGGTGTGGCAGATACAAACACAGCAGTGGGCTGCTCTCTGGTGGCGGTGCAAAGACCTTCCGGTTCCGGGTCGCTGCTCGTGTGGTCGACCGGACGGAGCACAGAGCATCTTTTAGCGTTATTTAGCATTTATTACGTTTTTCTACTTGTTTTATGTATATATTTGTTACTTTTTAGTTTACCCTTTGCACCCCACACACACCGAGTGTGTTTTCTAACTTTTTAACTACGTTACAGAGACGTAGCGGACTTTTTTTTTTTTCCTGCCCATCCCCTCGTGACCCTCTCTTTGTTTACCTTCCTGTTAACCCTGTGACTGCCGGACAACGCGAAAGTTCTTCTCCTTGTTTTTCTTTTCCTATTTCATCCGGCACTTTAATTCTCCACTCGGCATGGATATACCCGTGTTTTTCATGGCCATTCTTCAAGTGTGGTTTCTCCTGGAGTTTGTGACGGCGAGCAGAAACAACGACCAGCGGAACACGTACTCCAGAGAGACCCTACTGCAGCTCGGACTCCATCCTCTACACGCCTTCCCCGTAGACTCGCTACCGAAGGAATTACTGCAGAGTAACTCAACCAGCCATGACAAGTCCACACACAAGAACAATTAACTAACCAGAAGGGGGAAGAGAGAGCGGAATCAGGGCCAGGCTCAAACGGGAGACTTGTAGACAACGGCCGCTTCCATCTATCGTCCTAGCTAATGTTAGATCCCTTCGGAATAAAACGGACGAGCTACAAGCTAACATTAACCACATGCATGAGTACAGGACTGCCTCGGTTCTTGCTTTCACTGAGACGTGGTTAAATAAGAACGATGATGACAATGCCCTGCACGTTGATGGCTTCGGCCCCCCTCTAAGACTTTGAGCTCACCGGTAAACAACATGGCGGCGGCGTGTGTCTGTATGTAAACACACGCTGGTGCTCAACGATCGTCGTGAGGGAGAAACTGTGCACCCCGGACATTGAGCTTCTGGCTGTCTCCCTTCGCCCTTTCTACCTACCCAGAGAGTTTCCTCAGCTCTTTGTCATCCTGGTTTACATCCACCCCAGAGCCAACGCAGTCACAGCCACTGAACACATCACAGACTCTTTATACAAACTGGACCACATTTCACCGGACTCTCCCAAATTCATCTTGGGTGATTTCAACCACTGCTCCCTGGACAAATCATTAAAAGGTTATCAACAGTATATCACATGCCACACACGCCAGGAGAAGACACTGGACAAATGCTATGGTTCAGTACCCGACGCATACAGATCTGTCGCCCTCCCCCCTCTGGGCTCTGCTGATCACCATGCCATCCTGCTTGCTCCGGCTTACATCTCTGTCATGAGAAGGGTGAAGAAAGCGAAACGAAAGCATCATCACACTCCAAGGATGCTTTGAATCCACTGACTGGGACAACCTCCTGCCCCCCTCTGATGACATTAATGAACATGTGGACACTGTGGGCCTCATTTATCAAACCAACGTACGGCAGAAAAACGTGCGTACGACCATTTCCTGGCGAACGTCGGCATTTATCAATTTGGACGTGAGCGGGAGCTACGATCCAATCTCACGTCTGGTCTGAGGTCGTGTACGCACATTTGAGCCTGTGTATTTGCAGTGCAGCACAAAATCTGGCTGAATATAATGAACAAACCTCAGCTGTCATTAAGCATAAGCAGTCACATATTAAGAACAGATCAAAACGGATTCTTAAAACTTTAAAAATAAAAAAAAATAAAAAATTGTGGTTGGAGCGATTTATTGTACTCATGTGCGTCTGAAGGCACCATCCATGAATGATAACGCATTCATTAATCGCCAAAACTACCACTCGATAAATGTACAGGTGATTTGTGATGCCAAGCTGTCGCTTTTAAACGTGGTGGCCAGGTGGCCGTGGGGACACGCAATTCTTTTAAATATCAAAACAGCTCGGCTCCAGCCCCCCGCGACCCCGACATTGAATGAATGAATGGATGTGTTGGCGCGCGGCTGCAGCAAGACTCACTGCGGAGCCAAATTCATCTCCTTGGTAAGTGGCTACCCTCGATAAATTGCATTAAATCAAACAAGGTATCAGATGATTAACATCTTGGTTTGGTTCTTCTAGATGACAAAGGTTATCCTCTTACGGAATACCTAATGACCCACCGGTAGCGCCAGTGTTGTGCCGTATTCAGCACCCCGGCCGTGAAATGCACCCCTCGCATTATAGGTGATATTCTGGATCAGAAGGCTGTTGTTTCCACCTAAAGGAGTAGTTTATATACAGGTAACCCACAACGGTCAGACCATTGATTACTTACAGTCTTTAAACTATTTTAAAGACTTAAAATCACAAACTTGGATAATAGCGAACACAAAACAACACCTTTTTTATGTTCTGTGGAAATAAACTGCAGCCATAATTATAAAATGAATTAAATGGATCTTTTGAATATCAGCTATAATGCGATGGGGTGCAATTCACGGCAGGGGTGCTGAAAACGGCACACCTGTCCAACAGTGCGCACACGCGCACTCGGGTCTCAGTGGAGCGCTGCTTCGGGTTGACTCCCTCCATTATTTTTTTCCATACGGTGTTTTTATGGGCCCCTTTTATTCCACTCTTAAGACTGACAAAAAGCACGTCCTTATTTTGCTCCATCTCGGATGTCAGGATGCCGATCTGTGTGTCGGAAAAGTTTCTTTTCTAACCTGCGTTCCTTCTCTCCATGTTTGACCTCAGTGGGCGAGGCCTCCGAAACAGGAATATTTAAGGGCGTAACATGTTAATGACAATCGAATTCAACCGCCGCATTTATCAAGGTCCGCTCATTCGTACGCTGAGATTGGTCCGATACGAATGTTTCATAAATCACACGTGGGTCCTTTCCTACGACCAATTATGCGCTCAGATCTGCGCCCGTTTCCACGCAAGTTTGATAAATGAGGCCCACTGTCATCGTACATTTCCTTCTGTGTGGACAACATCATCCCCTCCAAAACGGTCACTATCTACCCCAACAACAAACCCTGGATCACCAAAGAGCTCAAGGAGATCCTCAACAAGAAGAAAAGGGTCTTCTTCACCGGCTCTGAAACGGAGAAAAAGGAGGTCAACAGAGAGGTCAAGCATGCCATAAAAACTGCCAAGCTGGAGTACAAGAACAATGTGGAGGAGTGCTTCCGCAGGGTAACCTCCGCTCAGCCTGGCAGGGACTCAAGAACATGGCTGTATGGAGAACATCGTCCCTTCATGGCCACTGTGAACACCTTAACTCTTTCTACACAAGGTTCGAGCAGGACAACACCACCCAGCTGGAAGAAGCGATGTCCAAGCTCAAGCCCAGTGACTCAGCAGCCTTCACCTTCAGTGAAGAGGACGTGGTGAAAGCCCTCAGGAAGACAAGGGAGAACAGCTCACCTGGCCCAGACAACATCAGCGGCCACCTCCTGAAGCACTGTGCTGAGCAGCTAGGGGGCGTGTTTCAGACCCTGTTCCAAAGATCCATGGACAGCAGCATAGTCCCCCAGCAATGGAAACACTCTACAGTTATCCCTATCCCCAAGAAGAGCGCCGTCAAATGTCTGAATGACCTCCGGCCGGTGGCCCTCACCTCTCTTGTGATGAAGGCCATGGAGAGGATCATAAAACAACACATCATCAGGGAAACCCACTCCCAGATGGACCCGCTCCAATTCGCTTATCGAGCTGGCAGGGGCGTCGATGATGCAAAAACATTCATAATAGACACTGTTCACAAACACCTGGAGCGCCCCAACACCTCAGCCAGACTCCTGTTTGCAGACTTCTCCTCTGCATTTAACACCATGCAGCCCCACATCCTGGCTGACAAACTCTCAGCCCTCTTTCATCTGGACCAACTGCTAATCCTGTGGATACTGGACTTCCTGACCAACCGTTCACAGAGAGTCCTGGTCAACAGCACCTTCTCCGACCTCCAACACACCTCAACCGGCTCCCCTCAGGGCTGTGTGCTCTCACCTCTGCTCTTCATCCTCTACACCGATGACTGCAGAACCACACAGCCTAACTGTCATCTGGTGAAGTACGCTGACGACACCGTCCTCCTGTCTCTGCTGTCAGGCCCATCTCTGCACCACGGACCAGCTCTTCAGGAGTTTGTGGAGTGGTGTGACAGCTCCTGCCTGGAGCTGAATGTCAACAAAACCAAAGACATGGTGGTGACCCTCTCCAACAAGCAGAGGGAACTGGCTGCATCAGCAAACACTGTGATCCACGGGAAGCCTGTTGAAGCAGTTGAGGAGTACAGGTACCTGGGCACCATCTTCGACAGCCTGCTGAAATTCTCCTCCAACACAGAGGAGATTCTCAGGAAATGTCAGCAGTGGAAATACCTCCTTAGGAAGCTCAATTCCTTTGGAGTCAGCAAGAACATCCTCCTGACCTTTTACTACTCCTTCATCGAGAGCATCATCACGTTCTCCATCACATGCTGATTCTACTCCACCAGCCTGAACAGAAACCGCCTGCAGAGCGTAGCCACGGTCTGCTCTAAGATCATTGGACTTCCTGTTAGAACTCTGTCGACCATCCACGAGCAGCAAACACTCAAGTTAGCTGGTCGGATCATGCAGGACCCGTTTGAGTGGCTCCCCTCAGGACGCCGTCTTCGCTGTACCTGCTGCAGGACAAAGAGGAGAAGAGCAACCTTCATCCCAAGGGCTGTCCAGCTCCTCAACTCCTGACCCCGCTGACCATCCCCCTCCCCACTCTTGACACCCTCCCCTGGACACTTCACCCCCCCCCCTCCCCTGGACACCATCATCCCCCCCCCCCCACTCCAGACACCCTCCCTGGACACCTCACCCCCCCGGACACCCCTCCCTTCACCCCTCCTCCTTCCCACCCCTGACACCTTCCCTGGACACCTTCACCCCCTGGACACCACCACCCCCCCCTGGACACTTACCGGACACGTGAACTGGCTATCTACCCCCACTCCTGTCCTCAAAGCTGTGAACTACTGGTTTGATGCACAATTCCACTTATTCTGTTCACTCGGTTTATAATGTTACTGGACTGTTGCACTACGCCACTTATTTATTCTGTTTATAATGTTACTCCGGTCTGTTGCACTACGCCACTTATTTACTCTGTTCATAATGTTACTCCGGTCTGTTGCACTACGCCACTTATTTACTCTGTTTATAATGTTACTCCGGTCTGTTGCACTACTCCACTCACTTATTTATTCTGTTATTATGTTCACACCGGACTTATTCTGTTACTATGTTCTTACTGGTCCACTTGATTCGGTTAGTTATGTTAATTTATGGTATTAATGCACTACTCCACTTTATTCTGTCTATCAGGTCTTATATTGTATCCATCACAGCACTATGGTCACTTTATTTTTCAGTATTCATCTGTTACACAGAGCTAGCATATATTTAGACTGCTGTTTTCCTGCCATGCACCACTATCACTTTATTATTTAGCTTATAGTTATATATTATATTTATACTCTATTGCTGCACTATAGTTCTGTTTACGTCTGCTCATTACACACATGTATCATGTCTGACCTCATCTGAATCCGATCACTGTCCACTTATATCTTTTCTGCACTACAGTTCTGTTTATACCTGTTTCAACAGTCTACTGCATGTTTACATTGTTTACATCATATACACCCGTTCACATGTCTGCTTACATCTGATACACGCATGTCTTTCTACATCTCACGCCGACAGTGTTCTCCGTATCTAACCTGTACTAACACACTAACAACCTGACACTTATTCTACCTGTACTAACACACTAACATCCTGACACTTACTCTTCTCTTACACTTTATTCTTGTGTTAGGTTAATATGTTTTTGTATAATTGCACTGTCGTTATTTGCTGCTCTGTGTGCCCTGAATTGCCCCCCGGGGACAAATAAAGTTTTTTGAATTTAATTGAATTGAATTGTCTTCCACTCGTCCCTCTCCCTCACCCTCACGAGGTGATATGCGTTGCGGAGGTCGAGTTTCGAGAAGACGGTTGCGCCATGCAACGGCTCGAATGCAGAATTGATCAACGGTAGCGGGTACTTATTCTTGATGGTGATGTTATTAAGTCCCCGGTAATCTATGCAGGGACGCAGGGATTTATCCTTCTTGACCACAAAGAAAAACCCCGCTCCCAGTGGGGAAGACGAAGGGCGAATAATCCCTGACTTGAGTGAGTCGTTTATGTAAGTCTCCATCGACTCTCGTTTGGGACCTGACAGATTGTAGAGACGACTAGTGGGAAAAGTAGATCCGGGCCAAAGCTCAATGGGGCAGTCGTAAGGACGGTGAGGAGGTAAAGATAGAGCCTTAGTTTTGCTGAAAACCTCGGCGAGATCGTGATACACGGGAGGTACGGAAGACAAATCAGGCAGATCAGGTACAGTGGAACTGAGAGCACTAGGACAACTAGGAGGAGCTGAGCAGAGACAGGAAGAATGACAATGGCTACTCCAACTCGCAATCCGACCCGTTATCCAGTCAATGACCGGGTTGTGAGTGATAAGCCAGGGCAGACCAACTACTGGGGCATTAGTGGAAGGCATAACATGAAACGCTATAGACATATTTAAGGGTAAGGTCTCAGCGGAGATTTGAGCGAGTTCGCTCCCACTGAGACTGTTAACACTTAAGGGAGTCTCCAGCTGGGTCACAGATATAGCGTTAGCGGCAACAAACTCACAATCGATTATATTAGTGTCGATTATATTCCCTGCTCTCACAAGTCAAAACAACCTCCAGATTTATGCGCTGACGGGGATAATTTGGGACCACTGAACGACTCACCAGAACCCCGCCTGTAGACTGGTGAGTCTGACAGTTTAACCGTCTCCGACAATGAGCTATCTGGTGGTCTGGACTACCACAATAAATACATAGCCTTTTCCGAAAACGCCGTTCACGTTCAGCGGGATTCAAATGGCTACGACCTAGCTGCATGGGTTCCTCCTGGTCAGGAGCGGAGGACAGAGGAACCCGACTACTCATGCGTACAAAAGGGATCTGCTCAAGAAGACAAATAGGAGGACCAGGAGTCATGGGAAACACTGACCGTCTCTCACGGTGTCTCTCACGGTGTCTCTCACGGTGTCTCTCACGGTGTCTCTCACGCAGACGGTTGATAGCTAGGTTAATGAGCTCCTGGAGGTTAGCAGTCTCAGACCTACCCACTAAACTGTCCTTAACCTCCTCATTAAGCCCCTTAAAGAAAATGCTCTGAAGAGCCCGATCATCCCATCCTAACTCTGCCGCTAAGGTGCGAAACTCGACGGAGTAATCCGCCGCACAAGCGGAACCCTGGCGTAAATCAACCGGTTGCTGGAATCGCTATTAGAGACGGGCTGACAACAAACCTAGCACATAGGCTATCTTGGTGCTATCGTTAGCATATGTGAGGGGCTGTTGACCGAACACAAGAGAGCACTAGAAAAAAAAAATCCCGCATTCACTCAACGTTCGAAAATAACGCTCTGGTGCCGGAACATAGGGCTCACGAGGGGGGAGAGTACTCACGGTAGTAGCGGGTGACTCAACATTCACAGGAGCAGCAAGGAAAGGTCCCATCTGTCTTGACTCCAGACGAGCAACGCAGGCAGTCAACTGACTGAGATTTTCCAGAATTCCTTGAAGCGTCTGTGAATGCTTACCGAGGAGTACTCCCTGGGAAGTGACCGCGGGGGTTCGGTTTCCATGTCCGCGGGGTCCATGTTATGGCCGGACCGTTCTGTCATGAACGATACAGAGATAACACAAAAGGTTGACCCAATGCAGACACGGACAAAAAGTAAAGTAACAAATCGTTTAACGTTTAATACTATAAACAGACAAACGCAAAACACTACAAAGAATACAAATACAATGACTTACTAAACGAACACGGGAACAACAGGAACAAGAGGACGACGGAAGGTCAGGGAGACGGACGGGAAACGGGAACACGGGAAACTACGGAGAAAAACAGAAAAAAAACACGATTAACCAACTTACTACGGGGAGCATGAAAATCACAACGAGAAAGGGGATGCCAGTTCGGGGGGAATAAGTTTACCAATACAGGGTCGACGACGGTCCGGCGCTGCATGCCTGTCAGCTTGAGGTATTTAAGGTGGTGAGGTAATCAGTATAACAGGCTGCAGCTTGGGGGAACACCTACCGGACCTTGACAGAAACAAGGGAAGACACATGCAGGGAAACACAGACAGAGGGAGACAAACTCACACAAAACGGAAGAGAGGAGGGTACTGATAGAAACAGATCTTGACAATATGTATCCACATGTTCTTTTTAGAGTTGCCGATGATCACAGTATCGACACCTGAGCCGCCAATTGTTATAGCATTTGTGTGCTCGGACACGATGAAAATATGGGTAGGGTTTGTTGCACATAAACGCCCATGCCCTCCACTACAATAACGGCAGGCATGTCGGTCTTGGCCACCAACACTTTACCATAAAGACTTACATCCTGCGCTTGTGCGTGTTTAAATTTGGATACACGTACAGTACGAAGTCCTGGCTTGTCGAATCCCCTTTCCTAAACACGTAGTGTTCAACGACCTCCCCTTTGTCTGTGCGAATATACCTGCGAGTTATACACTGTCTCAGGCAACTGCAGTTCGGTGCCTTGAAGATGTTAGCATCCGGCCCTCTGGTTGTGAGGAAGTTTGGGCGTTTATCCTATCCATAAGCAGATCACCGAACTCTGTGGTTACTGGTACGAACCTCTTTCTCTCAACCGCATCATGTATAAATGTATTCATGGTACCACATGGGTCGGTGGCGTTGGGTATGCTTTGATCATAAAAGACACATTCTTCATTGGTTGGCAATGCGGCCACGC
Organism: Echiichthys vipera; assembly: GCF_963691815.1. NCBI lineage: Eukaryota > Metazoa > Chordata > Actinopteri > Perciformes > Trachinidae > Echiichthys > Echiichthys vipera. The sequence continues at coordinate 1,640,963 of NC_139849.1, forward strand.
TTAAGGCCATAGACTCCATGACCTTTTGGAACCAAGCTCGGTTGGGATGGAAGCAGTTTGTTCGAGCCAATTGGTAACTCAGCTGCTGAGTCTCAACGTTCCCAATATAGACCTCGTTCAGAGAAACGCTGTGCTCCATCGAAAAATGTATTGGAGACAGGTCGTTTTTATGCCTGTCCAATATCGCCGGCCATATTCTACTGATCTCTCTACACCAGGGGTCTCAAGCTGGCGGCCCGCAGGCTGATATTTTGCGGCCCCAACCTTGTTATGAAAGTATAATATTCATGTGGCCCGTGAGCGGAGTGGACCTCTGACGGGGCCACTCAGCCAGCTCCCGCCCGCCGTCCCTCGTCGGGGCTGACGGTCGTACTAGGCTAAGCTACACAGGCTTTATGCACTCCACACCTGCAACAACAGCACGGCGTGCAAATAACAGCCAGATAGCAGTCGTCCTTTTTGCGCTCGCCATCCCGGTACTTTCTACCATCTACAAATGCCATGATCGAGCGCAAAGAGAAAGGCGACTGCTACCGGGCTGTTCATCACACGTTGTGTGGGAGACTGTGATAATCAGGGTGGCAGCAATCGCTCCAGAGTGCCGGGTCAGGGCACTAATGATGCTCAGGTGAAGAATAAAAACAGTCCAGTCTCAACTGTTTACTTGTGTCTGAATGTGGATGTATGTGTGTGTGTGTGTGTGTGTGTGTGTGTGTGAGGGGGGGGGTCGTCATAACCTCCTGAGAACCAAGGGAAAAAAGTGTCTTACAATTTTTGTTTTTGTGTGATTTCCTATCTATTTGGGCCTAAAAAAACACCTTACAATTTTAATTTTTTTAAATATATTTTTTATTTTAATTTCACAGCATGTCCACTGTAGAGGACAACAGGACGATATCCGCGTGAAAATAGAACTGAATTTAGAAAATGAGAAAAAATGAGCAGATTATATCTTTAGAGTGATATTCACCCAAGAACACATTTCATTTAAACAAATACAATAACATTTGGTATCACTCTTCTGTTACTTGTTGCTTGAAAGGACAGAATGTTTGTAATAATTCATTACATGGAATGTAAAACATGTTTTCAGTTCAACAGTGAACTACTGTATAAGACATAGAACGTAAGTATTTCTGCTTTTCTTCTTCCTCTGGACATTTTAGCTGTGATAATCCTGGAAGCATGTTTTCTTTTTGGTTATGCAGAGGAACATCTTGCATTTGGTGCACCTGATGTATGTCTTCCCATTGCAGCCGTTGTTCCTGCATCTTTCTGCATGTTTGATGTCCATCATCTCTGGCATGTGCCGGGCTCCTAGTCTGCGTACAGATGGCTCTGGTTGTGGGATTCTCATTTTGGTTGGTGGCTGATACTCTTCCTCACTGTCTTCACTGCTGTCATTAAATGAAGATCTATCCAGCAGCTCTTCAGCCAGGTGCAACTTGAAGTCCAGGTACTGCTGTGTGTTCTTAGCTGGTCGATTCAGCGCTTTGCTGTCAGACTTGTACTGGATCCAAGCGTTTGTGATGGCAACATCAAAGAAATGTGTCATCACACGTGACGTCCACTTCTTGGTCCTGGTTGACATGCGGTAGAAGCTCAGCATTCGGTCACAGAGGTCTACGCCACCCATGTTGTCATTATACTCCCTGATGACTGCTGGCCGTCTCACCTGGACATGACATTTGTCTTTTTTGGACCATCTGCTACAGATATCCTCTGGATCTTTTCCATAGGCAGTGGAGGCCATCAGAATGGGTTTGTTGTCAAACCATTTTGTCACTGCCAGCTCAGGCCTCTTCCGGACCACCGTCACTGAAGCCCCTCTCCCTTCTTTTCTCAGCTTCTTATCTTCTGGCAGCTGGCATTGCTTTGGAACCCTGTTCTTCATAATCGTTCCAGTTGCTGGAAGACCCTTTGAGAGCAAAGCGTCCATGAGATCGATAGTTGTGAAATATCGATCAAAGAACACATACGTTCCTGTAGGAACTGACTCCACCATTCGCAAGACAGCTGCAGCTCCAACTCCCAGTCTTTGGCCCCTGAAAGTGTTCTTGCCCTGATAGACTTTGAAATCCAGGACCAGACCGTTTGGGGAGGCAAGCACAAAAACCTTTAGCCCAGTAGGGTTTGGCTTTCCTGGCACATACTGCCTGACTGGGCAGCGGCCTGTGAACGGGATGATTTGCTCATCAATGCACACCTTGTCACACCTTGGAAGGCTGAGACAACCTTGCCTCACACGGTCAAGCAATGGTCTGACTCTCCAAAGAATGTCTGACTCCTTTGCCTCTTCAGTTACATCCAGGTCATTGACAATCTTGAGTGAGCTCCTCAGCTTGTAGAACCTATCCCTTGTCATTTTCCTGCTAATAACTGACACTTTAGTTTTTTTAGCCCAAAACATTTTGACTCTGGGATAGCCAAGGCAAGCCATGTGTACTGATATGCCAAAGAAAATCTTGATTTCTTGGGCAGTAGTATTCAGTGACACTCCTGTAGTTTGCAGCTGTCTTTGATTTGTAAAAGCTGCCAGATCCTCAAAGATTGTGTCATCTATGTACTGTGAAAAGTACTGGATTGGACTCCAGTATTCACGGATTTTGCGGTCATCTTGATTGGCAGGAAGCCCAGGTAGCACAGGTGTGAATCTGTTATGATGGATGGGAAAAAAAATTCAAGTAAATTCAAGTTAATAAAAGGAGTAACAGTTAATTTGTTTCACATCCATTTGGATTAATGCAGTCATTTCAGTGTCATGGATGTGATATGACTCCCTATTGACCATCTTAATAAGCATATTTTTAGGTCACTTGCATATTTTAACAGCATTTACACATAGAACAATACAATAATCTAACATGATAATAAAATTTAATACATTAGCCTGAAACTAAATAAAACATACAAGTTATTCCTGGTCCACAGAGCACGACGACTATCCTGCTCCCTCTCTGCCTCTGACTCTGTCTCAGATTCTGCTGCTTCTTCATCCTCTCCTTCTCCATCATCATCTTCTCCTATCACAGGCTGATACTCATCCTCCTCATCCTTTTCCTCATCTGAAAGCTCCAAATCTGAATCTCCCTCAACTATCCGGTATAGAATCCTCTCTGCTTCACTTCTTTCTCCTACAACAATGTGCAGTCATTAAATACATTAAAATGGTCCTGGTGTCCACTACAGTTGACATTCATTAAATGACTGTTATTTCAAAACAGAAATAATGAAACTGTTTTCAGATGTCAAAATCTTGTTATTAACATGTTTATGAACAAGAATATATATAATTATCATGATAAAAATAGCAATAAATAAAGAATATTTGACTTACCTCTCCTCTTTCCATAAAATGTGGTTGTTGGTATGGCGGCCATCTTGATAGAGGAAGAAAGTAAAGTTCCCAGCATGCAATCCCACAACATGATACATCACTGGAAAGCCCAGGATGTCCTCTACAGAACACTATAGGGGTTGGTAGGGTAACTTCAAATACTTAAGGAAGATGCAGGTGAAAAGAATGTCCATTATAAAGGACATAAATGAATGGGCCGGGTCTCAGGAGGATAATCATCGCCGAATCACAATGCGTGTATGCTCGATCACAAACCTGGTGGCTGTAGGAATTTCCGAAGACATAGTGTTTTGTACATACGCTGTGCTGTTGATATAGGAAGAAGCGGCAATGACGTCATGCGTCGAGACATTCTCGTGCGTCGCTAGCTAACACTTCATTGAAGCTTGACAAGAGCGACACTTAGTGGAATTAACTATATTTTGTCACACACCCGTCATGTCTTTTTCAAAGCCTGCGGTAAAGAGAAAGGTTGGTGATGAGCACAGACAATTTCAGGAAAAGTGGGAGACGCAGTATTTCTTTGTTTAGCACAGGGGCATTCCGACATGTATTATTTGCAATGGAAAACCATTCACAGAAGGCGAGTTTGTAAAAACATGCATATTGCAGGCTGCAAGTATCGTCTGTCCAGAAAAGAAAGGTCAGTTTAGCAACATCGGCCTTTCTGCTAACACCGTGGCACAACGCATTTCTGACCTGTCAAGTAACATTTATGATCAACTGCGTGAGAAAGCCAAATGTTTTGATGCATACTCAGTCGCTCTTGACGAGAGCACAGACATAACTGACACTGCTCAACTCACAATTTATGTCCGTGGTGTTGATAGCAATTTTGAAGTGACAGAAGAGTTGCTAACAGTAATTCCAATGCATGGCCAGACCACCGCTCCAGAGATCTTTCACCAGCTGTGTGCTGCCATTGAGAATGCTGGTTTGCCATGGAAGAGGCTTGTTGGAATAACAACTGACGGAGCGCCATCGATGACAGGGAGGAAAAATGGACTGGTGGCAAAGAAAACTGAAGGAGGAGGGTGTAGAGGAGGCCATTGCGCTGCACTGCATTATCCATCAGCAGGCCCTTTGCAGAAAATGCCTGAAGTCTGACGATGTGATGTCAGTTGTTGTGAAATGCATCAACCAAATCAGATCCAGGGGCCTAAAACACAGGAAGTTCCGTGCTTTTTTACAGGAAATGGAGTCAGAATATGAAGATGTGTTCTATTTCCCAGAGGTACGTTGGCTCAGCAGGGGAAATGTCTTGAAAAGATTTTTTGAGTTGAGAGAAGAATTGAAAGCCTTCATGGAGAAGGATGGTGCGGCAGTACAGTATACCTAATAACCCCGCTGGCAAACCCCGCTACAGAGCAAGAGCGCCGGTGTTGTGCCATATTCAGCACCCCTGCCGTGAAATGCACCCCCTCGCATTACAGGTGATATTCTGGATCAGAAGGCTGTTGTTTCCACTTATAGGAGTAGTTTATATACAGGTAACCCAATTAAAAGCACACACTTTTGAACCTATTAATTGCAAGAAAAGCTGGGATTATATTTAGGAAACGCTAAGTCAACTTGCTCAAAAGATCCATTTAATTCATTTTGTAATTATGGCTGCAGTATATTTACTACACAGAACATACAAAAAGGTGTTGTTTTGTGTTCTCTATTATCCAAGTTTGTGATTTAAACTCTTTAAAATAGTTTAAAGACCGTAAGTAACCAATGTTCTGACCGTTGTGGGATACTGTATATAAACTAATCCTCTAGGTCTCTAGGGCACACGGCCCTTTACTGGATCAGTTTGACACCCATGCTCTAGGTGGAAACAACAGCCTTCTGGACCAGAATATCACCTATAAAGCGAGGGGTTGCATTTCACGGCAGAGACATCATGGCCTTCACGGCGACTTCCACTTCCGGGTTATTCATCATTTCCTCCAACTGGGTGCGAGCCACTGCCACAATTGCCCTTTGCTTCTGTATGAGAGCCTCAATCAGAGCCACTGGAATCTTGGAAACTACTCGTCTGATGACATTCTTGGCATTGACAGTGGATTCCACTATCATCCTCAGAGACCCGTCCTCTCTTATAAATTTTACAGGCCACTTTTCTTTGAACAAGAACTCACCCTCGCAGGTGGTAGAGAAGTTCTCTTCGTTGTACAGGGAACAGCGTGACGCGGCCCTGCGTCTACGCTTGCTGTGGCGTCCGCAAGCTGCTATGCCTTTCTCGAAAGCATGGGGTTCTGTCTCCGGGTTGCCAACGCGAGGCTCTCTGTTGTAACGGAATGTGAGCGTACTCATGTCCACAGTTACCTCGTGTGCAGCAGGCAAGTCCGCGTCAGTGACAGGACCGTCTGCATCATTGACAGGACCGTGAGCGTCAGGGGCCGGACCGTCCGTGTCATGGGCAAGACCGTCCGTGTCATGGGCAAGACCGTCCGTGTCAGGGGCAGGAACATGTGCGTCAGGAGGCATGTCGACAGGCGTGTCGACTTCAAGCGTTTCGGGACTGGAGGGTCTTGAGCGTTCCAGGTAAGATAATAGGGATGCATCTGAGACTGTGATGGCAGCTTCTTCTTCCAGAGTGTACACCGGCACATCTGGATAATCAAGCTTGGAATCACCAATTTTGAGCATCTTGTCGAGACACGGCCCCAACGTCGGCAGGGCTGAGCGCGGATTCAGACAGGAACAACTTTACGGTCTCTGTATCCCCTTTGATTAGAAGTGTATGAAGAATAATGCATGTTTCATGTCTAAGGAACGTCTCACCGCCTATCTCTATAAAGGACGAATGTGGACCGCTGGCTGTGTACTTGGCCTCCATCTCCTTGCTAAGTAGAACGTCCAAAGGATTCAGGCCTATAGCGCCCACATAGGCAACTTTCAGATTCTCCAGAGTGTACTCAGGCCTTAAAGGGACCCTTTCTCTGTATAGCAACATAGACGTTTCGGGAGGTATCACAAACCTAGTCTCTTTAGGGTGAGTTGTCCGAATGGATCTAGTTTGAGTTCTTTCATTACCCACGATCTTCTCAACTATCGCTCTTTGGCTTACAGCTACAGTCCTCAACTGTATGGCTCCAATTGCGGCCGCAGACTTTGTCGCAGCGGCTTTGCGCATGAACATCAAAATCGGAGTTGAACTGGTTGTATTCTGGGTACTGGTAGGTTGGGTGTTCATAGAAGTAACTCGGTTCCACAAAAGACAGCTTATTGGCAAGGGACTCATCTTTACGCTTGGTCGAGGTTATCATGACCACTTTCATGTCTGCACCAGAGCCCAGGTTCGTCTGATGATCCTGGTCTAAGGGTTTAAAACGAACATCCGCGTCATGATACACCAACTCATCAGCTTGATCAGAGTATGCCGTGAAAGCGACATAGCGCAGGATATCTGAGGCCATGGCGTAAAAGTTGTTCCCTCTCAATTCCTCATACGCACCCTGTAGATTGTCGTACAAGTATTATACTCCTTTGGCCATTCTGGGATCCTTCACCATTGTCATCCTCGCTTTAGCTTTAGTGAACACATCTGTATCCAATTCCATGACAACTCCACTGTCTTCCACAATGCCGGTTGTTTTCAGGTGCGCCATCGTACCAGCGTCCAACACCAGTCTGTTTTTATGGAAGAAGTTTGCCTGTTCCTTGATAGCGTTGATGTGATGATTCTCCCCGTTGCCTGCCCAAGTGGTGAAGTATAACATATCTCAATGTTGGGCTAGTCCTGTAGACACTAGGACTAGAAACACAGTCAGTGCTACTGCAGAGCCTGACGCTGTGTATAGACCCATCTCTAAACTTGAAAGAAACTCTGGGGTAGAGCTTAAGCTGCAGCAGACTTGCAGAGGGTCAAACGTTTGGTCAAACTGTGTGGACGTGGCAATCACAGTTGCTTTTATACTCTATAGGACTCTCAAATGGGTGAACCTTGGACCAAGCATCAAAACATCTGACAGAGAACGAAATGTCCAACCGATGGGCGTCTAAACGCAAGTGGAACTGCCGACCGAGAGTGAAACGGTCGACTGACTAGCAGACATCAAACATCCAATGGTAAATGCGGGGCCCTAATACATAAAGGTGATCTTTGACAGTGGAACATGAAGAACAGAAGTCTGTCCCAGTTCAATGTGTGACCAGCATTACTGGGTATGATGCAGCCAGCGAGCACTAGGACACACATAAACCCGTCGCCATGTACAGTCGGCCCACCGCGCATGGTCAATTGCTATGTTCAGATTCTAGGAATGTGTCTCTGAATTTTTCGCTTCACATCGTATTTTCTGCAAATGGATGCAAGAAGCCAAAGAATAATGTGTTTTGTGTCCTAAAGTCTTCCCTATGTGGTGGAACTTTCCCCATGTGCAATGGAAACCTGGCTGCAGATGTTTTAGAAGGAATATGTTAAAATGTATCCGACATCACCAAATGTGTGGTGAGCTGTGTTCCTACCGAACACAACGGGAGCTTTCACATAGAGACCTCACTGAGATTTGAGTATTCTCCTCAATGCTGCTACATTTCACTGTGGTTTACTGTAACGTATCTCAGTAAAATGCTGCTACACTGTACTTTACTGTTACTTACTGTAACTTACTTCAGTAAGAAATGCTGCTACACTTCACTGTGCCATACTGTCACTTAGTTCTGTAGGAAATGCTACTACATTTTTAACACTGTTATCACTTATCGCTCCTTCTCACTTATTTAGTTTGTACTTATTTTATTTCAATCTGCTGCTCAACTGCACAGTGCGTATTGTTGTATATTGTATATACCTACGCTTAACCACAATGTCTGTTGCACTCTGTCACACTTAGTTAATTGTTTGATTTATTTTACGTTAGTTTTATTTTGATTTGATTATGTTAGCTTATTGTTACTCCATTCCATACTCCATTCAGTCCATTGGGCTATGACCACCAACTGGGACAGTTCACACGTTGGGTTGTCCGCACTGCAGGGACCGGAGTTCTACGGATCACATTTAACAACCCCAACAACAGGCATGAGCAAAAGATCTCTCGGGAAGGTTCCGGGTTGATACCCTGTCACGTGTTGGATCCCATGACTGAGTCTCTGAACACACGTTACGGATGCATCTGTATTGATCGAGGTCTGGTCACTGTGGGTGATCGCTTGTTCTACTACAGAGACAAAATACTGCCTAGCCGGCTTACTGCCCACCAGAAGACGACAGATGACCCATGTCCCATGGACGGTCTCGAAGAGATTCACGTTAGCGATGGGCTTGGCCGTGGCGATCCTTGTGGCCGATGTAACTGGTGGTCAGATCGTCTGTCCGAAGACCCACGGTCTACAGAGACTTTGATCTACCTCAGAAAGTGTTTTGCTTGGCTCTTACGGGGCTCTACAGACGGGATGCATGATACCTTGATAATATGGGACTTCCACAACCTGTGCTGTACACCTCGTGGCTTTTTTTCTGACAAATTTGCTGTTCCTTGTATTTTTAAGCTAACCGATTGTCAGAATGAAACCAGACACGAAATGTTTCAATGTTATCTGAAAGAGCAGACTTTGTGTTCAGTTTATCTGCTAAAGGCATGGCTTAATTGGGTTGACTGTGTTGACTGAATAAAGTACATGTTTTACAGCCCCAGCTGATAGTTTTTGATATTTAGGCCACAGTGAATACAAATCTTACATTTTGACCTGTGTTGACAAAATCAAGCATGCGAAATACAAATTATTATTTTTACCTGTGTGTTTATTATGTTATGCATTACTTTGTTACACAGTTGGTACACATAACAGCTACTACAACAACAACAGCAATATTGATCTACATAACCATTTGATGCGAGAAATACGCTTCTTTTGATGGTGAATTTAATTTGCAAAAGGTGCAGTTGACAGTAACATATTCAGTTTACAGAGGTCTAACAAACATAAGAGTAATAACAACATAGTTTGAAAGACATTAACACATCACTGAAGGGAAGTTGCTCCGCTAATCTCTTGAATTGTCTCTTCTTTCAGTAATGTTTTATTCTCCTCGCTGTCATCAACAGACGATCACCTCGCTGAGCTGTTGTCAATTGCACATGTCTTACGGGTGTAGGAATTTTACACACATACTTTAGTCAAATCAGATGGACCTCACAGAGTATATATTGCGTAATTCAAATTCTACAGGAGGCTTTCTGGAGTCAGCAGAGTCGTTGGCAATTTAGTGCGCCAACAGGCATTTATTAGCAGAAGGACATCGGATGAAACAGACGTCTGGAGAAATGTTCTATTCTCTATCTAGAGTAACTGTGTGCACCCGTGATCAGAGGCAAGAAGTTCCTGATCTCTATTCTATCTGCTCCAGCATATAAACTTGTTACAAAGGCGTGGTTATGTGTCTGCTTGTGCGTGCATATGTGTATTTCAGAAGTAGCCGCTGCTCCAGCTTCCATCTTCCTCCCCGCGCGTCGGGGTAACCTCTGTTTCCACAGGAATCTTCGTCTTTATCTGTGAAAGAAGCACAGCACTCATCCTCCCTCGTCCCTTGCCTCCTTGTATGGTTGTTGTTTGCGAACGGCGATGCTCTAATCTCAACTAGTTCCCAGGTGCGTTTGTGCAAGCTGGCTATTTCATTGTCTTTGTGACCTTGACTGACTGCCAAAAGTTTGTGTGCGGAAAGCTTGAGCCCAAAGTTTGTGTGCTTTGCTGGAAGCAGAAAAGTTTGAGCTTGGACTAATAATCACTAATAACACTTTTAAATGATCATACCTAATAATCACACTATCACATTCTTATTAATCATTACTAATACACACGCTAACACATGATTATTAATCCTTCAATTCCCCCTGTTGATCACTCACCAGAGTGATCATTCCTTCTTGGCAGGTCAGACAATGGGACTATCTAATTTCTAGGGTCTGGGTCTGTTGTGGCTAAAATCTGATACTTGGCCCCCTCCTTTTTTATGGCAACAACAGCCACACAAGGTCAGAATGGCTGCAAACACAGCAATTGACACCAATACTGAGACACCCATCCAGCTGTCCCACATGGTTGTGTCCACACCTGAGTGATCGTCACCTTTTTGTTCAATACTCTGAGACCGTCTATGGCTTTTGTCAAACTATCATCCGCCGCTGTATTATTAGTCGAACGGGTCGTACGATTCTTGGCATGAGTCACATTACTTGGGGCTTTAGTGGGGACAGTACTATTAGATTGCAACTGGGTTTTGTGATCATGGAGAAGTAACAGCGGGAGCACTACTACTAGGGTGATTCCTAGGAGGAAACATAATGTTCCTCTGAGACCACAAAATCCTGGGTGTCTAAAGGGATGCCATGGACGTGGCCTGCCAAGTTCCATAACTAACCATTATCTGACCATGCACATATAAGATAGATTACCACTAAAATAATGAATATTACAATAAACACACTAAGTGTCCACACACACACTGTTTGTTTTTCCTGCTCCCTTTTTACCCTATTTATCCACTCTATATACTGTGGTGTTTTTAGTAATGGTGTATGTGGGTCAATAATAGATTATATGTATTTACAGAAGTCCCTTAACCCTGTTCGGTTAGATCTGTTCTGACTTGGTCTAGGGACCTTTTGGGCTCCTCCCCCTGTCTACACCTTGAAAGGGGAATCCACTTGTCACTTCCCTGTATTTTTACTGCTGTGGAGGTTCTCTCCACTACCTGATGGGGTCCTGTCCACCTGGGGTGTGTCCACTTTCTTTTCAATATCTTTACATATACCCAAGGTTCTCCTAGCAAAGTCAGTGGGGCCGGTGCTGGTCCTGACCCCCTTGGCTTCCTGCCAACGTTTTTACCCAGCCCTGAACCTGAGTCACGTAGGACCGTGCTAGTCCTGGTGTGGCCCCTGGCTGCAACGGTTCCTGGTGTCTTGGTCCGGGGATGGTGCGACCTGTAAATAACTCATAAGGGGTAAATTTCTTTTCTCCGTTCACACCAGCCCGCTTAGAGTATAATGCCATAGGCAAACAGTCTAATCATGATAGACCTGTAGTTGCCATCATTTTTGCTATTTTCTCTTTCCTCATTTCCTCCTCATGCTTAATAGGCAGACCTGAAGCTGTCACAAACCTGCTCTCTCTCACTCTTTCAACTGACAATGGACTGCTGCACTGGAAAAGATGGCTGCCGCTGAGACAAGCTGGATTGTTCAGCTCTGACAATCCACTAACTTAACACTTAATATTAAGTTTTGTGAGTCATTAAACATTTCTATTCTCCAATTTGGGGAGTATTTTGAAATAAAGGTTATCTGGGAGCCTTCTGTAGGGCATTTTTGGACAGCCATCTAGGCCTGGACTCTGACCTGTTTAACTCAACAACCCAAGCTGAAAAAATACAAAACAATGGCAAAGAAGATAGCAGATTTGGAGGAGGTGAAAAAATCACTAAACTTCATGACTGAAGAACTAAATTCTGTGGTCAAGCAAAAAGACTTGCTGAAGTTAATTGATGAAGTGCGGCAACTAAAGGACACAATCAAAGAAAAGGACAAGAAGATTGAAGAACTACAAAAGAGAGTGGATGATTTGGAGCAATATACAAGGGTGGATGACCTGATAACAGGATTGGGGACAAAGCACCGCACCTATGCCAGAGCCACCGCAGATGACAAAGATGGTGAAGACGCACCAACAGGTGAACTGCACACTCTTGAACAGCAAGTCATTCACTTCTTTAACAGCAAAGACATTCCTCTAGAAGGTAGGAACATCTCTGCATGCCACACAATCCCTCAGAAACAAGGGACCATCCCAAAGATTATTTTGAGATTTGCTAACCGCAAACACAAAGTTGAAGTCCTAAAGTCAACAAGACAACTCCGGGGCACAGGTGCTTATGTAAATGAACACCTCACAAGAAAAAATGCAGAACTTGCGCGACAGGCAAGAGTGCTGAAAAAACAAAACAAGATCCAGGGTACATGGACAGGGAATTGCAAAGTAATGATCAAACTTAATGGATCTACAGAACAAGCCAAGATAATTATAATACGAGAAAGTGAAGACTTGGACAGATTTAGATAAATGGTTTGCTCATGGATTGGGAAATTACCTGCATGGTATCAATCTTGTAGGATGATAATATTAAATCAACAACATGGAGGAACAAACAAACTTCAACACTTTTGAGTACCAGGAATATAAATCATACGATCTAGAAACAGACATTGATCCTGATGGCTATTTGTTGGAGAAACTAAAACTGGACTGTGGATATTACTCGGAAAACGAAATTAAAGCATCATCAGAACAATTTTCAATGATTCACTTCAACAGCAGGAGTCTCTATAAAAATAGCACTAAAATACAAGACTATTTAAACGGTTTTAAATTTAAGTTTACTGTTGTAGCAGTGTCCAAAACGTGGTTTCGTGATGATAAGGAGTTTGATTTTGAACTGGAAGATTATGATTTGTTTAAACAAAATCGGACAAAAAAAAGCGGGGAGGAGTTGCCCTTTTTGTGAAAAAGGGTATAACATGTAAGATTATTAAGAATATGACAATGGCTGTTGATGAGTTGTTAGAGTGTGTTTCTGTTGAGATACAAAATGAATCGGTAAAGAAAAGTATAATAATTAGTTGTATCTATAGAACTCCTGGATCATGTATTGATGAGTTATACTCAAAACAAATTAACAAAAGTCTTTTGGTGTGTGGTAATTTTAATATTGATTTATTGAAATCATGTGAACACACCAAAACAAAAGATTTTGTAAATAATATGTTTGGTCTTGGAATGTACCCTTTAATATCAAAGCCAAGTAGAATCACAACTGACAGTGCTACATTGATCGATAATATATTTGTTAACCTAATGGACAGGAAAATTCAAAGTGGGTTACTTCTTATAGACACAAGTGACCATTTGCCAGTTTTTTTTAGTTCTAGAAAACAAATTGAAGATTCTAAAAGGAGATATATATAAAGTAAAAAGAATGAGAAACCCACAGACAATTGAAACCCTTAGTAGCGCTTACTAATTATGATTGGAGTGAAGTTTATGTTGAAGATGCAAATGATTCATATAATGCTTTTCTCAAAACATTTATGGCATTTTATAATTATTTTTGCCCACTGAGGAGAGTTAAAATAAAACACAAGCATAAACTGAATCCATGGATGACAAAATGACTCCAAAAATCTTGTAAAAAGAAAAATCAACTAAGGCCAACTAAGGAAAATGAAGACAAGTATAAACTTTATAGAAACAAATTGACAACCCTTATAAGACATCAGAAACAACACTTTTATAGTATCTTCCTGCAAAAGCATAAATCCAACATAAAAGCTACCTGGGATATAATCAAGGAAGTAATTGATCAGCATTATTCCAAAGATCAATTAACACACATAATTAAAAATGATGGTAATGTAACACATCATGTGCTAGAAATTGCAAACGAATTTAATACATTTTTTGTCAATGTAGGGCCAAACTTGGCAACGCAAATACCACATACTCTTGCTTCAGATGTGTCTCTTGAAAACAACAAGAAGTCAATGTTCCTTAGGGCAGTGTGTGAAAGTGATATCTTAGAAGTGGTCAACAAATGTAAACAAAAGAGATCTATGGATTGTAATAATATTGACATGTCATTGATCAAGGAGATAATTGAATGCATTTCTAAGCCTCTCACACATGTGTGCATCAGATTTGTAACTGGTACCTTCCCTGAGAAAATGAAGCTGGCCAAAGTGCTACCTATCTACAAAGATGGTGAAAAGCAGCGATTATCCAACTACAGGCCAATCTCATTATTGGATCAATTTTCCAAATTACTTGAAAAATTATTTGTTCAACAACTGGATCGTTTTTTAGAACAACATAACCTACTGTGTGACCAACAGTATGGTTTTCGATGTAATAGATCAACATCCCAAGCTGTAATGGAGTTAATAGAAAATGTAACCTCAGCTCTTGACAACAAACGAAAAGCACTTGATACCATTGACCACAAATTACTTTTACAAAAATGCAATTATTATGGTGTGAGAGGCCTGGCAAATGCATGGCTAAAAGCTATCTGAACAATAGACTTCCATATGTTGAAATCAATCAGACAAAATCACAATTTGAAACTCTAATTTTTAGGATCCCCCAGGGCTCTGTTTTGGGGCCGAAATGATTTATTCTTTATTTAAAGGATATTTGCAAAATATCTAAAATTTTGAAGCTGGTGATTTTTGCAGATATTACCAATTTGTTTTGTTCAGGGTACAATATAAATCAGTTAATACAACAGGTTGAAAGTGAATTGACTTTAATTAAAAAATGGTTTGATTTAAACAAGCTATCATTGAATGAGAAAAAAACTAAATTTATGATTTTTGGGCCCAGTGGAACAAATTCTAATTTGATATTGTACTGGAACGGGATCAACATAGAGAGGGTTTACGAGACAAGATTTTTGGGGGTGATTATTGATCACCAGATTAGCTGGAAACCACATATTCAATACATCAAGAGTAAAATATCTAAAACAATTGGTATACTTAATAAAACTAAACACTTGTTAAATATAAAATGTTTTGCATATATTGCTCCCATACCTATCTTACTGTTCAGAAATGTGGGGAAATGCATATAAAACGCACATAGATCCAATTATTAAGTTACAAAAAAAGGCAATAAGACTAATCAATAAAGTGGGATACCGTGACTCTACTAAGGAGCTTTTCATAAAATCTAATATTTTAAAATTTACGGATATAGTCAAGCTAAAAATACTTGAAATCTTATTCAGAGCTGTAAAAAAAGATCTTCCTACAGGTATTCAATCTTGATTTAAATTAAGAAAAATTTGCTATAATTTAAGAGGACTGCTTCGATTTGAAGCAAGAAAAGCAAGAACTAACATTAGACAAAGATGCGTGTCAGTTATTGGTGTAAAAATGTGGAATGACCTTAATGATAAACTGAAAGTAATTACAACACGACCGATATTTAAAAAGACCTTGAAATTTGAAAGAATTAATGCATATGTATAAATGTTATAATTGGAAAAGAGAAAAATAAATAAATAAATAAAAAAAGGGAAATGTTATTCATTTTGATTATTGAATACATGGAAATGAGAAAAAAGCAAACCTTATTTAAGCAAATATGAATTTTTGCTTTGTGAGTATGTGTATGTATGTTTATATGTATAATATGTTTAAATGTATATTAAGTAAGTAAAGGATTTCATTTATTTAGGTATAAGTAAATATACTTTTAATCAAATATATGTTTAATCATAAGTAAATATTTATTTTATTGTTGTTCATATTTTGTATTTTATATTTTATCTTATTTTTAGTTCTTCTGATTGCTGACGGTTTTTCTGTCACTTCTCCTGTACTTAGTGTCTCAAACTTACCCTGATCTTTGATAACAACTGCCCATGCTGCGCTTAGTCCTCCATTATCTTTTCTGAAACAGCAGCCGTCTACATACAAGTCCATGTCTGGTCGGTCCAGTAGTTTTGCATGCAAGTCGGGTCTCACTTTAATGGCTTGCACTGTCAGTGGAATGCAGTCATGTGGGTTTTTGTCATTGGGAACTGCTAAACAGCTCGCTGCATTAACTCCTTTGTGTGTGTACGTTATGTTTGGCGCTTTTAAGCCGTCCTCTACTTTTCTCAGTCGAGAGCCTGATAGAGTAAACGCGGATGATGCCCTGCCACTAGGTGTTTTTCCTTTGCTTTTACATTTGTGGGGTACTGGGGTACCCACACCGGTGGTCCTGGTTTTACCCTAAATCTGGGTGGCTCTGGCGGTTCACATCGTCTTACGTCATTCTTTCCCTGTGCCCTAACTGTGCTAGGTATTCTTCCTAACATGGTTTCTGTCTGTTCATGATCTGTACTTTCTCTGCCATGTGTTCGTGATTACCTTTTTCTCTAATTCTGACTGCGAGGTGGTGTGATGAGTGATCTTGTACACCTGTCCTTCTTTAGAGTATGTCACTGCAGGCATTGTGGTTTGTTCCCAGTCCTGTAACTGAGAGGCGGTTTTTACCATGGGCCCTAAATCTTTAGCCTGACTTCCTGCTCCTAATGCTAAGCTAATATGGGGTGCTGCAGTGTCACCCATGTTGTACCACTCTTCCTGTTCTGCAGTGAGCAGGCCTTTCTTTGATACATATATACAGTCCGAAGTCAGTGTCCAAGGGGAACCCTCTACTTCCCTAAATCTTTCCTCATACACTTCTTCAGTTTGGGTGCGGTCATAGAGAAGAGTACAGTGGGAAATGTCAGGGACCGGTTCATATGGGTGCACTGAGTGAATCCACGCTTTCCATTGTTGATACAGGTTCAAAACATTAGTAATTGGCGGGTCTGGGTCTTCTTTCAATCGAGCCCAGTAAACGTTGGCCGACTGTTGCTGCTGATCAGGATCTTCCCCTAGGATCCATTGTTCATTGTTACATCTTGAAGTATTTGTCTCTGAAAAGAGAGAGGAGCGACCTGCACGTCGTATGGCTCGACCTTGCGAACGCCTATGGCTCGGTACCACACAAGCTGGTTGAGTATGCCTTGGAATTCTTCTACATGCTAGCGAGTGTCAGTAACATCATAGCCAAGTACTTCAACAACCTGCACATGTGCTTCTCCGTAGATGACTACTTGACGGGATGGCAGCAGTTGGAAGTCGGAATCGCAATGGGCTGCTCCATATCTCCGATCCTCTTTGTGGCAGCGTTTGAGGTGTTGCTCATCGAGCGAGGCTCGAGCGAGGCCAATTGCCAGAGGCCTGAAAGCACCATCAGGAGGGAGACTCCCCGCTCTGAGAGGGTACATGGATGATGTGACAAGCATCTTACAAACCGCCCCATGTACAGCACGACTCCTCAAGCGTTTCGACGAACTGACAGTCTGGGCAAGGATGAAGATCGAGCCTGCCAAGTCAAGGAGCCTTTCGATCAGAAAAGGGGTGAGGGATGACAGGACGGTGTTCACAGCTGGAGGAGAGAACATACCACTCCTGGCAGAGCAGCCCATCCGGAGTGTAGGAGCCATTTTTAACCTTTTTGTTTCAATTATGAATTCATTCTAATAATAAGTGCTCTATGTCCTATATATCCTTTACAGGTCAAAAGGGCATTAAATAGGAAGGTGACCTGGTGGAGGTGTGGCTGACTGGGAGCACACAGCTTTTTGACCTTGCTGTTTGCCTGCTGCTTGCTACCCGCTGGATTGACTTTGTGCTCAGAGATTTAACAAATATCCAGTCTTCCTTATACCCCACTTACAAGTTAAACTATGTTTTTGTTACAATAAAATACCATCTATTTTTCAACTATACTCCTTGGATACCTTTTTTGATTTTCTACAAACACAAGCGTCAAAAGATTCCCCCAGTCAACATCATTGTGACAAAGAAACAAACTAAGGACAAATAGTCACTACATTAGTCAAGAAGCTCGCTTTTGGATCTTGAAAACCCTGTGGATTACTTGGATTGGAGTTCCGAAGCTGCGCAAGGAACCAGCCGCTAACGAACAAAGGAAAACCGACGCCGCATGCAAAAGACGCCGAAGAGGTGGTAGGCCGATGCTACTTTAAGTTGTTAAATCAGAAGAAGTTAAGGACTAAGGAACCAAATATTGGATGATTTCGTTAGATATAAATCTCGAAGATTAAGTTACTAAACAGAACATTTGAGAAGCGTTGCTTGTTAACGCACGCACCTTTTTAGATTTAAAGTGATAATGAAAAGTCTAGTTTTTGAAGACGTGAAATAATATTTTTGGAAAGGATACTTAGTTTTGGTGAATATTTTTACGTTGGATTTTTTGGACACGATGGATAATCAAACAGAAAAGAATGAAGAAACGTGTTTGCAAACTGAAAAATGGAAAACGAACACGAAACTGAGAGCGATTTGCGTAATGCATGAAAGATAAAGCTTGGACTGCTTACACGCAAAATGAACTTTATAAAATACATGATGCTGAAAGAAGAAACACATGTTAATGAAGTAATGGAAGAAATGGATAAGTACGAAGAGTTGATGAATGATTTTGAAGATAGACATAAGGAGTATCAGAACGTATTAAGTCAGAAGGATCGCGAATTGGATAGTGAAGCGTGGTATAAACCTAAGAGAAAAACTAATAGGATATTCGTTGAGGACGTTGAAGAATGGCTTTATGCACACGGAAAGAAAGGAGAAGAAATAGGCCCAGATGACAGTGTTTCTGCAACTCTCGGCAAGAAAGCAGAAGATGCGAGTACAAAGATCTCCGTAGCCTCGTCTGCGTTAGGACGTGCGGCAGCAGAAAAGGCTGCGCTAGAAGTTCAATTGACGGGTCTTTAAGAAAAACATTGCATAGAGAGTGAGGAGGCCGAATTGACTAAAAGACAGGATATTTTGAGGAAGCAAAAGGAAATGTTAGCCCTCAGAACTGAATTGGATGCTGCTATTGCCAAACTCAATATATTAAGTAAAAGTGACAGAAATGTTTCAGTGGGAGATGAAATGAATGAGCATTTAGATAAATCACTCAAATTACAAAAGACAAAGGAACTAGGAAAGGAGAGTGAACCAAAAATAGAAAATGTTCATACAAAAATTCAAGATGCAAGTGTCAGACTTAAAACTCATGCCCTCCCACCTCAACCAATGCAACTTTATGCCCAAAAAGAGCCCTACTTTCTGCTCCTCTTGGTCCTCCCACTGGGATCCCACAGGATACTGCTCAGCTCTACAACATTCTACAGAGGCAAAATGACATCACAGTTTCATTGATAAAGCAACAGGACAAATCATTCATGCCACGAAAGGAGATGATGGTATTTAATAATGATCCAATTGAGTACAGATCTTTTATCACTTCATTTGAGCATATTATTGAGAGCAAAATTGAGCATGCAAAGGATAAACTGTACTATCTAGAGCAATATACGTCCGGTCAGTCTAGAGAGCTGGTTAAAACTTGTCTCTTCTTAGATCCAGATAGAGGCTTTGCAAAGGCCAAATAATTGCTCCAAGAGCACTTTGGAAATGAGTATCAGATATCCAGTGCATATATTAACAAGGCATTGTCATGGAACCCCATTAGAGCTGAAGATTCCCAAACTCTGAAGTCATATGCTCTGTATCTCAGAGGTTGTTTGAATGCCATAAATGAGATTGCATACATGGATGAATTAAATCTGTCCTCCAATCTGAAACTATTGGTCAGCAAATTGCCTTACAGATTAAGGGAGAGATGGCGAGTTGAGGTGTGCCAATTTCAAGAAACAACCAAGCGCAGAGTCACATTCAGAACCTTAGTTGAATTCATCGAAAGGCAAGTCAAAATCTTGACTGATCCTGTCTTTGGTGATATACAAGATCCTTCACCAAGAGCATGCATCGTAAAGCCCACACAATCAACACCTGCGAATCCCAAATTCACTGACAAAAGCTTCACAACCAATGCTACAACTGTTGATCAGGTCAGTCCTACTCTCAAACAGAGGAATAGTGCTTTAACAGTCCAGCATAAGCCATTCTGTCTGTTTTGCTCAGGAGAACATCTACTGGGAAGCTGTTCATGGTTCAAAAGGAAACGTCACACTGACAAAATCTCATTTTTGAAAGAGAGAGGAATTTGCTTTGCATGTCTCGTTACAGGCCATATGAGCAAGGAGTGCACCCAGCATCACTCATGCACTATTTGCAAGAGACCACATCCTACAGTACTGCACATAGGAAAAGTGGGGCAGAACAAAGGAGCAGAAACAACTAGAGGAGTGGCCAATGAAGAGCCAAGAAAGGTGAACACAGGACAGGTCTCTCTGAAGGAATGCAGTCATACTGGGGCCGGTGACGAACAGTGTCTAATGTCCATTGTGCCTGTGAAGGTAAAATTAAACAAAGGTAACACAGTAATACAAACATATGCATTTCTTGACCCTGGCAGTTTACATTTTGTACATATAAATTAATGCACCAACTAAATGTACAAGGGAAAAGAACCAACATCTTGTTACGCACAATGGGCCAGGAGAGAACTGTGTCAACCAATGTCATCACTGGACTTGAAGTAAGTGGACTTCACACAAATGTGTTCATAAATCTGCCAGAGACATACACACAAGCAAAGATTCCTGTGTCAAAGAGTCTTAGAGATATCCAAATTTCCACCATCGATGCAGACATTGATTTGCTGAATGGCACAAATGCACCCAAAGCCATAGAGCCCTGGCAAATTCTGAACAGTGAAGGAGACGGCCCATATGCTATGAGAACATTGCTTGGATGGGTAGTGAATGGCCCATTAGGAACAGGTTCTAGCAATGTCATGCCCTCCCATACAGTCAACAGAATATCAGTGCATAACCTGCATGAGATGCTGATTGCCCAGTATAACACTGATTTCAGTGAAAGGTTGTCTGAGGAAGTGAAGGAAATATCCGTTGAGGATAGGCGTTTTCTGAAAATAGCAGATGAATCGGCCACAATTGTGAATGGACATTACAGTCTTAAGCTACCTTTCAGAAAAGATAATACTGTGCTTCCCAATAACTATTGCATTGCAGAGCAACGTCTGCAGAGCCTGAAAAAGAAATTCAATAGGAATCCGTCATTCAAAGGAGAATATGTGTTAAAGAAATTCTCTGGAGTCCTCAGTGTTTCTCAAATCATATCTTTACTAAATACTGCTGCAGACAGGAGAGATCAGACCAACAGCCGGGTCTCTATCATCTCTGCCTGTCCCCAAATTTCTTCAGCAGATATACAAGTCAGATCAAAGCCTCTTACAAACACAATGACATTAGAATAAACAAAACACACTACCCCATGTTTATGAGTTATCAGTATTTACGACCCCCCTTTTGTCACCATTTGCAATCCCCATGTGACTCCTATCCACAATCCCCCAGCAGTCATTCTCAGCTTGACTGTTATGCTAATCAAGGATTTACAATCATAGATAAATAAGGTTTTGGTTATTTCTCACATTCCCCCCTTTTGACACAAAGTGTCAAATAATTTTTTGGAAATAACACAATATCATCAACTAACTCTTTCTTTGACTACACACTACAAACATTAGTAGAGGTTCACTCTTAACTCTCCGAATATGACAAGGAAAAATAAAAACAACGAAAAACATTATAACAATTTCTTCATCTGAGCCACTATATAGGTTTCTTTGCTTTATTTTGCCTCATTAGATGCCATGGATGCCATTTTCTTCTCTCTTCCATGTCCTGGTGTCAGAGGTTACCAGCACTTAACACACCGTCGGAAACAGTCTTTACCACTGTCCCATGTTCTTCTTTAGCACCATCATCTGCAATGGCGTTGCCCTGTGAAAACTGAGTTGTTATAGTCAGCGTGAACTCTTTTAACTGTAAACAGGTAAAAGTGTTAGAGACAAAAGGTTAAGAACAAAAGGTTTTCCTGTAGGAGTGAGAATGCCACAGTTTTTCCCAGAGTGTGAAAGTTAGGGACAATATTAAAGCATATTGTGACTCTGACACTGTATCATCTGTTGCCCCTAGAAAGAAAAGTACAGATTAATACAAATAACTCTTGGCTTTAGCAGACGAGTTATTTGGCAGTTTAGTTCAAAGGCAAACACAGAAAGAGCAGTTAGATGGACTCCTCGCAGAACCATCTATGAAGAAAAACAGAATTATCGTTAGACACTATGTATCAAACAATGCTTTCCATGGTTTTGATCCACTGTGAAACATTTCCATCCAAGAATGGTTCTTCATCTTTAGCTGTTGGATCAAAAGCTCAAAAATTAAGACAGTACAGCGCTTCAGGCTGACATTAAACATTAGTGTGACAATGAGTATCATGCATAACGTGCACACTTCGAAAATACAATAGGGTCAGATGTTAGTGTTTGTTAATCGACATAAAACTATTGACATACAATTATCATGCAAAAATTAAAAAGAAACAATCAGAGCTCGATTAGTTAGGTCATTTTAAGTCGGTACAGGCTGTTTGCCTCAGCAGTCACAGTCTAAAAAGTCAGTCATTGGCCAAGTTTCTTTATACAGGGGGAGATCTCCACAGAAACATAATAATAATTCATAAGTGGCAATAGAATTTAATATATTTATTTATTATTTAATTTAAAAACCCATCCAGTTTTTATGGATGCAGTCAGGACCCACTTATTATCATTATTAATAATATTATCCTTATTATTATTGTTATATCTAATGCTTCAATTTGCAAAAACAAGACGTATGTTTCTGAAAACTTCACCATCACTATGGCAGTTTTTTAAACCAGGTTTTCTCAGAAAACTGTACCATTAATTCCAAAAATTAAAATACCATTGAGAGTGAAAGCAAAAAACCCAGAATAATGAGTCAGGATTTACAGTGATGCATCAATATTGCATTTTCTAAAATCAATCACCAGAAACTCAAACCTGTGACATCTATGATGCCTATTCAGGTAAAATGGGAGGTATATTTGAGATATTCCACAATGGTACCTTGTTTTATGAGAGACAGAATGACAGGATCTATGCCTTCAACAGATTCTGGGCTACATGGATATTGTCTTTTGCATGGGCTGAACAGTAACAGGAATTGCTCTTTTTACATTTCCAAAATCAAATTTATCTTGAGCCCACAATTTCCCAGGTACTTGTTGAAACCAATGCTTCCTCTTCAGTAGTTAATGTCATTAGTGTCACCTCATTTGTGTATGTGTGAATTTTTCGATTGACTGCTGCTTTCATGTTTACAGGATAAGATGTGATTTTCATTAATGGGGAGTAATAACTACCATTTGGTCTATTTTGCCAGTCTGTCGTCAGTAAAGCTGCCTTAACCCAGGGTTCCAAATTGGTCCATGCAACATCGGATTTTTTTTTTTCCAGTGGAATGTGAGGCACAGACCCTGGCATTGAAAACAAGGTCGACTGAGTTTCAGACAGACTTACTGACGCAGCTGCGAACTCTAAACCCACAAAAACTGTATCCATACCTATGTCCTCCTTATACCCTCCAACATTCCATGTATTTTCATAGGTGTAATCTTTAGATTTTTGTGAGAAATGTGACACACACTGCAGATACTTAGGTGTCTCTGTAATCTGTGGTATCATGGACAACAGTTTGTCTATATCCTTTAAATTTAGTCCAAGAATTAGGTCCCAAGAATATTGATAATCACTCCCAGAAACGGAGACAGGATATAGACCAGCTGTGGCACATGTCACCTTGATTCCTGTGGAATCACAATGTACATCAATGCCTAGAGCACACATAAGGTCACGTGCTAACAAATTAACAGGAGAAGGAATTGATGCTCACCTCTGTAATCTCCAAACCATACAGTCAGTGGCTGAGACAATTGCTCAAAGCCTGGAACCCCTGAAGCTCCTATTGTCTTTAAGAATTTACTTGTTTTGGGTGCCTCAGGGAGCAATTTGGATTGGATAACAGAGACTTGTGCTCCCGAATCTACAAGGAATGTCACATTAATACCTTTATGTTTAATAGCAATGTAGGGGGTGTTTTAGAGTCTTGTGTTAAGTGTATATATTGTTGATATGTGACAACTGGATTGTCACTATCCTCAACAGTGTCTACATGTGTATATGTGTCTATGTGTTGTATTCTCTGACCTGCCTGCCCCAGAGACTGCACAGAGAGACCTCATGGTGGTGCTAATGGCCATGATTCCCCTGGATTTTGTCCTCCTCGCTGGTCGGATGTCATTGTAGGACAATCATATGACAAATGCCCATGGCCCCCGCAATTGTAGCACTGTGTCTTGTATCTGGCTCGGCTGTTGGTGCGCTCCTGGAAATCCTGGCTTGGACCCAGTCTACGCCTCCCTCTGATGTTGGGTTGGTGCGGCTTCCATTTCTTTTCAGGATTATATGCCCCACCCTGCTGGTAATACATCAGTTGAGCAGTCTGAAGTTCTTGTGTCTGTTTAGAGTCCAAATCTACCTTATTTCGTTCGGCGTGTAGAACATGTGTCCAAACATTCGCTATGGTCCCAGTCTCCCATCCAACACAGGTAGCCATGACACGATCCTTGAGGCTAGGATGAAGTCCATTAATCAAAGCTGTTTTCAGCAAATCATTGTATACCTCATTGTCTGCGTCGATGCCGGAGTGAGCTGCGAAAACAGATTCCATGCGAGTGCGATAGTCACCTGCTAACTCACCCTCCTTTTGTTTTGTGTTGTGGATCTCAGGCCAACACACTCTTAAGGGGAAAGCAGCACGGACAGCTTCAGCCAGTCTGGTCATCATGTCATTGAAACACATTGATCCAACAGATGGGGATGAAGACCAGTTGGCCGGTCGGATGTTGGCCCATTTGAGCTTAAAGCACCTCCGACACACAACTTCTACCTCCTGCAGAGTTGGATTATACATTGTTAACAGCTGTTGCATTGCCGCCACCCATTTCTCACCTCCAGTTTTTTGAGGATCCGGCAGTTCTCCTGCAATCTCCTTCAGTTCATCCGGTTGCCACGGCCTGTAAACCAATACTTCTGGCTCCCAGTGAGCCTGTGCCTCTTCATCTGTTGGCCGTGGCTGTGGATTTGTAAACGTCAGCATAGGCATCTGGTGGTGTCCTTTGTCTTTGTGACCCCTGAGCCAGTAATTGAAAGAAGGTGCTACTGGAGAAGAGACATCTCTGGGAGAGGTGGTGTTAACTAGTTGATTGGTAATTCCAGTCTGTTTGTTGTCACTCCTCGGTGTTGAAAGATTTGACAGATCAGGGTACAGCTCTGGTTTCTCCTCCTTCTCCCCTTCACTCTTTTGGGGGTAGTCCTTGTTTTTTTGTCTCTGAGGAAGGAGGGGCTGCAGACATGGGGGCACCATATGGGGAGGCATATTCCATTCTTTGGCCCTACGTCTTTGTTTTTCTTTCTTTGTATCACCTTCTTCTCCTATTTCCTTTTTTAACATTAAACCTGCAACAGACTTAGCTTCCCTAAAAGCTGCTTCTCTTTCCCATTTTTCAAATGCTTGCCAGTCTATAGTTTTTCTTACTTTCTTTCCCTTTTTCTCTTCTAACAACACTCTACACCTTTTCAAACAATCAGTGCTCAATGTGCCTATTATAGGAAAAACTTCTTCAGTCAAATGGTGCCACAGTGGAACATTTTCAACAACACTTTTACCCCATTTCTCTGCCATTAATTTAGAAGGACCCGTAAGAGGATCAGATACTGACTTGAGTTTCCCAGTTTTGTTACCCATGTTGTCTATTGATTCACTTAAACGGATGTTCTTTTCACTTTCAATGGGCTTATCAATCACTCAGACTATTTCACACACGCTGATCTTCCCATACAAAGATGGTTAGATCTTATCACACATCCACTAATTTCGGATAACCTTTCAGCCAGGTGGTTTATACAACACATTCGTTACGAGCAACGCACCCTTTATTATCCAAACTGGATATTTAGACACTGAAGTGAATTACCACAAAGTTTATTTTTCTTACCACATTCATACGCCCATTTTATTGTAGTTGGGAATCCCTACACTCATGCAAATTATATTTGCATTTCAAAAATTTCTACTCCTTTAAATAATTGATTCATAAATCATTTATTTTTTTCCTAAATGCTTGTGTATTTTCCAAAACACTTCTCTCAATTGTTAGGTTGCACCAACCTCTCACAACACATTATATTCATTTATGTCTATTCAAGACATCACTTATATAGCTTTAAGTGCATATATATATTTTTAATGAAACTAGTTCTACAAAATAAAATTACACAGAAAATATGAAGACGGTCCAATCTCCAAACGGGACTCATTGGACCTTGATATTCAACCCTACAGGATTTATAGAATATCAGACAGCAGACCACATTGTCTCGAACTGTCACCTAGGATACCTCGCCTTCTCAGAGCCTCAAAATCACACAGAAAATGAAACTAGTCTTCAAAACCGCAAAGGACATGAAGACGGTCCGACCTCTACAAATAGACTCGTCGGACCTTATATTCAAACTCACAGGAATTACAGAATATCTTGACAGCAGACCACACACAGGTTCTCGAACTGTCGCCTAGGTTTACACACACCTTCTTCTGAGCTTCAAAAACCCCACAAGTAAATGAAGCTTGTCTTCAAAATTACACACGAGATATGATCTAAAATACACTGTACTCACGTTAAAAATGGATGGAGCGTCTGCTGTCCAGCACCCATTCCTGACATCAGGCGGAATCCTGTCCTCCTTTGGTGGAGCAGAATTTTTCCTTACCGGTTTAACCTTCAGTCAGGACTCAGGCCTGATCAGCAGATCGTCCATCCCATCCTCGTCGCCAAATGTGAAAAAAATTCTCTTGAGTCCTCAGTGTTTCTCAAATCATATCTTTACTAAATACTGCTGCAGACAGGAGAGATCAGACCAACAGCCGGGTCTCTATCATCTCTGCCTGTCCCCAAATTTCTTCAGCAGATATACAAGTCAGATCAAAGCCTCTTACAAACACAATGACATTAGAATAAACAAAACACACTACCCCATGTTTATGGCCCCCGTGGAAGTTATCAGTATTTACGACCCCCCTTTTGTCACCATTTGCAATCCCCATGTGACTCCTATCCACAATCCCCCAGCAGTCATTCTCAGCTTGACTGTTATGCTAATCAAGGATTTACAATCATAGATAAATAAGGTTTTGGTTATTTCTCACATATGTCACATTCATGACTGGCGTGATCAGTAACGGATATGCAGAAAAGGTGCCAGAGGGGCAGCTGACAAGAAAAGATGGAAAGGTGTGGTACCTACCTCACCATGGGGTTTATCACCCAAAGAAAGGGAAATTAAGAGTGTTTTTTGATTGTGCAGCATCTTTCTGTGGAAAAGCATTGAATGCAGAATTACTTAAAGGACCTCACTTAACCAATAGCCTTATAGATGTGCTCAACAGATTCCGCCAGGAGCCAATAGCACTGATGGCAGACATCACCGCCATGTTCCATCAAGTGAAGGTCCCAGACAGTGATGCTGACTTCCTGCGGTTTCTGTGGTGGCCAGAGGGAGATGTGTCCCAACCCCCTGTGGAACACAGGATGACTGTCCATCTGTTTGGGGCTACATCCTCCCCAAGCTGTGCGAGTTATGCTCTTAGGAGAACAGCAGAGGACAACAGAGAGCACTTCAAGCCCAAGGTAATCGATACAGTTCTGCATAACTATTATGTAGATGATCTGTTGAAATCAGTGCCAACTGTACAGGAGGCAGCGCAACTCATTGCTGACGTCAAATCTGTCTGCCAAAGAGGAGGCTTTCACCTTTCAAAGTGGGCCACAAACAGCAGAGAAGTGTTGTCTCTCATTCCTGTGGAGGATAGAGCCAAAGAAATCATGGATCTCAATCTTGACAAAGACAAACTTCCAACTGAAAGGGCTTTAGGTCTGCAATGGTGCATTGAGAGTGACAACTTCACCTTTAATGTTAAGCCAAAATCACAGCCACTCACAAGAAGAGGAATATTGTCAATGGTCTATTCTATCTACGACCCTCTTGGCTTCCTTACCCCTTTCACATTAACAGCTAAATTCTTGTTACAGAAGCTCTGCAAGATGAACCTAGGCTGGGATGAAGAGGCGCCCCTCAGCATACGTGAACAATGGTCAAAATGGACAGCTGGTTTGACTCAAATTGCAAACTTCAAAGTGCAACGGTGCTTCAAGAGTAATGAATTTGGAAGAATAATGCATGCACAGTTGCATCACTTTACTGATGCAAGTGAACAAGGCTATGGAACTGTAAGCTATGTGAGGCTGGTCAATGGCAACAACAATGTCCATGTCACTTTCGTCATGGGAAAAGGGCGTGTAGCTCCTCTTAAAGGAGTAACAATCCCAAGGCTTGAACTCACTGCCACTGTCCTAGCTGTGAGGATGGACAAGCTGCTGAGATCAAGCTTACAGCTGCACTTAGACCATTCCATGTTCTGGACAGACAGCTAGTCTGTACTAAAGTACATATTAAATGAACATTCCAGATTCAAGACGTTTGTGGCCAATCGAGTTGCAGCAATAAGAGATGCCACAAATTTCTCTCAGTGGAAGTACTGTACATTGATTCCAAATCCAACCCTGCAGACGATGCAACAAGAGGTCAAAGTGCAGACAAATTCGTCCACAACAAGCGATGGCTGCATGGTCCAGACATTCTATGGAAAGAGGTACAGGAACAACAAGTGCAGTCCACCAACTTCAAAGAAAACAGTGCACTACCCCTGGATGACCCTGAAGTGAAAAGAACACACACAGTGAATGCAACCGGTGCAAGGAAGAAAACGCAACACAAAAAACGTAACAGAAAAGTGCCCTGTACAAACTTGACCCACATGTAAAGGATGACCTGGTAAGAGTAGGAGGCAGGTTAAACAAAACAACCATAGGGGAAGAGAGAAAATGTCCTGTCATAATACCAAAGAACTCACATGTAGCCACACTTATCTTAAGGCATGTGCACAAGACAACAGGACACGGGGGGGAGAAATCATATGTTATCTGAACTCCGTAAAAAATACTGAATAATAAATGCTAATTCAGCTGCCAGAAAGATTCTGACCAAATGTGTTGTGTGCAGAAGATACAGGGCCAGAGTTGGAGAACAAAAGATGTCCGATCTACCACAGGAAAGACTTCAACCTGACACGCCCCCTTTTTCTAACACTGGGGTGGACTACTTTGGTCCTTTCCAAATTAAGCGTGGAAGAGCACTGGTAAAGAGGTATGGCGTGCTATTCACTTGCATGACCAGCAGAGCTGTTCATATTGAAGTGGCCAGCTCCTTGGACACAAGCTCATGTATCAATGCTTTAAGGCGCTTCATTTGTAGGAGGGGACAAGTGAAGCACTTACAGTCAGACAATGGAACCAACTTTGTTGGTGCAAAAAAGGAACTGCAAAAGGCCTTTGCTGCAGTAGATCAGGACAAAATACAGAAAACACTGAGAGAATAAGGTATAAAGTGGACGTTTAACCCACCAGGCGCATCCCATCATGGAGGCATATGGGAAAGGCTGATAAGATCCACCAGACAAGTCCTCTGTTCTGTTCTTAAACAGCAAACCCTAGATGACGAGGGGCTCCTGACAGTCTTGTGTGAAGTAGAGACAGTCGCCCTGTAACAACAGTCACAACCGACCCCCAAGACTTGCACCCACTCACACCGAACGATCTCCTGCTACTCAAGTCCAAACCAACTCTTCCACCGGGTGTATTTGACAAGAACGACCAGTACACCAGACGCCGCTGGAGGCAAGTTCAATACTTAGCAAACCTCTTTTAGAGACGCTGGACACTGGAATACCTGCCGCTACTCCAGGAGCGTCAAAAGTGGAACACCAAAAGAAGGAACTTCCAATGTGGTGATGTCGTGTTGGTGGTCGATCCAGCTTCCTCAAGAGGTTCTTGGATTCTGGGCAGAATAATCAAGGTTTTCCCTGACCAAAGAGGACTTGTGCGCTCAGTGAGGCTCAAGACCCAGAACAACATCTTAGAGAGGCCAATCACGAAGTAATGCTTGATGTTGGAAGCAGACGAAGATAACATCTGAAGAATCTGGTCTAGTATTCTATGTTTTCTATATTAATTTTCATATTTAATACAAAAGCAAAATACTTAATTTAAGGCTCCTATTTTGAAATAATCTATAATTGTTTTGTTTCCAAATACAATTAGGGGCTGGTTGTGTAGGTGCCATTTTTAACCTTTTTGTTTCAATTATGAATTCATTCTAACAATAAGTGCTCTATGTCCTATATTCTGGAGAATCTGTGCCCTCTACAGGTCAAACAGGGCATTAAATAGGAAGGTGACCTGGTGGAGGTGTGGCTGACTGGGAGCCCACAGCTTTTTGACCTTGCTGTTTGCCTGCTGCTTGCTACCCGCTGGATTGACTTTGTGCTCAGAGATTTAACAAATATCCAGTCTGCCTTATACCCTACTTACCAGTTAAACTATTTTTTTGTTACAATAAAATACCATCTATTTTTCACCTATACTCCTTGGATACCTTTTTTGATTTTCTACAAACACAAGCGTCAAAAGATTCCCCCAGTCGACATCATTGTGACAAAGAAACAAACTAAGGACAAATAGTCACTACACGGAGTATACATCAGAGCTCTCAGACAAGCAGATGGGGAGGACGGTTCAGAAACAGCTGAGAGAGGGGCTCGCAAGGATCGACAACAGCCAACTTCCTGGGAAACTGAAAGTGTGGTGATACCACTTCACACTCTTCCAGCGTGTGATGTGGCCGCTGAAAGTAGGCGAAATTCCATCTTCCCTGTTCAGCAAGATGGACAGCATCTACAACAGGTACATCAGGAAGTGGCTGGGCCTCCCCCGCTGCTTCTCAGACACAGGTCTCTTTGGCAAGAACATCCTGCAGCTTCCTCTGAAGTCCATCAGCCTAGGATACAAGCAGGAGAAGACCCACCTTGTACTCGAGCTGAGGGAATCTAGAGACGAAGCGGTGAAGAGCGCAGCGGTGACTGTCTGCACTGGGCGGAAGTGGAAGGCCCAGGATGAAGTGGATCAAGCTGTCTCCAGGCTGCAACACAAGGAGGTTCTGGGAAGAGTTCAAGACAGCCGGGCAGGGCTGGGCTGGGGACAACCTGTCCAGTTCTGGTCTAAAGCCACAAGAGAGCAGAGGAAGACCATGGTGGTGGAAGAGGTCTCACAAGGGGTGAAGGACCACTACCTCATCAAGGCCGTGTCCCAGGGCAAACAGGGAGCATGGATTCAATGGGAGGATACCATCAACAGAGTCATAACCTGGGCCGACATCTGGCAAACCCCACAGTCACGGCTCAGTTTCCTCGTAAGGGCAGCGTATGACACCCTACCATGCCCTCGAAAACTCGCCCAATGGTTCGGAAGCGAGGGCAAGTGCTGCCTGTGCAGCAAAGACAATGCAGGTCTCCAACACATGCTGTCAGGGTGCGACATCGCGCTGTCGCAGGGGCGCTCCCGGCTGCGACACAATCAGGTGCTGAGGAAGTTGGCAGAGCAGCTGGAGAGATGCAGAGTCAGGGCGAACAACTCCTCAGATCCCCGTCGGCAAAACATCACCTTCATCAAACCAGGGGAGGCAGCGCAGAAGACAGAGGCGGGGAGGTCGGCACGTCTGCTTACCCCTGGGAAGAGCTGGGACATGTGCGTCTACCTGGACAAGCAGCTGGTCTTTCCAACAGAGATCACACAGACAACCCTAAGGCCAGACGTTGTGATGTGGTCCACAGCTGCCAAGAAAGTTCTAATCATCGAACTGACCGTGCCCTGGGAGGAGGGAATACCAGCAGCAGTTCAAGCGGGCGAAGTACAGCGACCTGGCAGCGGAGTGCAGAGGTGGAGGCTGGTCTGCGACCATTCACCCGGTGGAGGTCGGATGCAGGGGCTTCGTGGGGGGGTCTGTGATCCGTCTACTGACTGGATGCAGCCTGAAAAAGGCCATAAAGGAGTTGGCGGAGGAGGCCCGAGAAAGCAAGTTTCTGGTGTGGTTACGGAGGAGGGACAGTACTTGGGGCTCAACACCCCTCTGAGGTCAGTTGCAGGGATTGGCGTGGGGAGACGTCCCCACAGTGCTACTGCCCCCCTACCGCGAGGTGACCTGGCTTTGGGGGCGAAACATCAGTGGCACCAGCTGACGACCCTGCAGCTGACCTCAAAGTGCACTGGAGGAGGTGCGACAGGCAGAGATGCCAAGCAGCTTAGCTGTATTATCTAAAGAACAGTCTATTTTTTACCAAATTAGGGAAATGATCTTGCACCCCCTGTGGGCCACATAGGATAGATGCTTTCAATCTAACTAGGACATCTCTTCCTAGCAGTGAGATTGGGCATTGCAGCAAATATACATAGCTTTGATGAAACTGGTAACCAGCTATTTTAGTGGGGAGGGGTTCTGTGAAAGGGAGTGGCATTGGCTGTCCTCCAAATCCCACAAGGTCTATGGAATATTTGGAGGGGTCAGCCTCTCCCCTTGCCCTTGGGCACTAGTATTGGTCTGGATACCAGGTGCCTTGGGGCAACTGGTTACCTCGGGCCAGTTGTGGTTGCGGTGGCACATGCTGTTGTTGCTGCTGTGGAGGGGGTCCCCCTCTTGGTGACCCTCTATGGTTTTGCGGACAGGCTCCTGCCCAAACTGTCCATGACCTCCACACACGAAACACCCATTGTCCCCCGCCCCTGCCCCTTCCATAACCTCCTCAAGGATTAAAGCCTCGTCCTCTTCCTCCTCTATAATGTGATTGTGGTGGGCCCCATGGTCCTGGCGGGTTCCATGGTCATTTGGGAGGGGGTCCTGTATAAAATTGGCCTGCAACTGGGGCAACTGGAACTGGGGATTCCCATTGGCGCTGGCTCCCCCTGTTGTTGGCTCATTTGTGCTTGTGTCTTTGCTTTAGCTGCTTGTTTATGGCTTGTGCCTTCCTCTCTGGCTTTTGCTAACTGTAATTTGGTCAGTTGTATTTTCAAATTCTCTATCTCTGTTTTGCTCGCAGCCTTTCTTTCATCTGCTCTACGCATGTGATGTTGAAGTGTCCTCATCCATATGTGCAGTGGCTCTGTGTCTGCTCTGGGGTCATCCTCCATCTTTGCCTGCACTTCCTTATCTGTTCCTTTCATAACTGCAGCTTTAAACATCGATCCCTGCAGTGGATCTGACCCTGGGTTTGTTCCTGACCTTTCCTGCCAGTCTTTCCTGCATCTAAATCTAATTGGTCTGTTGTCCCTAATCCGTATTTCTGTCCAATTAATCCTCTCACATCACCTATGGTGGGATACCGTGACTCTACTAAGGAGCTTTTCATAAAATCTAATATTTTAAAATTTACGGATATAGTCAAGCTAAAAATACTTGAAATCTTATTCAGAGCTGTAAAAAAAGATCTTCCTACAGGTATTAAATCTTTATTTAAATTAAGAAAAAATTGCTATAATTTAAGAGGACTGCTTCGATTTGAAACAAGAAAAGCAAGAACTAACATTAGACAAAGATGCGTGTCCGTTATTGGTGTAAAAATGTGGAATGACCTTAATGATAAACTGAAAGTAATTACAACACGACCGATATTTAAAAAGACCTTGAAATTTGAAATAATGAATGCATATGTATAAATGTTATAATTGTAAAAGAGAAAAATAAATAAATAAATAAAAAAGCGAAATGTTATTCATTTTGATTATTCAATACATGGAAATTAGAAAAAAGTCAACCTTATTTAAGCAAATATGAATTTTGATTTTGCAGATTTTGAATTTTGCTTTGTGAGTATGTGTATGTATGTTTATATGTATATGTTTAAATGTATATAAAGTAAGTAAATTATTTCATTTATTTAGGTATAAGTAAATATACTTTTAATCAAATATATGTTTAATCATAAGTAAATATGTGATGTTTAAACAGTTAGAACTGTGACGTTAGGGTGGGCTAATAAAAGCAAGTTGCTTCAGCCAAATCCTTTTTTTGGTTGAAATTGTCAAAATATTATGTCATTTTATTTAACATCTGATGTATAACCAAAAATAAAATTAATTCATTCATTAATGGTGAGCTCTGTGCCTACGGTTAGACCAGCTTATTTCTGTAACCATATTCCAGCTCCGTCACTAAGTGGTGGTAGTTCTGCATTTATGTGTTCCTTGTCTGCTAAACTAAATGGTTTGTATATCAGCTGTCCTGTCCCTTATGAGCGCACCAGAGGCATCATGTGAGATTTACCACGTGTTCTAAACGCTACTGGTCCGTCTGCTCCATGCTGTGCCAGAAGTCGTAACTCATCTTCTAATTCTCTTCGATTCTTTTCCACTAATTCTTGCATCTCTACTAATGCCTGCATGTATACTCCCTCATCCTCACCATCACTCCTGTCCTTCACTTCCCCGCCCCTTCTTTTCCTTTCTTCCTTCATGTCTCGTCTAGACTTAGTTCCTGGTCCTCCGCTTCCGCATTCTGACCATAGTATCTCCTCTTCCTCCCCCTCTGAGCCAGAAGTCATCATACTGATTTTTTAGATTTACGTGTTTGTTTTTCAATCCCTCTCTCTTTCTCCCCTGTTTGTCGCTTTTCTGGCTTCTACAGTCATAGTCAGAGTGGTCTGAGTCAGTTAAGTCAGTCTCAGGTTTGGGTTTTCCTGCTTTGTGTCTGCGTCTTAGGTGCTTTTTCATTAAACGGCAGTTTTGTCCTTGTTGCTGCTCCCTCTATTTCTCCCTCTAACTATTCTCCTAGTATTCCTGACTTCCCATGTTCCCTTTCATACTTTTTCTCTTCCTCATACTGTCTCTCCTTCTCATACTGTTTTTTCCTCCTCCCACTGTCTCTCCTCTTCTGTCTGAAGTCTCACCCTCTCGGATTCACCTGTTATTATACTATAGTCATCCTCTCTTTCTTCCCTCTTTCTCGTATCCTCATAATCTGCGTTTCTTCTCATTCTTACCCTCATACTTCCTACTGCCTCAATCGTAGGTAACTGTAAAGACAAATCTGGATAAATGCTGCTTGAGGGTGGGGCTGACGTTGGCGGGGCTGGGCCTGGATAGGGTGGGGGTACTGTTTCTGCCTCCTTCTTTTCTGCCCTATTTCTCAGCTGTCTCTATACTCTCAGCTGCCATTCCGGCCATATGCAAATCTGCTCTTCGCTCCTCCCTCTTCTCCTATTCCTTCTCCTCCTTCTTTATCTTATGCCACAACCTACTAGGTCCATTTTTTCCGTTTCCCACTACTTCTTCACGTGCTCTGTCCTCCTAACTGGATAATTTTTACCATATTCTCTGGCTCGACTTCACCCCCACCTTTACACGTCTTTAAATATTCCTTCAAATCTGTCAATCTAGTCTTATGTTTCTTTTTATCCTGACTATGAGTAGGCCTTCCGGAAATGGCCTGTCCTACTACTCGCTGCCAGTATTCATCCCAACCTAATCCTGGGCCTGTAAGATACCTTTAATATAGCACATCATATTCCCAAAATGTGTATTTGCATTTTCATGAGAAATCTCTTAAAATTTGTTTATTTTTACCATTACTTTCTGTTTTTAGGCTTGTGCTTTTATTTTGATAGAGAGTGTAACCGGAAAAGAGAAAAAAAAGGACAACTTTACAGGAAGTTAAGTGTATTGCAAACGGGTCTATTAAAAGTGCAAAAACTTAAGGAAATGTAAACCGACAAGTTTGTTTAGCACCTGGCTGATAAGGGCACCAGGTTTGTCATCATTTTGTTTTAATGTGGTGCTTAATGCGTTATCATAACGGGATGTCCTTGCTTTGCATCCTTTTATACAAGTCTATTTTAAGCTATCAGTAACGCTGATTCAGAGCATCTGTCTTTCTGAAGGGGACAATTATTTCATTACACTGCTTGCTAGTATTTAATAAATACAGCATTATTTTGTGTGCATTAACAATCTTTGGAAGTTAAAGCTGCAAACTCACAGATCATTTTTTAAATTAAATATGTTTGTTTATTGCACTCTATTCTGAGTTTGTAATTAAGATAAAATAGGTTAAAAGGGATACTTCATGATTGTAAATGACAATTCATTTTCTGTAAAAGGTTAAAAACACACTATTTTGATATTGTTGTACATGATATTACATAGATGGTAACATATTATTTTTGTTTTATTCCATAGCTTTTACGGTGTGTTAACGGTGTGTTCACGTTGTGTTCACGTTGTGTTCAGAGTCTTCAAGGTGTCAAAAGATTCAATGGAGCAACGGTATCATCTATTTTGCCCAAAAATAAACACTTGTGAACCATCAGTTAAAGAGTCCGACCACCAATCAGCCGGGGACGCTACAGGGCCTGCCATAGTTATTTCAGCTGTTAAAGTACTATTCACAGGTATTTATTTATTCTTTATTCACACACACTCGTTATCCAGTCAGTGGATCTAGTCCCCAGTGATCCTCCCCTCACTCAAGCTTCTACTCTACCATGATGAGGGAAGTGAGACAATAAATCACTAGTTTTAATGACCAAAAGCCGAGTGTCACAGTCCCGTTATTTATGTACCCCCAGATAAGAGAAGACCAGTGGTGAGTTTAATC
Source organism: Echiichthys vipera (assembly GCF_963691815.1). Lineage (NCBI taxonomy): Eukaryota > Metazoa > Chordata > Actinopteri > Perciformes > Trachinidae > Echiichthys > Echiichthys vipera. Next base: position 1,677,381 of record NC_139849.1, read on the forward strand.
GTCAGGCTTTTCTTTGATGTCTGCAACAAGCTTCTACTGACAGTGTTTACCCATCAGGGGTTCCAGACCATCACAGAAACCTACTCCCACTTTTATCTGTTTGTGTTCTCTATTATCCTTGAAACCTCCCACACAACAATCCCACAAATAAACACAACTTTTAAGTATTTCTTATACTTTGGTTCCCAGAACCTTAGGTCCCAGACCTACAATTTTCTTTGGTTCCCAGAACCTTAGGTCCCAGACCTACAATTTTCTTTGGTTCCCAGAACCTAGCTCCCAGAGCTACAAGTCGGTGGCTTTCTAGGCTCACCACCCCCTGTGGCGCTTTTTAGTCCTTAATGCCTAATGTATATTCGAGGGTCTCTACAGCCCTACAGCCTTTCTGCGTTCCCTGAACGTCTTACTGAGCACCGTTTATGCACCTAGGACCTGTCGGGATTTAAGATCCTAACACTCCTTTACCTTTTACTCTTAATACTGATTCCAAATCAGTTTACCAGGCCTTTCTTTCAAATCGTCAGTCCACCGGCTAAATTTGGATCAAATTAACCTCTAGGAAACATACTGACTTTCTCCACCAATTTAGATTATAGGCCGAATCACAGTCTTTACTTCTTAAAAGAATAGGTGACTGCTTACCTTTCTTAGTGGTGGGCGCCCTTGTGGAGAAGTTCAGTCGGTCCCAGGAGGTTCCCAGTGACTCTGCTTGGTCACCGGTCCAAGCTCTGCAGCTCCTTTTACCTGAGCCTCCTTGTTAGAATCACGTCCGGGGTCACCAAGTTTCTCTGTAGGAATTTTAAGCACAATACTTTAGTCAAATCAGATGGACCTCACAGAGTATATATTGCGTAGTTCAAATTCTACAGGAGGCTTTCTGGAGTCAGCAGAGTCGTTGGCAGTTTAGTGCGCCAACAGGCATTTATTAGCAGAGGGACATCGGATGAGACAGACGTCTGGAGAAATGTTCTATTCTCTATCTAGAGTAACTGTGTGCAACACAGTACCCGTGATCAGAGGCAAGAAGTTCCTGATCTCTTTTCTATCTGCTCCAGCATATAAACTTGTTACAAAGGCGTGGTTATGTGTCTGCTTGTGCGTGCATATGTGTATTTCAGAAGTAGCCGCTGCTCCAGCTTCCATCTTCCTCCCCGCGCGTCGGGGTAACCTCTGTTTCCACAGGAATCTTCTTCTTTATCTGTGAAAGAAGCAGAGCACTCATCCTCCCTCGTACCTTGCCTCCTTGTATGGTTGTTGTTTGCGAACGGCGATGCTCTAATCTAAACTAGTTCCCAGGTGCGTTTGTGCAAGCTGGCTATTTCATTGTCTTTGTGACCTTGACTGACTGCCAAAAGTTTGTGTGCAGAAAAGCTTGAGTTCTTATTAATCATTACTAATACACACGCTAACACATGATTATTAATTCTTCACGGAATAGTCGTACAAGCTTTCGACTGTCGGGTCGACGTAGCACGCAATCAAGGCTAACAGGGCATCGAGATGGTGGTAGTTAGTCAACTCTACGTACATGGGTCTGGTGAAATGAGAGTCCTTGAGTCCAATCAGTACGTCAAATTTGTTGTGGACCACCGATTTCATGTTGACACGGTCAAGGGTCATCTTCTCGTGATCTGTCAGGGTCTTGTTCCTTAAGAGAAGGTAGTTGTACCACTGTGTCATTTCGTTAGTCACTTTGCTGGGGGTGATTCTGGGGTAGATGGTTAAGTTTTACAAGGGAGGAGAGGTTCAAGTTGGCTGGGCTGTGATAATTTCCCAGCTTAACTTTTTATTGTCTTTAAAATGAGTCGGTGTCCTACACCATGAGACAGTTTGCGGAAGGAAGCAATTCGTACATAGGCGATGTGATGGTAGGAGCTTTTCAGTGACCCACTCTCTACAGCTTACCGTTTTTATATATGTATATAGTCCCTCATGCGCTTGCGATGACCCTCGTCTAGGCATGGAGATATTAAGGGCTCTAACTGGGGTATCCTATGTCCGTACCTTTCCGCATCGACTGCGACCTGTATCCAATAGGACATGCGTGCCTCCTTGGAGTCTTCGGACATGGATACGTATTCTGTCTTGGCTATGGGGTCACTGAAATGTACACGATGAAGTTGTTTTGTCTTGTTCTTTTTGCTTTTTTTCCTCCTTTCTTTTTCTTATGTGCGCTCCTTTCCTTAATCACATCCCCCTCACCTGGATTCTCACCCTCTATCCTGCTACGTTGGTGCTGTTGATGAGTCCTGTGGGTTGAGCGCTCCTTAAGGATGCTGCGCAGGGTATCAATTCACTATATATTCACTTTACGATACTAAGGTACTATGAGTACCACTTTTCTGTAGTCTTCCCTAGCTCTGGTTATTACAACAACATAAAAATCGTACAACTTTTAATACAATTAAGCTCCAGGACCCCGTGATCATGTTCCGAGGGTCAGGCGGTGTGATGTGCACAAAGTCTATGGTCGATCACCGTTGGTACAAGGTTCAGGGTATCACCAAAACCTTAAGCACTATCACGTTTTACAAGAAGCGCTCATACGGTCACAACATGATAAGCATGGATCTGTTCAGGAGGGTTGTCAAGGACCTGAACGCCAATCCAGAGAGCTTGTTTGAGTGGGTTCCAGAGTTCATAGGACACCTGAATGCAACGATATCCAAGGGGTCGACATTCAAGGAAGCACTGCTGCAACTGTTCCGGTGCAAGGCCCTGACCCCAGAAGCTTGCAGACGCCTGTGGGACAGGAACCGTATGTCTAAGACAATGCGTGACGTAGGTCCCTTGTCTCGCCTCATTCTCACGCAACTCAAATCTCTTCGCCTATCTCCCATTTGTGCAGGCCTTAAGGTGGCCGGTATCCCAACGCCCGATAGCTTCAGCATACCCGGTCGCTACACATACCACAATGACCTTGCCAGAGTTTGCACGTCCGTCCATGACACATGGGGCTTCTACACCGAGGTCGACCTAGTGGCCCATGATGCTGTAAATGACAACATAGTGCTGCCGGAGATCAAGACCAGGAACAATGACATTCTGGACCGGGGAACATTGTGGCGATACAACATGCAGCTGTGGCTGGTTGATGTTCTCGCTCACGTACCCTAGCATGGCAGAGCGCTCTGCCGCTTACCTGGTGATAGTCAGACCAGGGACCAACCAGGTTACCATAAGGAATTGTTTAAGGCCCACGATTTCTAAGCGTGTACGCACAAAGTTCCCGTGGCTGAACTGTTTCTTTTCCCAGGTGCTTAACTGTTGGGCTCCTATGTGTGTGAACATGAGAGTCGAGACTCAGCTGGCCAACAACGACTTGTGTTACAGGACATACTTTTCAACCAGGAGAAAGTGAAGACCATGAAGACCGTAGGAAAGTCGATGGCCGGAGAGTTTGATGATGTCCTTCATGTTGAAATGACCAGAAAGGACACTGCTCGTAACGACAACGACGATTAAGGAATACACATACATGTAGCCTCCTCACGCCCAGTGGGACAGGTTGGTGGTGAGACATCGAATCAGGGCTCATATATCTCCAACTATAGACCAACCAGTGCTCATAAATCCCTCCCCGGCTCATGAATCTGTCCGGGGCTTACAAATACAACGGAGGCTAACAAAACCCACCAGGACGCACAAATCCAACCTAGACTCAGAAATCAATCCAGGATATATATATATATATATATATATATATATATATATATGTCTGTGTATATATATATCCAATGCTGTCCTAATCTCCCACATTTGGTCATCAGTGGTCAGATACAGCACGCTTAGACTGTCAGTGTACAGTATACTACACCATTTGCCTCTTGGTTTATCGAATAACACCTTTGACTGATATGGGGTTGAAACACAAGGCTATCCACGCAATGCTCGCAAACCCTCACCTGGCTCTGTTCGAATTGGTGGACGAGCCCCAGCGACAGGATTAGACTCTGATAGACCATCTCATGGTTATTCACAAAGTCAAGGAAACTGATTACATTGACGGGGATTCGCCCGCGTCCATAGTGAACATGGCTAGAACCCTTGCAGGTGTCTACATTTCAGAGAATTCAGGCAGCCAGTGTGTGGTGCTTGTAAAGGACGGGTGTAGGGTTCAGAAGCCAGCTGTGAGAGAAATCAGATTAAACCGCAGCCTTGTACCTCACATAGAGTTCTGTAAACTGAATCTGTATGCCATAGAATACACCATGATGAAACCGCAGACATGGGTATGAAAAACAAGCTGTTTCTAGTGACCGGTGCAAAGGAAGACTTCTCCAAAGACAAGCTCCTAGAAGGAACCTCAGTCGACAACATGGTATCATTGCACCAGAAGTACCTAGAATACCGCAGTGTGGATCCCTCCGAGTATGAGCTGTCTGAGGTAGATCCCAGTTACACAGAGGGCTCGATAGCCAGACCTGATGGACTTGAGGGCGTCTTCGTTGCGACGTTCGCGGACCCCGAGACTATAGAAGCGTCTTTAGTGTGCAAGCGTGTCTATCGTGTACAAGCACAGAGGCCGACATGCTGCTCGTGGAGTTGGCTAATGTTCTGAAAGGTAGTGTGACATTGTGCACCGGAGACTCCGATGTGGTTGCTGTGTTGACAGCTTGCGGCCGAAAAGGCCTTACGATGAGGATAGACAACAAGAGCTACCATCAGGATCGAGACATGCACATGTCTTCCTTTGGGGAGCTGCTGTTTGACATTCCTGACAACCACAATGTCAATCCACCATTTAGGGAGATGACTTCAAGTGAGGCTATGTTCTGAGTGCTATTTGACATCAACGCGACAGACGAAGAACACTTGCTACCATGGACTCAAACGCAGCATAACACATTCGAGGCCATTCTCGATGAGTACGGCAAGGTCAACAAGAAGGACGTAGCTAGGTACCTGTACATAGGTGGGATCAGGGGGTCTCTCTATGGTGTCTTCCTGTCTAGGTTTCTGAAGTCAGACACCAAGCATTTGCATGAGCTGGAGCCAACGAGTGTTCAGGTAAAAACGCGGTCCGTTACATCTTCGAAACGTTATTCCCCTTGTGTGACGAGAGTCCACGGAAGGGATCAAAGTCGGACAATCCCACATGTGCAGGTGAGAAGAGGAAGATCTCGTGTCTGGAGGAGCAGGAAGTCCCTGAGCTTGACCTGGACGATGTGGGTATTATGGTGGACCCTGGTAAAGAACAGAAAAGGGTTATGACCGGTATCAAGCGATTGAGTGGAGCTTACATGCGCGGTACGGTAATGAGGGGCAGTCACGGCTGCTTTTTGAGGTTGAACCGAGCAGGGCGACACTTTTTCATACGCATAAAAGACAATGTGATCCAAGATGCAGGTGTTTTTCATGGTGCTGTGCGGGACCAATTATAACATTAAGTGCCCATGGGCTTGGGAATAAAGAGGTTGATGATTGGAGCTGTAAAAAACTCCAAGTCATTTTCCTCAGGGTGCAAAACTCTGGAGGGTCTACTGTGGGGAGCCGGGTCCCCTGGGGACAGAGAATATTCTGATATGGGTATGATGCTGGCCGGTTTCACGAAGGTCCCTGCAAAGACCCAGTCAAAGTACTGGACTCAAGTGAATTGCGTATTGATGTTCAAGACCATGAAATACGTCTGTGAACTGTGGAACCTGAAGACACCAAGACCGGGGCCCGAGTATGGGTTCTCTGTGTGTGATGGCGTAGTCCACTTTGACTGTAGCGACACTGCGAATGATATGCACTGTGTGCCGAATGACATAAAATAAAATTCACATCTTCTGAAAAATATTGTGGTTATAATGTGTGTTCTTGTAAGTCTTTAGCACAAACTACACCCTGCACAAACTACACCCTGCACACACACACACACACACACACACCTTGCCAGGGGCCACTGTACATTGCGTTTGTTTTTATTTTAATTTTGTAATAAAGATTATTGTAATACAGACGTGATACAAGTAGGGCTTCCTCTCATGTTAAACCATCAAGAATTTCTTAGCCTTTTCCTTGCTCTGTGATATGTAGTGATCCATGTATGCTTGTATCTTCCTTTCATGGTAGATGTGAAAGGTCTGTAGCATTGTCAATGGTTCAATTTATGGTATCCAGAGTTTGATCATTGGGACCTAGTTGGATACATGAACTGTGGCCAGTCCCCAGAGCTACGCTTGGCTGGGTTTGTGAAATAAAAAAAATAAAAAAAACGAGCCAACTGCTCTTTTTGCAACGTTTGCTGAATGTTCATAGTATCACTTCCGAAAGATTTTATACGAAGATAAGCCCCATTCATTGTTTCGCAATTCAAAGGTTGTCAATCCAATCAATGTTGGCAGATGGAAAGAATCAGAGTTCTTGCTTGGGTTCATGTTGTTGTCTTACTTACGTGCACTTTGTGGAATAGTTTGTAAATAGTTAAATTTTGTGGTATCAAAAAAAACCTAGAGTTTGGTATCACATGACACTACGTTTATTTCCCATAGTATGACTCCTGTAGCATAATAAAGATACAACAATACACTGTGATAATTACATAGACCTTGATAAGGGCAAAAGCGCATGCAAAGACACACACATCTATATATATTGCTCATAAAAAATGAAAGTGACATGCAAAGGGTACATGATAAATGATAAAGGGATAATTGACCCAAAGTACAAAGTAAAAGGTGTACACCTCACTTCTGTGACCTGAGCTCTTGGAGGATGAATTCAACGTGTTTTCTAGGGGGTTCGAGAGTACCTGGCCCGTTGAGTTGCCATTATCAATTTTCCGTTTCAGCCATATAGAACAACAACATATCACACAACACGACCAGGTGACCAAGCAGATGGAGACAATAATTATGTACAACTAATATTGGTACCGATGGAGAATTTCATCATGGTAGAGATCTTCTTCTCTCAGAACTTGATCACTTTCGGTGTTGATGGCAGAGGTTAGATTGGAGACGTCTATCTCCCCATCTCTCAGATGTTGTTCGAGCCCTCTCTCCTCTTCCTCACTCAGAGGTCGACCAGTCAACTCCACCAGAGCCTTTACACCTCCGTCTAAGTCCTTTGTATAAAAGCTATTTCCCACTCTAATTATTTGCTCCATGTTGTTTACTCTCTCCTCGGGCACGCCGATGATCTTGGCAAGTTTGAGAATGGTGGCAAATGTCTTTAGGTTTCCAGAGACCATTTCAGTTTTTCCATTGTTGAAGTCTGTGCTTCAACTTGGTATACCCCTCTTGAGATAGCCACTTTACCCGAGCTAACCTTTTTTGTTCCAGCGTAAACTTCACAGTTTTAGGCCTCGCATTGATCACAATGGGATATCAGACATACTTTCATGGTATAGCTCATGAACGTCAAGCCCGGGACATCTGTAGGACACTGACATTATCCGAACCATTGTTCTTCAGATTTAGATTTTGCAAGTTACTTGTAGTGTTGACTCCGTCACCGTCATTTCTCTTACTGTCCCCATTAAAGAGTCTTGTTTCTTTACAGTCCGTCACAAGACATGCGGTACAGTCACAGTCAAACATGACACTCACGGTCGAACATGACACTCACGGTCGAACATAGCAACGTTGGTCGAACATGACACTCACGTTTGAACATAGCAGCTTTGGTCGAAGATAACACTCACAGTCGAACATGACAGTCACAGTCGAACATAACACTCATGGTCGAACATGACACTCACGGTCGAACATAGCAGCATTGGTGGAACATGACAGTCACGGTCGAACATGACACTTACGGTCGAACATGACAGTCACGGTCAGAAACAACAGTCACGGTCGGAAACAACAGTAACGGTCGAACATGACAGTCATGGTCAAACATGACACTCACGGTGGAACATGACATTCACGGTCAAACATAGCAGCGTTGGTCAAACATGATAGTCACGGTCGAACATGACACTCACGGTTGAACATAGCAGCTTTGGTCGAACATGACAGTCACGGTCGTACATAACACTTGTGGTCAAACAAAACAGCGTTGGTCGAACATACCACTCACGGTCGAACATGACAGTCACGGTCGAACATGACACTCACGGTCGAACATAGAAGTGTTGGTCGAACATGACAGTCACGCTCGAACAAGACACTCACGGTCGAACATAGCAGCGTTGGTGGAACATAGCAGCGTTGGTCGAACATGACAGCCACGGTCGAACATGACACTCACGGTGGAACATGACACTCACGGTCAAACATAGCAGCGTTGGTCGAACATGACAGTCAAGGTCGAACAAGACACTCATGGTCGAACATAGCAGCGTTGGTCGAACATAGAAGCGTTGGTTGAACATGACAGTCACGGTCGAACATAACACTCACGGTTGAACAAAGCAGTGTTGGTCGAACATAACACTCACGGTCGAACATGACATTCACGGTCGAACATGACAGTCACTGTCGAACATGACACTCACGGTCAAACATGACGCTCACGGTCGAACATAGCAGCGTTGGTCAAACATGACAGTCACGATCGAACATAACACTCACGTTTGAACATAGCAGTGTTGGTCGAAGATAACACTCACAGTCGAACATGACAGTCACAGTTGAACATAACACTCATGGTCGAACATGACACTCACGGTCGAACATAGCAGGGTTGGTGGAACATGACAGTCACGGTCGAACATGACACTTATGGTCGAACATGACAGTCACAATAAGAAACAACAGTCAGGGTCGGAAACAACAGAAATGGTGGAACATGACAGTCACGGTCATACATGACACTCACGGTGAAACATGACACTCACGGTCAAACATAGCAGCGTTGGTCAAACATGGTAGTCACGGTCGAACATGACACTCACGGTTGAACATAGCAGCGTTGGTCGAACGTGACAGTCACGGTCGAACATAACACTCACAGTCGAACAAAGCAGCGTTGGTCGAACATAACACACAGAAGCGTTGGTCAAACATGATACACACGGTCGAACATAGAAGCGTTGGTCGAACATGACAGTCACGGTCGAACGAGACACTCACGGTCGAACATAGCAGCGTTAGTGGAACATGACAGTCACGGTCGAACATGACACTTACGGTCCAACATGACAGTCCCAGTCGGAAACAATGGTCACGGTCGGAAACAACAGTAACGGTGGAACATGACAGTCACGGTTGTAAATGACACTCACGGTGGAACATGACACTCACGGTCAAACATAGCAGCGTTGGTCAAACATGATATTCACGGACGAACATGACACTCACGGTCGAACATAGCAGCGTTGGTCGAACATGACAGTCACGGTCGAACATAACACTCACGGTCGAACATGACACTTACGGTCAAACATGACTGTCACGGTCGGAAACAACAGTCAGGGTCGGAAACAACAGTAACGGTGGAACATGACAGTCATGGTCGAACATGACACTCATGTTTGACCAACACTGCTATGTTTGACCGTGAGTGTCATGTTCCACCGTGAGTGTCATGTTCCACCGTGATAGTCACGGTGGAACATGACACTCACGGTCGAACATGGCAGCTTTGGTCGAACATGACAGTCATGGTCGAACATAACACTTGCGGTCAAACAAAGCAGCGTTGGTCGAACATACCACTCACGGTCGAACATGACAGTCACGGTCGAACATGACACTCACGGTCGAACATGACACGGTCGAACATAGCAGGGTTGGTGGAACATGACAGTCACGGTCGAACATGACACTTATGGTCGAACATGACAGTCACAGTCAGAAACAACAGTCACGGTCGGAAACAACAGTAACGGTGGAACATGACAGTCACGGTCGTACACGACACTCACGGTGGAACATGACACTTACGGTCAAACATAGCAGCGTTGGTCAAACATGATAGTCACGGTCGAACATGACACTCACGGTCGAACATAGCAGCGTTGGTAAAACATGATACACACGGTCGAACATAGAAGCGCTGGTCGAACATGACAGTCACGGTCGAACATGACACTTACGTTCAAACATGACAGTCACAGTCGGAAACAACAGTTACGGTCGGAAACAAAAGCTACAGTGGAACATACAGTTACGGTCGTACATGACACTCACGGTGGAACATGACACTCAAGGTCAATTGTAGCAGCGTTGGTCAAACATGATAGTCACGGTCAAACATGACACTCATGGTCGAAGAAAGCAGCATTGATCAAACATGATACACAAGGTCGAACATAGAAGCGCTGGTCGAACATGACAGTCACGGTCGAACAAGACACTCACGGTCGAACATAGCAGCGTTGGTTGAACATGACAGTCACGGTCGAACATGACACTTACGTTCGAACATGACAGTCACAGTCGGAAACAACAGTCACGTTCGGAAACAAAAGCTACAGTGGAACATGACAGTTACGGTCGTACATGACACTCACAGTGGAACATGACACTCACGGTCAAACATAGCAGCGTTGGTCAAACATGATAGTCACGGTCGCACATGACACTCACGGTCGCACATAACACTCACGGTCGAACAAAGCAGCGTTGGTCGAACATAACACTGACGGTCGAACATGACAGTCACGGTCGAACATGACACTCATGGTCGAACATAGAAGCGTTGGTCAAACATGATACACACGGTCGAATATAGAAGCGTTGGTCGAACATGACAGTCAGGGTCGAACGAGACACTCACGGTCGAACATAGCAGCGTTGATGGAACATGACAGTCACGGTCGAACATGACACTTACGGTCGAACATGACAGTCACAGTCGGAAACAACAGTCACGGTCGGAAACAACAGTAACGGTGGAACATGACAGTCACAGTCGTACATGACACTCATGGTGGAACATGACACTCACGGTCAAACATAGCAGCGTTGGTCAAACATGATATTCACTGTCGAACATGACACTCACAGTCAAACATAGCAGTGTTGGTCAAACATGATAGTCACGGTCGAACATGACACTCAGGGTCGAACATAGCAGCTTTGGTCGAACATGACAGTCACGGTCGAACATAACACTTGCGGTCAAACAAAGCAGCGTTGGTCGAACATACCACTCACGGTCGAACATGACAGTCACGGTCGAACATGACACTCACGGTCGAACATGACACGGTCGAACATAGCAGGGTTGGTGGAACATGACAGTCACGGTCGAACATGACACTTATGGTCGAACATGACAGTCACAGTCAGAAACAACAGTCACGGTCGGAAACAACAGTAACGGTGGAACATGACAGTCACGGTCGTACACGACACTCACGGTGGAACATAACACTCACGGTCGAACAAAGCAGCGTTGGTAAAACATGATACACATGGTCGAATATAGAAGCGCTGGTCGAACATGACAGTCACGGTCGAACAAGACACTCACGGTCGAACATAGCAGCGTTGGTGGAACATGACAGTCACGGTTGAACATGACACTTACGTTCGAACATGACAGTCACAGTCGGAAACAACAGTCACGGTCGGAAACAAAAGCTACAGTGGAACATACAGTCACGGTCGTACATGACACTCACGGTGGAGCATGACACTCAAGGTCAATTATAGCAGCGTTGGTCAAACATGATAGTCACGGTCGAACATGACACTCATGGTCGAAGAAAGCAGCGTTGGTCAAACATGATACACACGGTCGAACATAGAAGCGCTGGTCGAACATGACAGTCACGGTCGAACAAGACACTCACGGTCGAACATAGCAGCGTTGGTGGAACATGACAGTCACGGTCGGAAACAACAGTCACGGTCGGAAACAAAAGCTACAGTGGAACATACAGTCACGGTCGTACATGACACTCACGGTGGAGCATGACACTCAAGGTCAATTATAGCAGCGTTGGTCAAACATGATAGTCACGGTCGAACATGACACTCATGGTCGAAGAAAGCAGCGTTGGTCAAACATGATACACAAGGTCGAACATAGAAGCGCTGGTCGAACATGACAGTCACGGTCGAATAAGACACTCACGGTCGAACATAGCAGCGTTGGTTGAACATGACAGTCACGGTCGAACATGACACTTACGTTAGAACATGACAGTCACAGTCGGAAACAACAGTCACGGTCGGAAACAAAAGCTACAGTGGAACATGACAGTTACGGTTGTACATGACACTCACAGTGGAACATGACACTCACGGTCAAACATAGCAGCGTTGGTCAAACATGATAGTCACGGTCGAACATGACAGTCACGGTCGAACATAACACTCACGGTCGAACAAAGCAGTGTTGGTCGAACATAACACTGACGGTCGAACATGACAGTCACGGTCGAACATAGAAGCGTTGGTCAAACATGATACACACGGTTGAATATAGAAGCGTTGGTCGAACATGACAGTCAGGGTCGAACGAGACACTCACGGTCTAACATAGCAGCGTTGATGGAACATGACAGTCACGGTCGAACATGACACTTACGGTCGAACATGACAGTCACAGTCGGAAACAACAGTAACGGTGGAACATGACAGCCACGGTCGTACATGACACTCATGGTGGAACATGACACTCACGTTCAAACATAGCAGCGTTGGTCAAACATGATATTCACTGTCGAACATGACACTCACAGTCGAACATAGCAGCGTTGGTCGAACATGACAGTCACGGTCGAACATAACACTCACAGTCGAACAAAGCAGCGTTGGTCGAACATAACACTGACGGTCGAACATGACAGTCACGGTCGAACATGACACTCACGGTCGAACATAGAAGCGTTGGTCAAACATGATACACACGGTCGAACATAGAAGCGTTGGTCGAACATGACAGTCACGGTCGAACAAGACACTCACGGTCGAACATAGCAGCGTTGGTGGAACATAGCAGCGTTGGTCGAACATGACGGTCACAGTCGAACATGACACTCACGGTGGAACATGACACTCACGGTCAAACAGAAGCATTGGTCAAACATGATAGTCACGGTCGAACATTACACTCACGGTCGAACATAGCAGCGTTGGTCGAACATAGAACGTAGAACATAGAGAGCCTCAGGGTCGCGGAGACTGCTGAGGTTTTTAAAAAGAGGCTTAAGACCCATCTTTCTAACCAGGCTTTTAGTTAATTGATTTCTTTTAGGCAGTGCTAAGAGAGCACTTTTTATCCTTTTTTACGGTTTTAATCTCTGTGTTTTAGCCTCCATGCATTTATCAATTTTTATGGCTTCATGTCTTATGCTCTTATGCTTTTATTTTCTATCTCATGTTTCAGCCTCTATGCTTTTATGCTTTTATGTTTTAGTCCCTCGTTTTTAGCCTCCATATTTTAACCCTTTACTGTTTTAGGCAAAAGTTTTTCATCTCCAGTGTTTCCTCAGGGGGCCTGCCAGATTGGGAGTTGTCTCTGATCTGGCCGTGGGGGGTGCTGTCCCGTAGACAGTTCCGGCCCGGGCGGCTAGAGGGCTCTGCACCTTGGTGCGGAGGCTCCTGTCTGCTTGGGTTGGGGTGGTCTCTGTGGCGGTCCCTGTGACCTTGGACTGGGATCTCTCCCAGTGTGGTTGGCCCCCTAAACGGTAGCTTCCTCTAGACTCCTCTGTACCTCAGGTCTCGCTGCCCGGCCATGTCTCTGTAGTGACTGTAGTCTCTAGTGTTGGTGTAGGTGTCAGTCTGTGTATCTGTGTGTCTGCATGGCTGTGTGTGTTTATGTGAATGTGTGAATGAACATATATACATATGTGTATGTCTCTGTGCATGACTGTGGGAGGGTTGGGGTTTTTTTAACTTTCTTCTCCTGATTTTATTTGATGTTTCTCTTCTTCTGTACATCTCTGTATGGCACTTTGCGATACTTTTCTGTATGAAAAGCGCCGTATAAATAAAGGTTGATTTGATTTGATGATTTGATAGAAGCGTTGGTCGAACATGACAGTCACGGTCGAACTTGACACTCACGGTCGAACATGACACTCACGGTTGAACATAGCAGTGTTGGTCGAATATGACAGTCACGGTCGAACATGACACTCACGGTCGAACATTACACACGTTGGAACACAGCAGCGTTGGTCGAAGATAAAACTCACAGTCTAACATGACAGTCACAGTCGAACATAACACTCACGGTCGAACATGACACTCACGGTCGAACATAGCAGGGTTGGTGGAACATGACAGTCACGGTCGAACATGACACTTACGGTGGAACATGACACTCACAGTCAAACATAGCAGCGTTGGTCAAACATGATAGTCACGGTCGAACAAGACACTCACGGTTAAACATAGCAGCGTTGGTGGAACATAGCAGCGTTGGTCGAACATGACAGTCACAGTCGAACATGACACTCACGGTGGAACATGACACTCACGGTTAAACATAGCAGCATTGGTCAAACATGATAGTCACGGTCGAAAAAGCGACCACGGTCGAATATAGCAGCTTTGGTCGAACATAGAAGCGCTGGTGGAACATGACAGTCACGGTCGAACATGACACTCACAGTCAAACATGAAAGTCAGGGTGAAACATGACAGTCACGGTCTAACATAGCAGCGTTGCTTGAACATGACACTCACGGTCGAACATAGCAGCGTTAGTCGAACATGACACTCAAGGTCGAACATGACACTGACGGTCGAACACAGCAGTGTTGGTCGAACATAACACTCACGTCCGAACATGACAGTCACGGTCCAACATGACACTCATGGTCGCACATAGAAGCGTTGGTGGAACGTGACACTCACGTTCTAACATAGAAGGGTTGGTGGAACATGACAGTCACGGTCGAACATGACACTCACGGTCAAACATGACAGTCAGGGTCGAACATGACAGTCACGGTCGAACATGACACTCATGGTCGAACATAGCAGTCACGGTCGAACATGACACTCATGGTCGAACATAGCAGCGTTGGTCGAACATGACAGTCACGGTCGAACATGATACTCACGGTCGAATATAGAAGCTGTGGTCGACCATTACAGTCATGGTCAAACAAGACACTTACGGTCGAACATAGCAGCGGTGGTTGAACATAGCAGCGTTGGTCAAACATGACACTCGTGGTCAAACATGACAGTCACGGTCGAACATGACAATCACGGTCGAATATAGCAGCGTTGCTAGAACATGACACTCACAGTCGAACATGACACTCACGGTCAAACATGACAGTCAGGATGAAACATGACAGACACGGTCTAACATAGCAGCGTTGCTTGAACATGACACTCACGATCGAACATAGCAGCGTTAGTCGAACAAGACAGTCACGGTCGAACATAACACTCACGGTCGAACAAAGCAGTGTTGGTCGAACATAACACTCACGGCCGAACATGACAGTCACGGTCGAACAAGACACTCACGGTCGAACATAGCAGCGTTGGTGGAACATGACAGTCACGGTCGAACATGACAGTCACGGTCGAACATGACACTCACAGTCGAACATGGAAGCGTTGGTTAAACATAACACTCACGGTCGAACATGACACTCACGGTCGAACATAGCAGCATTGGTCGAACATGACAGTCGCGGTCGAACATGGCAGCGTTGGTTAAACATAACACTCACGGTCGAACATGACACTCACGGTCGAACATAGAAGCGTTGGTCAAACATGACACTCACGGTCGAAAATAGAAGCGTTGGTCAAACATGACAGTCACGGTCGAACATAGAAGCGTTGGTCGAACATGACAGTCACGGTCGAACAAGCGACCACGGTCGAATATAGCAGCTTTGGTCGAACATCGAAGCGTTGGTGGAACATGACAGTCACAGTCGAACATGACACTCACGGTCGAACATGACAGTCAGGGTCGAACATGACAGTCAGGGTCTAACATAGAAGCGTTGCTCGAACATGACACTCACGGTCGAACATAGCAGCGTTGGTCCAACATGACAGTCACGGTCGAACATAAAACTCACGGTCGAACAAAGCAGTGTTGGTCGAACATAACACTCACGGCCGAACATGACAGTCACGGTCCAACATGACACTCATGGTAGCACATAGAAGCGTTGGTCGAAAGTGACACTCACGGTCGAACATAGAAGTGTTGGTGGAACATGAGAGTCACGGTCAAACATGACCGTCACGGTCGAACATGACACTCACGGTCGAACATAGCAGCGTTGGTCGAACATGACAGTCACTGTCGAACATAACACTCACGGTCGAACATAGCAGCTTTGTTCGAACATTATACTCACGGTCGAACATTATACTCACGGTCGAACTTGACACTCACAGTCGAACATAGCAGCGTTGGTCGAACATGACAGTCACGGTCGAACATGAAACTTACAGTCTGAAATGAAAGTCAGGGTCGGAAACAACAGTCACGGTCGGAAACAACAGTAACTGTGGAACATACAGGTCACGCTCGAAAATGACACTCACAGTCAAACATAGCAGCGTTGGTCAAACATGACAGACATGGTCGAACATGACACTCACGGTCGGACATGACACTCACGGTCGAACATAGCAGCATTTGTTGAACATAACACTCACAGTCAAACATGACACCCACGGTTGAACATAGCAGTGTTGTTTGAACATAACACTCGCGGTGGAACATGACAGTCAGGATCGAATATGACAGTCACGGTCAAACATGACACTCACCGTCGAACATAGCAGCGTTGGTCGAACATGACAGTCACGGTCGAACATAACACTCACAGTCGAACATAGAAGCGTTGGTCGAACATTATACTTACGGTCGAACTTGACACTCACGGTCGAACATAGCAGCGTTGGTCGAACATGACAGTCACGGTCGAACATAACACTCACAGTCAAACATAGTAGCGTTGGTCTAACATTATACTCACGGTAGACCTTGACACTCACGGTCGAACATTGCAGCGTTGGTCGAACATGACAGTCACAGTCGGACATGGCAGCATTGTTTAAACATAACACTCACGGTCGAACATGACACTCACGGTCTAACATGACACTAATGGGCGAACATAGCAGCGTTGGTCGAACAAAACAGTCATGATCGAACATAACACTCACATTTGAACATAGCAGCGTTGGTCGAAGATAACACTCACAGTCGAACATGACAGTCAGTCGAAAATAACACTCACGGTCGAACATGACACTCACGGTCCAACGTGGCAGCGTTGGTGGAACATGACAGTCATGGTCGAACTTGACACTGACGGTCAAACATAGCAGCGTTGGTCGAACATGACAGTCACAGTCGAACATAACACTCAAGGTCGAACATAGCAGCGTTGGTCGAACATGTAAGTCACGGTCGGACATGGCAGGGTTGGTTAAACATAACACTCACGGTCGAACATGACAGTCACGGTCGAACAAGACACTCACGGTCAAACATGACACTCAAGATCGAACATGACACTCACGGTCGAACAAGACACTCACGGTCGAACAAGACAGTCACGGTTGAACATGACACTCTCGGTCGGACATGACACTCACAGTCGAACATAGCAGCATTGGTTGAACTGGACACTCACTGTCGAACATGACCCTCACGGTCGAACATAGCAGGGTTGGTCAAACATGACAGTCACTGTCGAACATAACACTCACGGTCGAACATAGCAGCTTTGTTCGAACATTATACTCACGGTCGAACATTATACTCGCGGTCGAACTTGACACTCACAGTCGAACATAGCAGCGTTGGTCGAACATGACAGTCACGGTCGAACATGAAACTTACAGTCTGAAATGAAAGTCAGGGTCGGAAACAACAGTCACGGTCGGAAACAACAGTAACTGTGGAACATACAGGTAATGCTCGAAAATGACACTCACAGTCAAACATAGCAGCGTTGGTCAAACATGACAGACATGGTCGAACATGACACTCACTGTCGAACATGACACTCACGGTCGAACATAGCAGCATTGGTTGAACATAACACTCACAGTCAAACATGACACCCACGGTTGAACATAGCAGTGTTGTTTGAACATAACACTCGCGGTGGAACATGACAGTCAGGATCGAATATGACAGTCACGGTCAAACATGACACTCACCGTCGAACATAGCAGCGTTGGTCGAACATGACAGTCACGGTCGAACATAACACTCACGGTCGAACATAGAAGCGTTGGTCGAACATTATACTTACGGTCGAACTTGACACTCACGTTCGAACATAGCAGCGTTGGTCGAACATGACAGTCACGGTCGAACATAACACTCACAGTCAAACATAGCAGCGTTGGTCGAACATGACAGTCACAGTCGGACATGGCAGCATCGTTTAAACATAACACTCACGGTCGAACATGACACTCACAGTCGAACATAGCAGCGTTGGTCGAACATGACAGTCACGGTCGAACATAACACTCACAGTCGAACATAACACTCACAGTCGAACATAGCAGCGTTGGTCGAACTTGACACTCACAGTCGGACATGGCAGCATTGCTTAAACATAACACTCACGGTCGAACGTGAAACTTACAGTCTGAAATGAAAGTCAGGGTCGGAAAAAACAGTCACGGTCGGAAACAACAGTAACTGTGGAACATGACAGTCACGGTCGAACATGACACTCCCGGTGGAACATGACACTCACGGTCAAACATAGCAGCGTTGGTCGAACATGACAGTCACGGTCGAACATGATACTCATGGTCGAACATAGAAGCGTTGGTCGAACATTATACTCACGGTCGAACTTGACAGTCACGGTCGAACATGACACTGACGGTCAAACATAGCAGCGTTGGTCGAACATGACAGTCACAGTCGAACATAACATTTACGGTCGAACATAGCAGCGTTGGTCGAACATTATACTCACGGTCGAACATAGCAGCGTTGGTCGAACATGACAGTCACAGTCGGACATGGCAGGGTTGGTTAAACCCTCACGGTCGAACATGACACTCACAGTCAAACATAGCAGCGTTGGTCAAACATGACAGTCATGGTCGAACATGACACTCACGGTCGAACATAGCAGTGTTGTTTGAACATAACACTCGCGGTCGAACATGACAGTCACGATCGGAAATGACAGTCACGGTCGAACATGACACTCACCGTAGAACATAGCAGTGTATTGGTCTTTTACCAGTCATTTCCAGGTAACTGATTGGGAGTGATTTCATAACTGACTGTCCTTGCCTTCATGTCTGCAAAAAAGGGATTGTCCAAGAGAAAGATGGTGATTTAACCTCAGTGGATTGAGGATTTATTTAAACTTTAAACATATAGGTAAACAAGAAATGAAAAAGATTCAAAATAAGCGATCCAGCTTGTGAGGGCAGGAGACGTAAGAAAGCTGTTGCCTCCAATCAGCCACACCTGGTCTCCCTCTGAGCAGGTAATCAAGGCTTTTGGGGTGGAGACATTAGACTCCAGGCCTGCAGAGACACTCACACAGAAAGGGTTACTTTCGCTCCAACATTTCCGGCCCCTAATTGTATGCAATGTGAGCGTAATACAATTATAAAAACAGAAATAAAATGGAGCCTTTAAACATATTCCTCAACCAAATTATGTCTTTAAATAAAAAAAATAAAAATAAAAATAAAAGATTACATACTTTCAATGGGTTGGTTGAGGTTGGTTGTCAGGGGAGCAGTCTTCTACCAGCAAACAGACTTTTGTGATGGGCCGTTCAAGAACACTAGTCTTAGTTTTGATCTGTACTGAACGCACCAGCCCTTTACCATCTTGAAAGGTTTGTAGGACTCTTGCCAACGTCCAGGACCCTCTGTGTGCTGTTGCGTCCACAATCAAGACGATGTCTCCTATTTGGATGTTCCTTTTTGGATTTATCCATTTTTGCCGTTCTTGCAACAGTGGTAAATATTCTTGGGCCCATCTCTTCCAAAACAAATCACCTATGTATTGGGCTTGTTTCCACCTGCGCCTCAGATACATGTCAGCCTTCTGAAAAATCCCTGGTGGTAGAACAGGTTTAGACTTTAAGAGAAGAACATGGTTAGGTGTCAGAGCTTCGAGATCGTGTGGGTCAGGTGACGTGGTAGTGATGGGTCGACTGTTGAGGATTGCCTCTGCTTCGCATAAAATGGTACATAGGCCTTCATCATCAAGTACTTGCTGGTGCAGAACTGACAAAAGCACTTTTCTCACCATTCTGATGATCCTCTCCCATACACCACCATGGTGAGATGCTGCTGGAGGGTTGAAAGACCATTTGATGTTATCCTTAAGCAGGGAATTCTTTATTTTGTCCTGATCTAAACTCACAAGAGCCTTTCGTAATTCCTTTTCAGCACCTACCAAGTTGGTCCCGTTATCTGAGCGAATGTGAGAGACTTGACCTCTGTGACATGTAAACCTTCTGATAGCACAGATGCAGGAGTCTGTGTCTAAAGAATATGCCATCTCTAGATGCACCGCCCTGCTAGACATGCAAGTAAAGATTACCCCGTACCGTTTCACAAGGCTTCTGGCCCGTTTGGTTTCGATTGGGCCGAAGTAATCCATTCCCACATTTGTAAAGGGGGGGAGATCGGGCATTAATCTTTCTTGCGGTAAGTCTGCCATTTTTTGTATTTTTGTTCTTCCAGCTACTCGCCTGCAGGTAACGCATTTGTTAATTATGCTTCTAACTGCAGAATTTGCATTTGTGATCAAGTACCTTTTACGAAGTTCAGAGAGAACATGGTTTCTTCCGCTATGGCCTGTGCGCTCATGGATATGACGCAATATCAGAGAGGAGATTGGATGGCTCTTATGCAGGATGATTGGATGTTTTACTTGCTCAGGCATAGCTGACCTGCAGAGGCGTCCACCGACTCTCAGTATGCCATTGTCCAGCACTGGATGCAACTTAAGTATGCAGCTTGTTCTTTGCACACCGGGTGGCGCCATTTCCAATTTGGCTAATTCCTTGGAGAATGTTTGTCTTTGGCTTATTCCAATGATTACTTTCTCTGCCATTTCCAGGTCTTCAATGTTAAGACTCTGACCGACCAATGTTGATCTGAAGGCTTGCATCTTTATAGCAGCTTCTTTGCTTTGAGCACCCAGGTGTGTGGATTTGATTTTCTTTCTTTGATTTGCAAGGATCTTCAACACATTCTTGAATTTCAAGAGCCAAGCTACTGCCTTCTTAAGTTTCAGCCAATCTGAAAAATGTGATAACAGTTGAGCAGTTGGGCTCTCTTTATCTTGAACGTCAATACTCAAGACAGTAACTTTCTTTTTTACTTCTTGGTCAACCATTGGGCTGAGCTGGAAGTCGATAGGATGGACTGGCCACTCATCTTCTGGTTTGCAGAGAAAGGTTGGGCCTTCTATCCACCGTTTACATTCAAGGAATTTTTTGACAGTCAGGCCTCTGGACGCATCATCAGCTGGGTTTGATTTTGTTCCCACAAACCTCCACTGGGACAAGCTGGAATTTTCCTGGATAATGGATATCCGATTGGCGACAAAGGTGTGGAACCGTGCATGCTCATTGGCTATATACTTCAGGACTGTCTGACTATCAGTCCAAAACACTGAGTTTTCAAGTTCAAATTGCAGCTCTAACTTAAGCATTTTATCCACCCTGACTGACAGCACTGCCGCGGAGAGCTCCATTCTGGGGATCGTCATCTGCTTCAAGGGAGCCAGTCTTCCTTTTCCCATCATGAAGGAGACGCAGACTTCTCCCCGATCATTCTCCATCCGCACATAACTTGCAGTGCCGTAGCCATGTTCAGAGGCGTCTGAAAAGTGATGCAGTTGAGCTCGTGTTGGTTTTCCAAAGTGCTTTGGTTTAATGCAGCGAACCACACTGAAGTCATTCAGCTTCTCAAGACTAGATGTCCACTCCATCCACTTCTGAGATGTTGCAGAAGGAATCGGTTCATCCCATGCATATTTTTCCTTGCATAACTGCTGGAGCATATGCTTGACAGGTAAGGTGACTGGGGCTAAGAAGCCAAGTGGATCGTACACTGAGCTAACAACAGATAGTAGCCCCCTTCGAGTGAGTGGCTTGTGTTTCAGTGTGATCTTAAACATGAATGCATCATTCTCGATACACCACTGGAGTCCAAGAACCCTCTCCATTGGCAGTTCATCTTTCTCCAAGTCCAGCGTTTTGACTTCTTTGGCTCGATCTTCTTGAGGGATAGCAGAGAGCACGGTGCGGCAGTTACTTGCCCATTTGGTGAGGTAGAATCCTCCCATCTGACAGGCAGTTGACAGGTCTTCAACGAGTTGCACGGCTTCCTGATCTGAGGGCAAGGACTTCAAACAATCGTCAACATAGAAATTGTTTTTAATAGTACTGATTACTTCTGCAGTAAAGTTACTTTTGTTGTCTTCTGCAGTCCTCTTTAAGGCAAAGCTTGCGCAGCTTGGAGATGACGCTGCTCCGAACAAGTGGACGAGCATGCGGTGCTCTACTGCTCTTTGATCCACGCTACCTTCAGGCCACCAGAGAAATCTTAAGAAGTCCACGTCTTTGGCTGACACCCTCACTTGGTGGAACATGGAGCGGATGTCTGCCATTACAGCAACTGGCTCAAGCCTGAACCTGACAAGAACTCCGACTAAGGTGTTTGTTAAGTCTGGGCCTTTTAGTAATTCTGAATTGAGTGAGGTTCCTTGGTAGGATGCACTGCAGTCAAAGACAACTCTTAAGGTTTTCTTCTTGGGGTGGTACACCCCATGGTGTGGGATGTACCACACTCTGCCATCTGCCTTTTCTAGCTGTTCGGATGGTACCACTTCAGTATACTTCTTTTCCATAATCTCTGACATAAATTCACTGTATTCTTTTTTGAATTGCTCATGTCTTTGGAATTTTTTCTTCAGGCCTTGGAGGCGCTGTTCTGCCACAGATCGATTATTTGGCAGGACTTGGTTTTCTTTCCTGAAGGGTAAGTCCAGGACATAGTGTCCATCTTCCAGCGTTATACTGCTATTCGCACATTTCATGAATTTCTTATCTTCCACTGACATTTCAGGTTTGTCTTCTGATGCTCTTTCGCTGAAATCTTGATTATATTGACTGATCAAAGGCTCCTCTATTCTGGCTATTGAGATCCTATTGCATATGACTGCTGGACAATTAGTTGTCCTGGGATCATAGCCTCTAAGGGGGCCATTAACAACCCATCCTAGGTGTGTTCTTATGGCGAAAGGTCCACCTTGTTCGCTATTAATCACCTCCCAGGGTTCCATGACTTTGTGAGCATTTGATCCAGTTAACAACTCAACTTTGGCATCAATAACAGGTAATGTCACCTTTTGCAGATACGACCATTTTGAGAGATCTTCCTTTCTGATCATGTTGTCCTTCGTCACAGGCATCTCTTGCTGCGTGTAGGCATCTGGTAAAGCAACAAAGTCAGAACAATTCAATCCAGCAACTTCAAGTCCTGTGACTAGATATGAGGGGATGCATTTCTCTTGACTCAAAGTACGTAACATAATGTTGGTTTTTCTTCCTTTAATGTGCAGTTTTGACATTAGTTGTTCAGTGCAAAAGGTAGCAGAACTGCCTGAATCAAGGAAAGCATATGTCTTAATTACCTGATCATTTTTGCTGCTTTTTACCTGGACGGGAACGATGGAAAGTGCACATTCGTTCTTACCGGCCCCAATATGCCCACAAGATTTTAAGGTAACAGGTTGATCATGGTCATGGTCCACAGGAGATCTCTGCGTCTCTGTGGCTTTGCTTGTCGTTTGTTGATTCGTTTGTTGTTTCTCTATGTGTAGGAGTCCAGGATGTGGTTTCTTACATACGTCACATGTCAGGCGCCTTTTGCAGTCCTTGCTGATGTGTCCTTTTGTAAGACATCCAAAACAGATTCCATTTTTTCTTAAAAAGTCAATTTTCTCTTTGTTTGGCTTTTTTCTTAAACTTGAGCACTGTGCAAGTGTGTGTGTATCCCTGCAGAATCCACAATATATTGGCCGAGCCAGTTGGTCAATTGTTGTGGCGAAGTTTCCAGTCGATTTGGGTTTAGGCAGAGGTTTTGGTTTGTCCTTATTCTGAGGGCCATCTAAGATGTTGCCAAACACAGGGTCAGAATAGATGCGAACTTGTTTCTCAAGGAATTCAACAAGATTGTAGAATGTTACTCTTGCATTATTTTGTGTTTGCATATCTGAAGCGACTGACCTCCATCTATCGCGGATTTTGTGAGGAAGTTTAAACACTATGGCTATGAGGTTGGACGCCAGATTCAATTCATCCATGTACATCATACTTTCCATTGAATTACAGCAACTTCTAAGAAACAGTGTGTATGCCTGCAATGCTTTTGGGTCTTCTGCTTTAATTGGTGACCAGGAAAGAGCTTTTCCTATATAAGCGCTTGCAATCCTATATTCATTGCCAAAATTTTCTTTTAACAGATTTTTAGCAGTTTGGAAACCTCTGTCAGAAGGTAAATACTGACAACTCTTTACGAGCTCTTGAGCAGCACCCTTTGTGTACTGTTCAAGAAAAGACAGTCTCTCTTCGCTAGTCTCCACTTTGGATTCAATACTTTGTTCAAAAGACCGGATAAATGACTGGTACTGCAAAATATCACCATCAAAAGGCACTAAATCTCTTTTTGGCAGAAAGGCAATTTGTTGATGTCTTACCAGAGACCTTGTGATGTTGTTTTGGCTTTCAAGGAGTGTGTGGAGTTGATCAGGCTCCGCTCTTCCCTGTGAAGCTTGTGTTTGTTGCGCCATTGCAGCTGTAGGTGGAGGTGAAGTTCTTGGTGGTTCACTGATCAGTACTGTCTGACGACTTGGTCTGGTGGAAGCAGCAGTCTGTTGAGCCGTTGTTGTACGTTGTGGTTGAAGCACGTTGACTTCAGTATGTACGGGCATATGGACAGTAGAATGATGCCAGGTAGTTCCAGTCTTTGGTCTTACACTAGGCGTCATGGCGAAGTCTTTAAAGTCCAGTGTATCTTCTTTGTCTATGTGTTTCTCGAAATATTCAGTCATGCCATCCGTGCTTGTTGAATCTTCATGATCCTCAGCCGTTTTCAGAACGGATATTTTGGCTGACACTGCTGCCAATTCTGTTTGTATATTCAACAGCTCTTTCTTTTTTCTTAGTTGTTCCTCCTTTTCCTCTAAAGCGTGTTTTTCTTTTAAATAAGCAGCCTTCACCAGAAGAGTTGCCTTTTCAACCTCTGCCTGTATGCGTGAAGAAGAGGAGTGTGAAGATAGGACAGAGCGGCTTCGTCCCTTTGACGCTTGGGATCCATGATTTTTTACTACTGAAGCACTGTCTTCAGGTCTGATGTCATCAGTAACAATAGCAAGCTGGTCATGGGTCTCCTCCTTAGCCGCCTCTTCTTTCGTTTCCAAGCTGGCCCACCATTGCGAAAGGGAGGAAAGGAACTCTGTTATCACTGTCCACTTAGGTTCGAACCAAATTTTTGTATCATTTTCACAGTCTTCTTTATTTAACAAGCGCTGATACTGTGAGTGAGCTTCATTAAATTCATCCAATTTTGTTTTGTACATTGTCTCATTAGCTTTTATTTCACTAGCGCAAGTAGTGTCATTCATTAATTCTTTAATGATATTCATGCGCCTGGTCAGCTGGCTAAGCTTGCCTTTTCTAGTTGAGCGCATCTCATCCAAGGCCCGCCGACCAACCTCATCCCCACCGGGGTCATCCAAATCCAAATCTCCAACAAAAGTCCCTTTTGACATTTCGTCAGCCATTTTTATGAAATAAATCAGCCACTTAGGCCCTCAAAACATGAACAAAACACAAAAGTTTCACATGATCAGGTCCATTTCCAAGTAACAGAAATTGTAACAGAAATCTTTTTCACTTGCCCTTTGAAAGTTCTCAAGATGGCTGTCCTTTGTTAGTTGCCATGTGCTCATCCAAACAATCAATCCGTAGAAGTCCAAGTTCGAGCTTAAATCCACTGTGCAAAATCCATATGAATCCAAATCCTTCAGAGTCTTGTACTCCAGTACTTCTCAAAAGGCAGCTTTCTTACTTAATGTATTGGTCTTTTACCAGTCATTTCCAGGTAACTGATTGGGAGTGATTTCATAACTGACTGTCCTTGCCTTCATGTCTGCAAAAAAGGGATTGTCCAAGAGAAAGATGGTGATTTAACCTCAGTGGATTGAGGATTTATTTAAACTTTAAACATATAGGTAAACAAGAAATGAAAAAGATTCAAAATAAGCGATCCAGCTTGTGAGGGCAGGAGACAGACGTAAGAAAGCTGTTGCCTCCAATCAGCCACACCTGGTCTCCCTCTGAGCAGGTAATCAAGGCTTTTGGGGTGGAGACATTAGACTCCAGGCCTGCAGAGACACTCACACAGAAAGGGTTACTTTCGCTCCAACAAGCAGCGTTGGTCGAACATGACAGTCACGTTCGATCATAACACTCACGGTCGAACATAGAAGCGTTGGTCGAACATGACACTCACGGTCGAACATGACACTCACGGTCGAACATGACACTAATGGTCGAACATAGCAGCGTTGGTCGAACAAAACAGTCATGATCGAACATAACACTCACATTTGAACATAGCAGCGTTGGTCGAAGATAACACTCACAGTCGAACATGACAGTCACAGTCGAAAATAACACTCACGGTCGGACATGGCAGGGTTGATTAAACATAACACTCACGGTCGAACATGGCAGTAACGGACGAACAAGACACTCACGGTCGAACATGACACTCAAGATCGAACATGACACTCACGGTCGAACAAGACACTTATGGTCCAACAAGACAGTCACGGTCGTCATGACATTCGGTCGGACATGGCACTCACAGTGGAACATAGCAGCATTGGTTGACCTGGACACTCACTGTCGAACAAGACCCTCACGGTCGAACATAGCAGCGTTGGTCAAACATGACAGTCACTGTCGAACATAACCCTCACGGTCGAACATAGCAGTTTTGGTCGAACATTATACTCACGGTCGAACATTATACTCACGGTCGAACTTGACACCCACAGTCGAACATAGAAGCGTTGGTCGAACATGACTTTTACGGTCGAACATGAAACTTACAGTCTGAAATTAAAGTCAGGGTCGGAAACAACAGTCACGGTCGGAAACAACAGTAACTGTGGAACATGACAGTCATGGTCGAACATGACACTCCCGGTGGAACATGACACTCACGGTCAAACATAGCAGCGTCGGTCGAACATGACAGTCACTGTCGAACTTGACACTCATGGTCGAACATAGAAGCGTTGGTCGAACATTATACTCACGGTCGAACATAACAGCATTAGTCGAACATGACAGTCACGGTCGAACATGACACTGACGGTCAAACATAGCAGCGTTGTTCGAACATGACAGTCACAGTCGAACATAACACTCATGGTCGAACATAGCACTGTGGTCGAACATTATACTCACCGTCGAACTTGACACTCACGGTCGAACATAGCAGCGTTGGTCGAACATGACACTCACGGTCGAACATAGCAGCGTTGGTCGAACATGACAGTCACGGTCGGACATGGCAGGGTTGGTTAAACATAACACTCACAGTCGAACATGACAGTCACGGTCGAACAAGACACTCACGGTCGAACATGACACTCAAGATCGAACATGACAGTCACGGTCGAACAAGACACTCACGGTCGAACATGACACTCAAGATCGAACATGACACTCACGGTCGAACAAGACACTCACGGTTGAACAAGACAGTCACGGTCGATCATGACACTCTCGGTCGGACATGACACTCACAGTCGAACATAGCAGCATTGGTTGAACTGGACACTCACTGTCGAACATTACCCTCACGGTTGAACATAGCAGCATTAGTCAAACATGACAGTCACGGTCGAACATAACACTCATGTTCGAACATAGCACCTTTGGTCGAACATTATACTCACGGTCGAACATTATACTCACGGTCGAACTTGACACTCACGGTCGAACATAGCAGCGTTGGTCGAACATGACAGTCACGGTCGGAAATGACACTCACGGTTGATCATGATACTCACGGTCGGAAACAACAGTCACGGTCGGAAAACAACAGTCACGGTCGAACATGACACTCACGGTCGGAAACAACAGTCAGGGTCGAAAAACAACAGTCCCGGTCGTACATGACAGTCACGGTCGAAGATGACCCTCACGATCAAACATGACACTCACGGTCGAACATCGCAGCATTTGTTGAACAAAACACTCACGGTCGAACATAGCACCATTGGTCGAACATAGAAGCGTTGGTCGAACATGACAGACACGGTCGAACATGACACTCAGAGTCTAACATGAAAGTCAGGGTCGAACATGACATTCACGGTCTAACATAGCAGCGTTGCTCAACATGACACTCACGGTCGAACAAGACACTCACGGTCGAATAAAGCAGCTTTGGTCGAACATAGAAGCGTTGGTGAAACATGACACTCACGGTCGAACATGACACTCACGGTCGAACATGATAGTCACGGTAAAACATGACACTAACAGTCGAAGATAGCAGCATTGGTTGAAAATAACACTCACGGTCAAACAAGATACTCACGGTCGAACATAGCAGCGTTAGTTGAACATAACACTCACGGTCGAACATGGCAATCACGGTCGAACATAACACTCACGGTCGAACATAGAAAAGTTGGTCGAATATTATACTCGCGGTCGAACTTGACACTCACGGTCGAACATAGCAGCGTTGGTCGAACATGACAGTCACGGTCAGAAACAACAGTCACGGTCAGAAACAACAGTCACGATCGAACATGACAGTCACGGTCGAACATGACACTCACAGTCGAACATGACACTCACGGTTGAACATAGCGACGTTGGTCAAACATGAAAGTCACGGCTAAACATGACAGTCACGGTCAAACATGACAGTCACGATCAAACATAACACTCATGTTTGAATATAGCAGCGTTGGTCGAAGATAAAACTCAAAGTCGAACATGACAGTCACAGTCAAACATAACACTCACGGTCGAACATGACACTCACGGTCGAACATAGCAGCGTTGGTGGAACATGACAGTCACGGTCGAACATGACACTTACAGTCTGACATGACAGTCAGGGTCGGAAACAACAGTCATGGTCGGAAATAACAGTAACTGTAGAACATGACAGTCACGGTCGAAAACGACACTCACGGTCGAACATGACACTCATGGTCGAACATAGCAGCATTGGTTGAACATAACACTCACGGTCAAACATGACACTCACGGTCGAACATAGCAGTGTTGGTTGAACATAACACTCAGGGTCGAACATGACAGTCACTATCGAATATGACAGTCACGGTCGAACATGACACTCACCGTCGAACATAGCAGCGTTGGTCGAACATAACACTCACGGTCGAAGATAGCAGCGTTGGTCGAACATTATACTCGCGGTCGAACTTGACACTCACGGTCGAACATAGCAGCGTTGGATGAACATGACAGTCACGGTCAGAAACAACAGTCACGGTCAGAAACAACAGTCACGATCGAACATGACACTTACGGTTGAACATAGCGGCGTTGGTCAAACATGAAAGTCACGGCTAAACATGACACTCACGGTCGAACATGACACTTACGGTTGAACATAGCGGCGTTGGTCAAACATGAAAGTCACGGCTAAACATGACAGTCACGATCGAACATGACACTCACGGTCGAACATGACACTTACGGTTGAACATGACACTTACGGTTGAACATAGCGGCGTTGGTCAAACATGAAAGTCACGGCTAAAATTGACAGTCACGGTCAAACATGACACTCACGGTCGAACATGACACTCATGGTCGAACATAGCAGCGTTGGTCAAACATGACAGTCACGATCGAACATAACACTCACGTTTGAAAATAGCAGCGTTGGTCGAAGATAAAACTCAAAGTTGAACATGACAGTCACAGTCAAACATAACACTCACGGTCGAACATGACACTCACGGTCGAACATAGCAGCGTCGGTGGAACATGACAGTCACGGTCGAACATGACACTTACAGTCTGACATGACAGTCAGGGTCGGAAACAACAGTCACGGTCGGAAACAACCGTGGAACATGACAGTCACGGTCGAACATGACACTCCCGGTGGAACATGACACTCACGGTAAAACATAGCAGCGTTGGTCAAACATGACAGTCACGGTCAAACATGACACTCACGGTCGAACATAAAAGCGTTGGTCGCACATTATACTCACGGTCGTATTGACACTCACGGTCGAACATAGCAGCGTTGGTCAAACATGACAGTCAATGTCGAACATAAAACTCACAGTCGAACATAGCAGCGTTGGTCGAACATTATACTCACGGTCGAACTTGACACTCACGGTCGAACATAGCAGCGTTGGTCGAACATGACAGTCCCGGCCGGACATGGCAGCATTGTTTAAACATAACACTCATGGTCGAACATGATACTCACGGTCGAACATAGCAGTGTTGGTCGAACAATACCGTCACGGTCGAACATGACACCCACGGTCGAACATAGCAGCGTTGGTCGAACATGACAGTCACGGTCGAACATGACACTGACAGTCAAACATGGCAGTCACGGTCAAACATGGCAGTCACGGTCGAACATAGCAGCGTTGCCCGAACATAACACTCACGGTCGAACATGACAGTCACGGTCAAACATGACACTCACGGTCGAACATAGCAGCATTGGGTAAACTTAACATTCACGGTCAAATATGACACTCACGGTCGAACATAGCAGCGTTTGTTGAAAATAACACTCACGGTCGAACATTACAGTCACAGTCGAACATAACACTCATGGTCGCACATAGCAGCGTTGGTCTAACATGACAGTCAGAGTCGAACATGACAGTCACAGTCGAACATGACACTCATGGTCGAACATAGCAGCGTTGGTCGAACATGACAGTCAGAGTCGAACATGACAGTCACAGTCGAACATGACAGTCACGGTTGAACATGGCAGCGTTGGTTGAAAATGACAGTCACGGTCGAAAATGACATTTACAGTCTGACATGACAGTCAGGGTCGGAAAGAACAGTCAGGGTCGAAAAACAACAGTCACGGTCGTACATGACAGTCACGGTCGAAGATCACCCTCACGATCAAACATGACACTCACGGTCGAACATCGCAGCATTTGTTGAACATAACACTCACGGTCGAACATGACAGTCACTATCGAATATGCGAGTCACGGTCGAACATGACACTCACCGTCGAACATAGCAGCGTTGGCTGAACATGACAGTCACGGTCGAACATGACACTCACTGTCGAACATGACACTGACGGTCAAACATAGCAGCATTGGTCGAACATGACAGTCACGGTCGAACATAGAAGCGTTGGTCGCACATTATACTCACGGTCAAACTTGACACTCACGGTCGAACATAGCAGCGTTGGTCGAACATGACAGTCACGGTCGAACATAACACTCACAGTCGAACATAGCGGCGTTGGTCGAACATTATACTCACGGTCGAACATGACAGTCAGGGTCGGACATGACACTCATGGTCGAACATAGCAGTGTTGGTCGAACAAAACAGTCATGATCTGAAATAACACTCACATTTGAACATAGCAGCGTTGGTCGAAGATAACACTCACAGTCGAACATGTCAGTCACAGTCGAAAATAACACTCACGGTCGAACATGACACTCACAGTCGAACATAGCAGTGTTGGTGGAACATGACAGTCACGGTCGAACATGAAACTTACAGTCTGAAATGAAAGTCACGGTCGGAAACAACAGTAAGTGTGGAACATGACAGTCACGGTCGAACATGACACTCCCGGTCGAACATGAAACTCACAGTCAAACATAGCAGCGTTGGTCGAACATGACAGTCACGGTCGAACATGACACTCACAGTCGAATATAACAGCGTTAGTCGAACATGACAGTCACGGTCGAACATGACACTGACGGTCAAACATAGCAGTGTTGGTCAAACATGACAGTCACAGTCGAACATAACAATCAGAGTCGAAAATAGCAGCATTGGTTGAACTGGACACTCACTGTCGAACATGACTCTCACGGTCGAACATAGCAGCGTTGGTCAAACATGACAGACACGGTCGAACATAGCAGTTTTGGTCGAACATTATACTCACGGTCGAACATTATAATCACGGTCGAACTTGACACTCACGGTCGAACATAGCAGCGTTGGTCGAATATGACAGTCACGGTCGGAAACAACAGTCACGGTCAGAAACAACAGTCACGATCGAACATGACAGTCACGGTCGAACATGACACTCACGTTCGATCATGACACTCACGGACGGAAAAAAACAGTCACGGTCGAACATGACCCTCTCTGTCAAACATGACACTCACGGTCGAACATGGTAGCGTGGGTTGAACATAACACTCACAGTCGAACATCACACTGACATTCGAACATAGCAGCATTGGTCGAACATGACAGTCACGGTCGAACATAGCAACGTTGGTCGAACATAGAAGCATTGGTCGAACATGACAGTCACGGTCGAACATGACACTCACGGTCGAACATAGCACCGTTGGTCGAACATAGAAGCGTTGGTCGAACATGACAGTCACGGTCGAACATGACACTCACGGTCTAACATGAAAGTCAGGGTCGAACATGACAGTCACGGACTAACATAGCAGCGTTGCTCAACATGACACTCACGGTCGAAAAAGACACTCACGGTCGAATGAAGCAGCTTTGTCGAACATAGAAGCGTTGGTGGAACATGAAACTCACGGTCGAACATAGCAGCGTTGGTTGAAAATAACACTCACGGTCAAACATGACACTCACAGTCGAACATAGCAGGGTTGGTTGAACATAACACTCACGGTCGAACATGACAGTCACGGTCGAACATAACTCTCACGGTCGAACAAGACACTGACGGTCAAACATAGCTGTGTTGGTCAAACATGACAGTCACAGTCGAACATAACACTCAGAGTCGAAAATAGCAGCATTGGTTGAACTGGACACTCACTGTCGAACATGACTCTCACGGTCGAACATAGCAGCGTTGGTCAAACATGACAGACACGGTGGAACATAGCAGTTTTGGTCGAACATTATACTCACGGTCGAACATTATAATCACGGTCGAACTAGACACTCACGGTCGAACATAGCAGCGTTGGTCGAATATGACAGTCACGGTCGGAAACAACAGTCACGGTCAGAAAAAACAGTCACGATCGAACATGAGAGTCACGGTCGAACATGACACTCACGTTCGATCATGACACTCACGGACGGAAAAAAACAGTCACGGTCGAACATGGTAGCGTGGGTTGAACATAACACTCACAGTCGAACATCACACTGACATTCGAACATAGCAGCATTGGTCGAACATGACAGTCACGGTCGAACATAGCAACGTTGGTCGAACATAGAAGCATTGGTCGAACATAACAGTCACGGTGGAACATGACACTCACGGTCGAACATAGCACCGTTGGTCGAACATAGAAGCGTTGGTCGAACATGACAGTCACGGTCGAACATGACACTCACAGTCTAACATGAAAGTCAGGGTCGAACATGACAGTCACGGTCTAACATAGCAGCGTTGCTCAACATGACACTCACGGTCGAAAAAGACACTCACGGTCGAATAAAGCAGCTTTGTCGAACATAGAAGCGTTGGTGGAACATGAAACTCACGGTCGAACATAGCAGCGTTGGTTGAAAATAACACTCACGGTCAAACATGACACTCACAGTCGAACATAGCAGGGTTGGTTGAACATAACACTCACGGTCGAACATGACAGTCACGGTCGAACATAACTCTCAGGGTCGAACATGACACTCACCGTCGAACATAGCAGCGTTGCTCGAACATGAGAGTCATGGTCGAACATGACACTCACGGTCGAACATAGAAAAGTTGGTCGAACATTATACTCGCGGTCGAACTTGACACTCACGGTCGAACATAGCAGCGTTGGTCGAACATGACAGTCACGGTCGAACATAACACTCACGGTCGATCATAGCAGCGTTGGTCGAACATTATACTCACGGTCGAACATAGCAGCGTTGGTCGAACATGACAGTCACGGTCGGAAACAACAGTCAAGGTCGGAAAAAAACAGTCACGGTCGAACATGACAGTCACGGTCGAACACGACCCTCTCGGTCAAACATGACACTCACGGTCGAACATGGCAGCGTAGGTTGAACATAACACTCACAGTCGAACATGACACTGACATTCGAACATAGCAGCATTGGTCGAACATGACAGTCACGGTGGAACATAGCACCGTTGGTCGAACACAGAAGCGTTGTTCGAACATGACAGTCACGGTCGAACATGACACTCACGGTCGAACATAGCACCGTTGGTCGAACATAGAAGCGTTGGTCGAACATGACAGTCACGGTCGAACATGACACTCACGGTCTAACATGAAAGTTAGGGTCGAACATGACAGTCACGGTCGAACATGACACTCACGGTCGAACATAGCACCGTTGGTCGAACATGGAAGCGTTGGTCGAACATGACAG
This sequence comes from Echiichthys vipera, assembly GCF_963691815.1. Classification (NCBI taxonomy): domain Eukaryota; kingdom Metazoa; phylum Chordata; class Actinopteri; order Perciformes; family Trachinidae; genus Echiichthys; species Echiichthys vipera. Next base: position 1,711,840 of record NC_139849.1, read on the forward strand.
TCACGGTCTAACATGACACTCACGGTCTAACATGAAAGTCAGGGTCGAACATGATAGTCACGGTTTAACATAGCAGCGTTGCTCAACATGACACTCACGGTCGAACAAGACACTCATGGTCGAATAAAGCAGCTTTGGTCGAACATAGAAGCATTGGTGGAACATGACACTCACGGTCGAACATGACAGTCACGGTCAAACATGACACTCACAGTCGAACATAGCAGCATTGGTTGAAAATAACACTCACGGTCAAACATGACACTCACGGTCGAACATAGCAGCGTTGGTTGAACATAACACTCACGGTCGAACATGACAGTCACTATCGAATATGACAGTCACGGTCGAACATGACACTCACCGTCGAACATAGCAGCGTTGGTCGAACATAACACTCACGGTCGAAGATAGCAGCGTTGGTCGAACATTATACTCGCGGTCGAACTTGACACTCACGGTCGAACATAGCAGCGTTGGACGAACATGACAGTCACGGTCAGAAACAACAGTCACGGTCAGAAACAACAGTCACGATCGAACATGACAGTCACGGTCGAACATGACACTCACGGTTGAACATAGCGGCGTTGGTCAAACATGACAGTCACGGTCAAACATGACACTCACGGTCGAACATGACACTCATAGTCGAACATAGCAGCGTTGGTCAAACACGACAGTCACGATCGAACATAACACTCACGTTTGAAAATAGCAGCGTTGGTCAAAGATAAAACTCAAAGTTGAACATGACAGTCACAGTCAAACACAACACTCACGGTCGAACATGACACTCACGGTCGAACATAGCGGCGTCGGTGGAACATGACAGTCACGGTCGAACATGACACTCCCGGTGGAACATGACACTCATGGTCAAACATAGCAGCGTTGGTCAAACATGACAGTCACGGTAAAACATGACACTCAAGGTCGAACATAAAAGCGTTGGTCGCACATTATACTCACGGTCGAACTTGACACTCACGGTCGAACATAGCAGCGTTGGTCAAACATGACAGTCACGGTCGAACATAAAACTCACAGTCGAACATAGCAGCGTTGGTCGAACATTATACTCACGGTCGAACTTGACACTCACGGTCGAACATAGCAGCGTTGGTCGAACATGACAGTCACAGCCGGACATGGCAGCATTGTTTAAACATAACACTCATGGTCGAACATGATACTCACGGTCGAACATAGCAGTGTTGGTCGAACAATACCGTCACGGTCGAACATGACACCCACGGTCGAACATAGCAGCGTTGGTCGAACATGACAGTCAGGGTCGAACATGACACTGACAGTCAAACATGACAGTCACGGTCAAACATGGCAGTCACGGTCGAACATAGCAGCGTTGCCCGAACATGACACTCACGGTCGAACATGACACTCACGGTCGAACATGACAGTCAAGGTCAAACATGACACTCACGGTCGAACATAGCAGCATTGGTTAAACTTAACATTCACGGTCAAATATGACACTCACGGTCGAACATAGCAGCGTTGGTTGAAAATAACACTCACGGTTGAACATTACAGTCACAGTCGAACATAACACTCATGGTCGAACATAGCAGCGTTGGTCTAACATGACAGTCAGAGTCGAACATGACAGTCACAGTCGAACATGACAGTCACGGTCGAACATAGCAGCGTTGGTTGAAAATGACAGTCACGGTCCAAAATGACATTTACAGTCGGACATGACAGTCAGGGTCGGAAAGAACAGTCATGGTCGGAAACAACAGTAACTGTAGAACATGACAGTCACGGTCGAAAACGACACTCACGGTCGAACATGACACTCACGGTGGAACATAGCAGTGTTGGTTGAACATAACACTCACGGTCGAACATGACAGTCACTATAGAATATGACAATCACGGTCGAACATGACACTCACCGTCGAATATAGCAGCGTTGGTCGAACATGACAGTCACGGTCGAACATGACACTCACGGTCGAACATGACACTGACGGTCAAACATAGCAGCATTGGTCGAACATGACAGTCACGGTCGAACATAGAAGCGTTGGTCGCACATTATACTCACGGTCGAACTTGACACTCACGGTCGAACATAGCAGCGTTGGTCGAACATGACAGTCACGGTCGAACATAACACTCACAGTCGAACATAGCGGCGTTGGTCGAACATTATACTCACGGTCGAACATGACAGTCAGGGTCGGACATGGCAGCATTGTTTAAACATAACACTCACGGTCGAACATGACACTCCCGGTCGAACATGACACTCATGGTCGAACATAGCAGCGTTGGTCGAAGATAACACTCACAGTCGAACATGTCAGTCACAGTCGAAAATAACACTCACGGTCGAACATGACACTCACAGTCGAACCATAGCAGCGTTGGTCGAACATGACAGTCACGGTCGAACATGACACTCACGGTCGAACATGACACTGACGGTCAAACATAGCAGCATTGGTCGAACATGACAGTCACGGTCGAACATAGAAGCGTTGGTCGCACATTATACTCACGGTCGAACTTGACACTCACGGTCGAACATAGCAGCGTTGGTCGAACATGACAGTCACGGTCGAACATAACACTCACAGTCGAACATAGCGGCGTTGGTCGAACATTATACTCACGGTCGAACATGACAGTCAGGGTCGGACATGGCAGCATTGTTTAAACATAACACTCACGGTCGAACATGACACTCCCGGTCGAACATGACACTCATGGTCGAACATAGCAGCGTTGGTCGAAGATAACACTCACAGTCGAACATGTCAGTCACAGTCGAAAATAACACTCACGGTCGAACATGACACTCACAGTCGAACCATAGCAGCGTTGGTCGAACATGACAGTCACGGTCGAACATGACACTCACGGTCGAACATGACACTGACGGTCAAACATAGCAGCATTGGTCGAACATGACAGTCACGGTCGAACATAGAAGCGTTGGTCGCACATTATACTCACGGTCGAACTTGACACTCACGGTCGAACATAGCAGCGTTGGTCGAACATGACAGTCACGGTCGAACATAACACTCACAGTCGAACATAGCGGCGTTGGTCGAACATTATACTCACGGTCGAACATGACAGTCAGGGTCGGATATGGCAGCATTGTTTAAACATAACACTCCCGGTCGAACACGACACTCCCGGTCGAACATGACACTCATGGTCGAACATAGCAGCGTTGGTCGAAGATAACACTCACAGTCGAACATGTCAGTCACAGTCGAAAATAACACTCACGGTCGAACATGACACTCACAGTCGAACCATAGCAGTGTTGGTGGAACATGACAGTCACGGTCGAACATGAAACTTACAGTCTGAAATGAAAGTCACGGTCGGAAACAACAGTAAGTGTGGAACATGACAGTCACGGACGAACATGACACTCCCGGTCGAACATGAAACTCACGGTCAAACATAGCAGCGTTGGTCGAACATGACAGTCACGGTCGAACATGACACTCACGGTCGAACATAGAAGTGTTGGTCGAACATTATACTCACGGTCGAACTTGACACTCACGGTCGAATATAACAGCGTTAGTCGAACATGACAGTCACGGTCGAACATGACACTGACGGTCAAACATAGCAGTGTTGGTCGAACATGACAGTCACAGTCGAACATAACACTGTGACGGCCATAGCCGTGTGTACTTGTGTGCTTGCCTTTTTGTTGCCTTTTATAGGTGTCTGTGGCCTGCTGCCTTTGCTGATAGGAAGCTGTCTGCTGCTGTAGCCCTGCCTCTGCTGCTGTAGCCCTGCCTCTGCTGCTGTAGCCCTGCCTCTGCTGCTGTGTGTCTCCGCCTCTACCTATGATTTCCACTGGCTGCACCTGTGGGGGAGCCTTTAAAAAGCCCGGCCTCCTGAGTTCACTCTCTTCCTGACTGCCGAGATGAAGCTTGTACCTGTGGTGATTGTGTTTATTGAATTCACAAACTGGAAGTAAAAGTTCACAATTGACTCTGTTGTGTGTGGTCCTCCCTTATTTGTTGCGGCCTTAACGAGCAGGTCGTAACAAATGGGGGCTCGTCCGGGAGCAACATCTAGGGCATTGATCTATATATTTATTGATGTTGGATATTTCTTTTGTTTGGAAAATATTTGGGGAGGGGCCATACTAACACATATTGCTTTGCTGTGGTGAGGTTTGGGGATATTGTTTGTAGCTGCAGAACCATGCCATGTGCTCAGACAGTATTTTGCTGTGGGGGAGGATTTTAATCATATAAAACTGTTGTCCTGACTGGAGCATTTGTTTGTTCCCCCAGACAGGTTGTAGCAACAGTTCTTCGTTAGGAAGGATTGTTGAGGTTGTTGTTTTTCAGGGCTGTTTGTTGTTTTGGTGTGTTGTCCGTGTGGTTAGTAGCAATGGTCTCGGGGGCACCATCCGTAGCATTGGCTGGGACAGTTTGTCTTCCCCAGTGCAAGCGGGTTTTAGGTGCATAAATACCCACCACCAGTACACATACGAAGACTAGGGTCGAGTTAGCTAGAATTTGGCTAGGCAGTTCAGGGGGGAAGCTCCTTTTGTTTTTTTTAATCCCATTCACTCTAGTGGGCTGTCTGTGCTGTGCTATGGTTCTGCCGTAACTGGTGAACAGAAATTTAAAATTCTGTGTGATTGGGGTATTAAATATCAAAAATATGTCTTGTGACCATAGTAATCCGTTGGTCAATGAGTTTTTACAGCGGCCGGTGCGTAGTACATTGTCTCAATTTAAAAAGGCAGATTTGATTGACTTGGCTTTGCATTTAGGCTGGCAAAAACCTGAACAGATGCCTAATAAAACTGATTTAAAGGGCATTGTTGAGGAGTTGACAAAGTCAATGGATATTATTGAACCTGAGCAGGTTAAAGGTTTTGATGTGATGCTTTCAGGAACATGTGATAAGTTATCTGCGGAGCAGTATATGCAGCTTGAGAAAGACAAGCTCGGGCTGGAACGGGAAAAATTGCACTTTCAGTTGGAACATAAAAAACTGCAGGCTGAGCAAGCATATAGAGCTAGGGAAATGGATATACAGGCAGAGAGGCTAGCTTTGGAAAGGGAAAAGTTGAAGCTGGAACAGTTAAAACTGGAGTCTTTGAGGGAAAGAAGGTCTAGCGACTCTCTCTTGGGGGCTTGAGAACCATGGCAACCTGTTGGTCCTACCAGCTTTGATGTTGCTGCTCAGTTGCGCCTGTTACCCAAATTTAATGAAAGGGATCCCGATACATTTTTTACTTTGTTTGAGCGACTGGCAGATTCTAGAGGATGGCCTGATGCAGATAAAACATTAATGCTACAATGTGTATTCACAGGTAAGGCACAGAGCGCCTATTCTTCCCTTAACTCTGTTGATAGTTTAGATTATGCTAAAGTAAAGGCTGCAGTACTGAAGGCATACGAGCTGGTGCCGGAGGCATACAGGCAGAAGTTCAGGAGATGGAGGAGGGATGACAGGCAAACGCATGTTGAGTTTGCACATGAAATTTCAGCTCACTTTGCTCGCTGGTGCTCTGCCTCTAATGTTGATAACTATGAGGATCTATGTAATCTCATCGTGTTAGAACAATTTAAAAGCTCTGTGCCACATCACATTGCCGTGCATATTAATGAAAACAAGGTTAAAACAGCTTCAGTAGCTGCTATTTTAGCAGATGAATATGTATTGACCCATGTTGGTGGCTCAGAACAATATAAATATGGTGCAAAAGTCTCAAAAAGAGAGAATGGGGGGTCTAATCCGTACAAGTATGGTGGTTCTCATCAAGACTCCCAGACTTGTGTCAGAAATGTTCCAGGGACAGATGGTAGATTTGATCCAGGAAGGGTCTGTCAATCCTGTAAAAATAAGGGTCACTGGAAGGGGGAATGTCCAATTTCTAGGTCTGATCACAATGTAATGGAATCTAATGTGTATGTCAAGTCTGCAGGTTTAGTGGCTCCAGGATCATCAAAGGTGACTGAACCACTGCCTGCATCAACTTCTCCGGTGCTCCCAAAGGAAGATATGTATGCTCCTTTCATGACAAAGGGTTTTGTTTCTATTTGTGAAGGTGACCGGAGGCCTGTTAAAATCCTGAGAGATACAGGGGCATCACAGAGCTTCATTGTAAAAGACCTGCTGCCATTTTCACCAGCTACTGATACTGGTGACGCTACTCCAGTTCTTGGCATTAGTTTGGTCCCTTTAAAGGTACCTTTGCACCGACTTAATTTATTTTCTGAGTTGGTTGAGGGCGAAGTGGTGATGGGAATCTGCAATTCATTGCCTATGGATGGCGTGGATGTTATCCTGGGTAACGACTTGGCTGGGGCGAAAGTGTGGAAGGATGTGTTACCACCACTGGTACTGACAGCATCACCAAGGTGTTGTGAGGAGCAAGATCAGTGTTCAAGACAGCATCCAAATGTTTTTACTGTGTGTGCGGTGACTCGAGCAATGAGCAAGGCTAATTCACAAGCACATTCTTCAGAGTTGGGTTCTCAAGGGGAGCTGCCTGAGAAAGTCCAGGATAAGCCTGTGCTGTGTCCTTTCCCTTTGCCATCCATCAGTAGGGAAGAACTCATTTCTGAGCAGGCAAAGGACCACACTTTAACACATGTGCTCGACATGGTTTGCCCCAAGAGCAAAGTAGGAGAGCTTAAAAATGGCTATTTTCTTCAAGAGGGTGTGCTGTTGAGGAAATGGTCTTGTGTAGTTAACAATGTTGAGGTGGATCAGGTGGTGCAGGTTGTGGTGCCAGCAGCTTTTAGGCAATTGGTGTTACATACGGCGCATGATGGTGCGGCTGGGCATCTGGGAATAAAAAAAACCTATGATCGTGTGCTTCGTCATTTCTTCTGGCCGTTGTTGAAACGTGATGTGTCTGCATATTGTAAAATGTGTCACACATGTCAACTGACTGGTAAGCCAAATCAGAAAATCAAGCCAGCTCCATTATGTCCAATTAAGGTACTGGAGAATCCCTTTGAGCACCTGATTGTGGATTGTGTGGGCCCACTGCCAAAGAGTAGGAATGGCAGCAGCTACTTGTTGACGGTGATGTGTAAGGCTACAAAGTACCCAACAGCATTTCCTTTACGTTCCATTAAAGTTAAGCCTGTGATTAAAGCTCTGACTAGTTTTATTGGCATTCCTAAGGTCATACAATCAGATCAGGGAAGTAACTTTATGTCTCGAACTTTTGCTAACGTGATGAAGCAGCTTCATGTGCAACATAACATTTCAAGTGCTTACCATCCAGAGTCTCAAGGGGCTCTGGAAAGGTTTCATCAAACATTGAAGTCAATGCTGTCACAAAACCTGATTGCTTCCCAATGCCACGTATTGAGGATTGTGTGGACGAGGTAGGGAATGCAATGTTTGTGACAAAACTTGACCTTTTAAAGGGGTATTGGCAAGTGCCATTGACACAAAGGGCAAAAGACATGTGTGCATTTGTTACTCCTAGAGGGCTGTTTGCGTATAATGTCATGCCATTTGGATTGCGAAATGCTCCAGCTACGTTCCAACGTTTAATGAACAGGGTTTTACAGGGGCTTTCTGGATGCACGGCATATTTGGATGATGTTGTTGTGTATAGTGATTCTTGGGAATCACATGTTCAAAGACTCAATGCCCTGTTTAAACGCCTAGTGGAGGCCAACTTGACAGTTAACCTGTCGAAATGTGAATTTGCCAAGGCAGCCATTACATATCTTGGTAAGGTTGTGGGCCATGGCCAGGTATGTCCAGTGAGGGCTAAAGTGGAAGCGATTGATAGGTACCCTGTGCCAACAACCAAAAAAGAGTTGGGGAGGTTTTTGGGATTGGTGGGATTTTATCGTTGTTTCTGTCAAAACTTCTCCACTGTTGTTGCTCCACTAACTAACCTGCTGAGTAAGAAAGCTGCATTTGTGTGGTCTCCCCAGTGTCAAGCTGCTTTTCTTGCTGTGAAGCGCCTCCTCTGCTGCTCTCCTGTACTTGCAGCTCCTGACTTTGAACGACTCTTCAAGATTCAGGTGGATGCAAGCGGAGTTGGTGCAGGAGCGATACTGTTACAGGAAGGGGAAGCAGGAATTGATCACCCAGTTTGTTTCTTCTCCCGTAAGTTCAAATGTCACCAATTGAACTATTCAGTTGTGGAGAAGGAAGCCCTAGCATTAATATGGGCTCTTCAATTTTTTGAGGTTTATGTAGGATCTGGCATGATGCCAATTACTGTGTACACTGACCATAATCCTCTTAGCTTCCTATCCAGTATGCAGAACAACAACCAACGGTTGATGCGTTGGTCACTGTTTTTACAACCATTTAATCTGAACATTTGCCATATTAAAGGTCGGGAGAACGTGATGGCAGATGCTCTATCTCGGACCTAGAAAGGGCCTTTAAAAAGCCCGGCCTCCTGAGTTCACTCTCTTCCTGACTGCCGAGATGAAGCTTGTACCTGTGGTGATTGTGTTTATTGAATTCACAAACTGGAAGTAAAAGTTCACAATTGACTCTGTTGTGTGTGGTCCTCCCTTCTTTGTTGCGGCCTTAACGAGCAGGTCGTAACAACACTCAGAGTCGAAAATAGCAGCATTGGTTGAACTGGACACTCACTGTCGAACATGACTCTCACGGTCGAACATAGCAGCGTTGGTCAAACATGACAGTCACGGTCGAACATAGCAGTTTTGGTCGAACATTATACTCACGGTCAAACATTATAATAACGGTCGAACTTGACACTCACGGACGAACATAGCAGCGTTGGTCGAAAGTGACAGTCACGGTCGGAAACAACAGTCACGGTCAGAAACAACAGTCACGGTCGAACATGACAGTCACGGTCGAACATGACAGTCACGGTCGAACATGACAGTCACGGTCGAACATGACAGTCACGGTCGAACATGACACTCACGGTCGATCATGACACTCACGGACGGAAAAAAACAGTCACGGTCGAACATGACCCTCTCTTTCAAACATGACACTCACGGTCGAACATGGTAGCGTGGGTTGAACATAACACTCACAGTCGAACATGACACTGACATTCGAACATAGCAGCATTGGTCGAACATGACAGTCACGGTCGAACATAGCACCGTTGGTCTAACATAGAAGCGTTGGTCGAACATAACAGTCACGGTCGAACATAACAGTCACGGTCGAACATAACAGTCACGGTCGAACATAACAGTCACGGTCGAACATAACAGTCACGGTCGAACATAACAGTCACGGTCGAACATAACAGTCACGGTCGAACATAACAGTCACGGTCGAACATGACACTCACGGTCGAACATGACACTCACGGTCGAACATGACACTCACGGTCGAACATGACACTCACGGTCGAACATAGCACCGTTGGTCGAACATAGAAACGTTGGTCGAACATGACACTCACGGTCTAAAATGAAAGTCAGGGTCGAACATGACAGTCACGGTCTAACATAGCAGCGTTGCTCAACATGACACTCACGGTCGAAAAAGACACTCACGGTCGAATAAAGCAGCTTTGTCGAACATAGAAGCGTTGGTGGAACATGAAACTCACGGTCGAACATAGCAGCGTTGGTTGAAAATAACACTCACGGTCAAACATGACACTCACAGTCGAACATAGCAGGGTTGGTTGAACATAACACTCACGGTCGAACATGACAGTCACGGTCGAACATAACTCTCACGGTCGAACATGACACTCACCGTCGGACATAGCAGCGTTGGTCGAACATGAAAGTCACGGTCGAACATGACACTCACGGTCGAACATAGCAGCGTTGGTCGAACATGACAGTCACGGTCGAACATAACACTCACGGTCGATCATAGCAGCGTTGGTCGAACATTATACTCACGGTCGAACATAGCAGCGTTGGTCGAACATGACAGTCACGGTCGGAAACAACAGTCACGGTCGAACATGACAGTCACGGTCGAACATGACCCTCTCGGTCAAACATGACACTCATGGTCGAACATGGCAGCGTAGGTTGAACATAACACTCACAGTCGAACATGACACCGACATTCGAAAATAGCAGCATTGGTCGAACATGACAGTCACGGTCGAACATAGCACCGTTGGTCGAACATAGAAGCGTTGTTCGAACATGACAGTCACGGTCGAACATGACACTCACGGTCGAACATAGCACCGTTGGTCAAACATAGAAGCGTTGGTCGAACATGACAGTCACGGTCTAACATGAAAGTTAGGGTCGAACATGACAGTCACGGTCGAACATTACACTCATGGTCGAACATAGCACCGTTGGTCGAACATAGAAGTGTTGGTCGAACATGACAGTCACGGTCGAACATGACACTAACGGTCTAACATGAAAGTCAGGGTCGAACATGATAGTCACGGTTTAACATAGCAGCGTTGCTCAACATGACACTCACGGTCGAACAAGACACTCACGGTCGAATAAAGCAGCTTTGGTCGAACATAGAAGCATTGGTGGAACATGACACTCACGGTCGAACATGACAGTCACGGTCAAACATGACACTCACAGTCGAACATAGCAGCATTGGTTGAAAATAACACTCACGGTCAAACATGACACTCACGGTCGAACATAGCAGCGTTGGTTGAACATAACACTCGCGGTCGAACATGACAGTAAGGGTCGAACATAACTCTCACGGTCGAACATGACACTCACCATCGAACATAGCAGCGTTGGTCGAACATGAGAGTCACGGTCGAACATGACACTCACGGTCGAACATAGAAAAGTTGGTCGAACATTATACTTGCGGTCGAACTTGACACTCATGGTCGAACATAGCAGCGTTGGTCGAACATGACAGTCACGGACGAACATGACACTGACGGTCAAACATAGCAGCGTTGGTCGAACATGACAGTCACGGTCGAACATAACACTCACGGTCGAACATAGCAGCGTTGGTCGAACATAATACTCACGGTGAAACATAGCAGCATTGGTCGAACATGACAGTCACGGTCGGAGAAAAACAGTCACGGTCAGAAACAACAGTCACAGTCGAAAATGACACTCACGGCTAAACATGACAGTCACGGCTAAACATGACAGTCACGGTCGAACATGACACTCACGATCGAACATAACACTCACGTTTGAACATAGCAGCGTTGGTCGAAGATAAAACTCAAAGTCGAACATGACAGTCACAGTCAAACATAACACTCACGGTCGAACATGACACTCACGGTCGAACATAGCAGCGTTGGTGGAACATGACAGTCACGGTCGAACATGACACTTACAGTCTGACATGACAGTCAGGGTCGGAAACAACAGTCACGGTCGGAAACAACTGTGGAACATGACAGTCACGGTTGAACATGACACTCCCGGTGGAACATAGCAGCGTTGGTCGAGCATGACAGTCAGGGCCGGACATGAGAGCATTGTTTAAACATAACACTCACGGTCGAACATGACACTCACGGTCGAACATAGCAGCGTTGGTTGAACAATACCGTCACGGTCCAACATGACACCCACGGTCGAACATAGCAGCATTGGTCGAACATGACAGTCACGGTCGAACATCACAGTCACGGTCGAACATGACAGTCACGGTCGAACATAGCAGCGTTGCTCGAACATGACATGACAATCACGGTCGGAAACAACAGTCACGGTCGGAAAACAACAGTTACGGTCGAACATGACCCTCACGGTCAAACATGACAGTTAAATTCGAACATAGCAGCATTGGTCGAACATGACAGTAACGGTTGAACAAAACACTCACGGTCGAACATAGCACTGTTGGTCGAACATGGCAGCGTTGGTTGAACATAACATTCACAGTCAAACATGACACTTACATTCGAACATAGCAGCATTGGTCGAACGTGACAGTCACGGTCGAACATGACACTCACGGTCTAACATGAAAGTCAGGGTCGAACATGACAGTCACGGTCGAACATGACACTCACGGTCGAACATGACACTCACGGTCGAACATAGCACCGTTGGTCGAACATAGAAGCGTTGGTCGAACATGACAGTCACGGTCGAACATGACACTCACGTTCTAACATGAAAGTCAGGGTCGAACATGATAGTCACGGTTTAACATAGCAGCGTTGCTCAACATGACACTCACGGTCGAACAAGACACTCACGGTCGAATAAAGCAGCTTTGGTCGAACATAGAAGCATTGGTGGAACATGACACTCACGGTCGAACATGACAGTCACGGTCAAACATGACACTCACAGTCGAACATAGCAGCATTGGTTGAAAATAACACTCACGGTCAAACATGACACTCACGGTCGAACATAGCAGCATTGGTTGAACATAACACTCAAGGTCGAACATGACAGTAAGGGTCGAACATAACTCTCACGGTCAAACATGACACTCACCGTCGAACATAGCAGTGTTGGTCGAACATGAGAGTCACGGTCGAACATGACACTCACGGTCAAACATAGAAAAGTTGGTCGAACATTATACTTGCGGTCGAACTTGACACTCATGGTCAAACATAGCAGCGTTGGTCGAACATGACAGTCACGGACGAACATGACACTGACGGTCAAACATAGCAGCGTTGGTCGAACATGACAGTCACGGTCGAACATAACACTCACGGTCGAACATAGCAGCGTTGGTCAGCATGACAGTCACGGTCGGAGAAAAATAGTCACGTTCAGCAACAACAGTCACGGTCGAAAATGACACTCACGGCTAAACATGACAGTCACGGTCGAACATGACACTCACGATCGAACATAACACTCACGTTTGAACATAGCAGCGTTGGTCGAAGATAAAACTCAAAGTCGAACATGACAATCACAGTCAAACATAACACTCACGGTCGAACATGACACTCACGGTCGAACATAGCAGCGTTGGTGGAACATGACAGTCACGGTCGAACATGACACTTACAGTCTGACATGACAGTCAGGGTCGGAAACAACAGTCACGGTCGGAAACAACTGTGGAACATGACAGTCACGGTCGAACATGACACTCCCGGTGGAACATAGCAGCGTTGGTCGAGCATGACAGTAAGGGCCGGACATGAGAGCATTGTTTAAACATAACACTCACGGTCGAACATGACACTCACGGTCGAACATAGCAGCGTTGGTCGAACAATACCGTCACGGTCCAACATGACACCCACGGTCGAACATAGCAGCATTGGTCGAACATGACAGTCACAGTCGAACATGACAGTCACGGTCGAACACAGCAGCGTTGCTCGAACATGACATGACAATCACGGTCGGAAACAACAGTCACGGTCGGAAAACAACAGTTACGGTCGAACATGACCCTCACGGTCAAACATGACAGTTAAATTCGAACATAGCAGCATTGGTCGAACATGACAGTCACGGTCGAACAAAACACTCACGGTCGAACATAGCACCGTTGGTCGAACATGGCAGCGTTGGTTGAGCATGACAGTCACGGTCGAACAAAACACTCACGGTCGAACACAGCACCGTTGGTCGAACATGGCAGCGTTGGTTGAACATAACATTCACAGTCAAACATGACACTCACATTCGAACATAGCAGCATTGGTCGAACATGACAGTCACGGTCGAACAAAACACTCACGGTCGAACATAGCACCGTTGGTCGAACATAGAAGCGTTGGTCGAACATGACAGACACGGTCGAACATGACACTCACGGTCTAACATGAAAGTCAGGGTCGAACATGACAGTCACGATCTAACATAGCAGCGTTGCTCAACATGACACTCACGGTCGAACAAGACACTCACGGTCGAATAAAGCAGCTTTGGTCGAACATAGAAGCGTTGGTGGAACATGACAGTCACGGTCGAACATAGCAGCGTTGGTCGAACATTATACTCACGGTCGAACATGACACTCACCGTCGAACATAGCAGCATTGGTCGAACATGACAGTCACGGTCGAACATGACACTCACAGTCGAACATGACACTGACGGTCAAACATAGCAGCGTTGGTCGAACATGACAGTCACAGTCGAACATAACACTCACGGTCGAACATAGCAGTGTTGGTCGAACATTATACTTACGGTCGAACTTGACACTCACGGTCGAACATAGCAGCGTTGGTTGAACATGATAGTCACGGTCGGACATGGCAGGGTTGGTTAAACATAACACTCACGGTCGAACATGACAGTCACAGGCGAACATGACAGTCACGGTCGAACATGAAACTTACAGTCTGAAATGAAAGTCAAGGTCTGAAACAACAGTCACGGTCTGAAACAACAGTAACTGTGGAACATGACAGTCACGGTCGAACATGACACTCCCGGTGGAACTGGACACTCACTGTCGAAAATAGCAGCGTTGGTGGAACATGACAGTCACGGTCGAACATGAAACTTACAGACTGAAATGAAAGTCAAGGTCTGAAACAACAGTCACGGTCGGAAACAACAGTAACTGTGGAACATGACAGTCACGGTCGACCATGACACTCCCGGTTGAACTGGACACTCACTGTCTAACATGACCCTCACGGTCGAACATAGCAGCGTTGGTCAAACATGATAGTCACGGTCGAACATAACACTCATTGTCGAACATAGCAGCGTTGGTCGAAAATTATACTCACGGTCGAACTTGACAGTCACGGTCGGACATGGCAGGGTTGGTTAAACAAAACACTCTAAGTCGAACATGGGAGTCACAGTCGAATATAACACTCACGGTCGAACATAGCAGCGTTGGTGGAACATGACATTCACGGTCGAACATGAAAGTTACAGTCTGAAATGAAAGTCAAGGTCTGAAAAAACAGTCAAGGTCGGAAACAACAGTAACTGTGGAAGAAGAACATCACGGTGGAACATGACAGTCATGGTCGAACATGACACTCACGGTCGATCATGACACTCAAGGTCAAACATAGCAGCGTTGGTCGAACATGACATTCACGGTCGAACATGACACTGACGGTCGAACATAGAAGCGTTGGTCGAACATGTAAGTCACGGTCGGACATAGCAGGGTTAGTTAAACATAACACTCACGGTCGAACATGACAGTCAAGGTCGAACAAGACACTCACGGTCGAACATGACACTCAAGATCGAACATGACACTCACGGTCGAACAAGACACTCAAGGTCGAACAAGACAGTCACGGTCGAACATGACACTCTCGGTCGGACATGGCAGGGTTGGTTAAATATAACACTCACGGCCGAACATGACAGTCACGGTCGAACAAGACACTCACGGTCGAACATGACACTTAGGATCGAACATGACACTCACGGTCGAACAAGACACTCACAGTCGAAAAAGACAGTCACGGTCGATCATGACACTCAAGGTCGAACATGACACTTAAGATCGAACATGACACTCACGGTCGAACAAGACACTCACAGTCGAAAAAGACAGTCACGGTCGAACAATACACTCAAGGTCAAACATAGCAGCGTTGGTCGAACATGACATTCACGGTCGAACATGACACTGACGGTCGAACATAGAAGCGTTGGTCGAACATGACAGTCACGGTCGGACATAGCAGGGTTAGTTAAACATAACACTCACGGTCGAACATGACAGTCACGGTCGAACAAGACACTCACGGTCGAACATGACACTCAAGATCGAACGTGACACTCACGGTCGAACAAGACACTCAAGGTCGAACATGACAGTCACGGTCGACCATGACACTACCGGTGGAACTGGACACTCACTGTCGAACATGACCCTCACGGTCGAACATAGCAGCGTTGGTCAAACATGATAGTCACGGTCGAACATAACACTCATGGTCGAACATAGCAGCGTTGGTCGAAAATTATACTCACGGTCGACCTTGACACTCACGGTCGAACATAGCAGCGTTGGTCGAACATGACAGTCACGGTTGGACATGGCAGGGTTGGTTAAACAAAACACTCTAAGTCGAACATTGGAGTCACAGTCGAACATAACACTCACGGTCGAACATAGCAGCGTTGGTGGAACATGACATTCACGGTCAAACGTGAAAGTTACAGTCTGAAATGAAAGTCAAGGTCTGAAACAACAGTCAAGGTCGGAAACAACAGTAACTGTGGAACAAGAAAATCACGGTGGAACATGACACTCACGGTCGAACATGACACTCATGGTCAAACATAGCAGCGTTGGTCGAACATGACAGTCACGGTCGAACATGACACTCACGGTCGAACATAGAAGCGTTGGTCGAACATTATACTCACGGTCGAACTTGACACTCACGGTCGAACATAGCAGCGTTAGTCGAACATGACAGTCACGGTCTGAAAAGACACTGACGGTCAAACATAGCAGCGTTGGTCAAACATGTCAGTCACAGTCGAACATAACACTAACAGTCGAACATAGCAGCGTTGGTCGAACATTATACTCACGGTCGAACTTGACACTCACTGTCGAACATAGCAGCGTTGGTCAAACATGACAGTCACGGTCAGACATGGCAGGGTTGGTTAAATATAACACTCACGGCCGAACATGACAGTCACGGTCGAACAAGACACTCACGGTCGAACATGACACTTAAGATCAAACATGACACTCACGGTCGAACAAGACACTCACAGTCAAACAAGACAGTCACGGTCGAACAATACACTCTCGGTTGAACATGATACTTACAGTCGAACATAGCAGTATTGGTTGAACTGGACACTAACTGTTGAACATGACCCTCACCATCGAACATAGCAGCGTTGGTCAAACATGACAGTCACGGTCGAACATAGCAGCTTTGGTCGAACATTATACTCACGGTCGAACATTATACTCACGGTTGAACTTGACACTCACGGTGGAACTGGACACTCACTGTCGAAAATAGCAGCGTTGGTGGAACATGACAGTCACGGTCGAACATGAAACTTACAGACTGAAATGAAAGTCAAGGTCTGAAACAACAGTCACGGTCGGAAACAACAGTAACTGTGGAACATGACAGTCACGGTCGACCATGACACTCCCGGTGGAACTGGACACTCACTGTCTAACATGACCCTCACGGTCGAACATAGCAGCGTTGGTCAAACATGATAGTCACGGTCGAACATAACACTCATTGTGGAACATAGCAGCGTTGGTCGAAAATTATACTCACGGTCGAACTTGACACTCACGGTCGAACATAGCAGCGTTGGTCGAACATGACAGTCACGGTCGGACATGGCAGGGTTGGTTAAACAAAACACTCTAAGTCGAACATGGGAGTCACAGTCGAATATAACACTCACGGTCGAACATAGCAGCGTTGGTGGAACATGACATTCACGGTCGAACATGAAAGTTACAGTCTGAAATAAAAGTCAAGGTCTGAAACAACAGTCAAGGTCGGAAACAACAGTAACTGTGGAACAAGAAAATCACGGTGGAATATGACACTCCCGGTGGAACATGACACTCACGGTCAAACATAGCAGCGTTGGTCGAACATGACAGTCACGGTCGAACATGACACTAACGGTCGAACATAGAAGCGTTGGTCGAACATTATACTCACGGTCGAACTTGACACTCACACTCGAACATAGCAGCGTTAGTCGAACATGACAGTCACGGTCGGAAATGACACTGACGGTCAAACATAGCAGCGTTGGTCAAACATGTCAGTCACAGTCGAACATAACACTCACAGTCGATCATAGCAGCGTTGGTCGAACATTATACTCACGGTCGAACTTGACACTCACTGTCGAACATAGCAGCGTTGGTCGAACATGACAGTCACGGTCGGACATGGCAGGGTTGGTTAAATATAACACTCACGACCGAACATGACAGTCACGGTCGAACAAGACACTCACGGTCGAACATGACACTTAAGATCGAACATGACACTCACGGTAGAACAAGACACTCACAGTCAAACAAGACAGTCACGGTCGAACAATACACTCTCGGTTGAACATGATACTTACAGTCAAACATAGCAGTATTGGTTGAACTGGACACTCACTGTTGAACATGACCCTCACGATCGAACATAGCAGCGTTGGTCAAACATGACAGTCACGGTCGAACATAGCAGCTTTGGTCGAACATTATACTCACGGTCGAACATTATACTTACGGTTGAACTTGACACTCACGGTCGAACATAGCAGCGTTGGTCGAACATGACAGTCACGGTCGGAAACAAAAGTCACGGTCGGAAACAACAGTCACGATCGAACATGACAGTCATGGTCGAACATGACACTCACGGTCGATCATGACACTCAAGGTCAAACATAGCAGCGTTGGTCGAACATGACATTCACGGTCGAACATGACACTGACGGTCGAACATAGAAGCGTTGGTCGAACATGTAAGTCACGGTCGGACATAGCAGGGTTAGTTAAACATAACACTCACGGTCGAACATGACAGTCAAGGTCGAACAAGACACTCACGGTCGAACATGACACTCAAGATCGAACATGACACTCACGGTCGAACAAGACACTCAAGGTCGAACAAGACAGTCACGGTCGAACATGACACTCTCGGTCGGACATGGCAGGGTTGGTTAAATATAACACTCACGGCCGAACATGACAGTCACGGTCGAACAAGACACTCACGGTCGAACATGACACTTAGGATCGAACATGACACTCACGGTCGAACAAGACACTCACAGTTGAAAAAGACAGTCACGGTCGATCATGACACTCAAGGTCGAACATGACACTTAAGATAGAACATGACACTCACGGTCGAACAAGACACTCACAGTCGAAAAAGACAGTCACGGTCGAACAATACACTCAAGGTCAAACATAGCAGCGTTGGTCGAACATGACATTCACGGTCGAACATGACACTGACGGTCGAACATAGAAGCGTTGGTCGAACATGACAGTCACGGTCGGACATAGCAGGGTTAGTTAAACATAACACTCACGGTCGAACATGACAGTCACGGTCGAACAAGACACTCACGGTCGAACATGACACTCAAGATCGAACATGACACTCACGGTCGAACAAGACACTCAAGGTCGAACATGACAGTCACGGTCGACCATGACACTCCCGGTGGAACTGGACACTCACTGTCGAACATGACCCTCACGGTCGAACATAACACTCATTGTCGAACATAGCAGCGTTGGTCGAAAATTATACTCACGGTCGACACTCCCGGTGGAACTGGACACTCACTGTCGAACATGACCCTCACGGTCGAACATAGCAGCGTTGGTCAAACATGATAGTCACGGTCGAACATAACAATCATGGTCGAACACAGCAGCGTTGGTCGAAAATTATACTCACGGTCGACCTTGACACTCACGGTCGAACATAGCAGCGTTGGTCGAACATGACAGTCACGGTCGGACATGGCAGGGTTGGTTAAACAAAACACTCTCAGTCGAACATTGGAGTCACAGTCGAACATAACACTCACGGTCGAACATAGCAGCGTTGGTGGAACATGACATTCACGGTCAAACGTGAAAGTTACAGTCTGAAATGAAAGTCAAGGTCTGAAACAACAGTCAAGGTCGGAAACAACAGTAACTGTGGAACAAGAAAATCACGGTGGAACATGACACTCACGGTCGAACATGACACTCATGGTCAAACATAGCAGCGTTGGTCGAACATGACAGTCACGGTCGAACATGACACTCACGGTCGAACATAGAAGCGTTGGTCGAACATTATACTCACGGTCGAACTTGACACTCACGGTCGAACATAGCAGCGTTAGTCGAACATGAAAGTCACGGTCGGAAATGACACTGACGGTCAAACATAGCAGCGTTGGTCAAACATGTCAGTCACAGTCGAACATAACACTAACAGTCGAACATAGCAGCGTTGGTCGAACATTATACTCACGGTCGAACTTAACACTCACTGTCGAACATAGCAGCGTTGGTCAAACATGACAGTCACGGTCAGACATGGCAGGGTTGGTTAAATATAACACTCACGGCCGAACATGACAGTCACGGTCGAACAAGACACTCACGGTCGAACATGACACTTAAGATCAAACATGACACTCACGGTCGAACAAGACACTCACAGTCAAACAAGACAGTCACGGTCGAACAATACACTCTCGGTTGAACATGATACTTACAGTCGAACATAGCAGTATTGGTTGAACTGGACACTAACTGTTGAACATGACCCTCACCATCGAACATAGCAGCGTTGGTCAAACATGACAGTCACGGTCGAACATAGCAGCTTTGGTCGAACATTATACTCACGGTCGAACATTATACTCACGGTTGAACTTGACACTCACGGTCGAACATAGCAGCGTTGGTTGAACATGGCGGTCACGGTCGGAAACAAAAGTCACGGTCGGAAACAACAGTCACGATCGAACATGACAGTCATGGTCGAACATGACACTCACGGCCGATCATGACACTCAAGGTGGAACATAGCAGCGTTGGTCGAACATGACATTCACGGTCGAACATGACACTGACGGTCGAACATAGAAGCGTTGGTCGAACATGACAGTCACGGTCGGACATAGCAGGGTTAGTTAAACATAACACTCACGGTCGTACATGACAGTCACGGTCGAACAAGACACTCACGGTCGAACATGACACTCAAGATCGAACATGACAATCACGGTCGAACAAGACACTGAAGGTCGATCAAGACAGCCATGGTCGAACATGACACTCTCGGTCGGACATGACACTCACAGTCGAACATAGCAGCATTGGTGGAACTGGACACTCACTGTTGAACATGACCCTCACGGTCGAACATAGTAGCGTTGGTCAAACATGACAGTCACGGTCGAACATAACACTCATGGTCGAACATAGCAGCGTTGGTCGAACATTATACTCACGGTCGAACTTGACACTCACGGTCGAACATAGCAGCGTTGGTCGAACATGACAGTCACGGTCGGACATGGCAGGGTTGGTTAAACATAACACTCACGGTCGAACATGACACTCACGGTCGAACATGACACTCATGGTCGAACATAGCAGCGTTGGTCGAACAAAACAGTCATGATCGAACATAACACTCACGTTTGAACATAGCAGCGTTGGTCGAAGATAACACTCTAAGTCGAACATGAGAGTCACAGTCGAACATAACACTCACGGTCGAACATAGCAGCGTTGGTGGAACATGACATTCACGGTCGAACATGAAAGTTACAGTCTGAAATGAAAGTCAAGGTCTGAAACAACAGTCAAGGTCGGAAACAACAGTAACTGTGGAACAAGAAAATCACGGTCGAACATGACACTCCCGGTGGAACATGACACTCACGGTCAAACATAGCAGCGTTGGTCGAACATTACAGTCACGGTCGAACATGACACTCACGGTCGAACATAGAAGCGTTGGTCGAACATTATACTCACGGTCGAACTTGACACTCACGGTCGAACATAGCAGTGTTAGTCGAACATGACAGTCACGGTCGGACATGACACTGACGGTCAAACATAGCAGCGTTTGCCAAACATGTCAGTCACAGTCGAACATAACACTCACAGTCGAACATAGCAGCGTTGGTCGAACATTATACTCATGGTCAAACTTGACACTCACGGTCGAACATAGCAGCGTTGGTCGAACATGACAGTCATGGTCGGACATGGCAGGGTTGGTTAAACATAACACGCACGGCCGAACATGACAGTCACGGTCGAACAAGACACTCACGGTCGAACATGACACTTAAGATCGAACATGACAGTCTCGGTCGAACAATACACTCTCGGTCGGAAATGATACTTACAGTCGAACATAGCAGTATTGGTTGAACTGGACACTCACTGTTGAACATGACCCTCACGATCGAACATAGCAGCGTTGGTCAAACATGACAGTCACGGTCGAATATAGCAGCTTTGGTCGAACATTATACTCACGGTTGAACTTGACACTCACGGTCGAACATAGCAGCGTTGGTCGAACATGACAGTCACAGTCGGAAACAACAGTCACGGTTGGAAACAACAGTCACGATCGAACATGACACTCACGGTCGAACATGACACTCAAGATCGAACATGACACTCACGGTCGAACAAGACACTCACGGTCGAACAAGAAAGGCACGGTCGAACATGACACTCACGGTCGAACTTGACACTCACGGTCGAACATAGCAGCACTGGTTTAACATAACACTCACGGTCGAACATGACACTCACGGTCGTACATAGCAGCATTGGTTGAACATAACACTCACGATCGAACATGACAGTCACGGTCGAACATAACTCTCAGGGTCGAACATGACACTCACCGTCGAACATAGCAGCGTTGGTCGAACATGACAGTCACGGTCGAAAATGACACTCACCGTCGAACATAGCAGCGTTCATCGAACATTATACTCACGGTCGAACTTGACACTCACAGTCGAACAAAGAAGCATTGGTCGAACATGACACTCACGGTTGGAAACATAAGTCACGGTCGGAAAACAACAGTCACGGTGGAACATGACAGTCAAGGTCGAATATGACCCTCACGGTCAAACATGACACTCACGGTCGAACATGGCAGCGTTGGTTGAACATAACACTCACAGTAAACATGACACTTACATTCGAACATAGCAGCATTGGTTGAACATGAAAGGCCATGTCGAACAAAACACTCACGGTCGAACATAGCACCGATGGTCGAATATAGAAGCGTTGGTCGAACATTACAGACACGGTCGAACATGACACTCATGGTCTAACTTGAAAGTCAGGGTCGAACATGACAGTCACGGTCTAATATAGCAGCGTTGCTCAACATGACACTCACGGTAGAACAAGACATTCACGATCAATAAAGCAGCTTTGGTCAAACACAGAAGCGTTGGTGGAACATGACAGTCACGGTCGAACATAGCAGGGTTTCTCGAACATGACACTCATGGTCGAACATGACAGTCACGTTTAAACATGACAATCAAGGTCAAACATAGCAGCATTGGTTGAAAATAACACTCTTGGTCGAACATGACAGTCACGGTCGAACATAACTCTCACGGTCGAACATGACAATCACGGTCGAACATAGAAGCGTTGGTCGAACATTATACTCACGGTCGAACTTGACACTCACGGTCGAACATAGCAGCGTTGGTCGAACATGACAGTCACGGACGAACATGACACTGACGGTCAAACATAGCAGCGTTGGTCGAACATGACAGTCACGGTCGAACATAACACTCACGGTCGAACATAGAAGCGTTGGTCGAACATAATACTTACGGTCGAACTTGACACTCACGGTCAAACATAGCAGGGTTGGTCGAACATGACAGTCACGGTCTGAAACAACAGTTGTGGTCAGAAACAAAAGTGACGATCGAATATGACAGTCAGGGTCGAACATGACATTCACGGTCAAACATAGCAGCGTTGGTCGAACATGACAGTATCGGTCGGACATCACACTCACGGTCGAACATAGCAGCGTTGGTCAGACATGACAGTTACGGTTGAACATAGAAGCATTGGTCGAACATTATACTCACGGTCGAACTTGACACTCACGGTCAAACATAGCAGGGTTGGTCGAACATGACAGTCACGGTCTGAAACAACAGTTGTGGTCAGAAACAACAGTGACGATCGAATATGACAGTCAGGGTCGAACATGACATTCACGGTCAAACATAGCAGCGTTGGTCGAACATGACAGTCACGGTCGAACATAACACTCACAGTCGAACATAGAAGCGTTGGTCGCACATTATACTCACGGTCGAACTTGACACTCAGGGTCGAACATAGCAGCGTTGGTCGAATATGACAGTCACGGTCGAACATAACACTCACAGTCGAACATAGCAGCATTGGTCGAACATGACACTTACGGTCGAAGATAGAAGCATTGGTCAAACATTATACTCACGGTCGAACTTGACACTCACGGTCGAACATAGCATTGTTGGTCGAACATGACAGTCACGATCGAACATCACACTGACGGTCAAACATAGCAGTGTTGGTCGAACATTATACTCACGGTCGAACTTGACACTCACGGTCAAACATAGCAGGGTTGGTCGAACATGACAGTCACGGTCTGAAACAACAGTCGTGGTCAGAAACAACAGTGACGATCGAACATGACAGTCACGGTCGAACATGACACTCACGGTCAAACATAGCAGCGTTGGTCGAACATGACAGTCACGGTCGAACATAACACTCACAGTCGAACATAGCAGCGTTGGTTGAACATGACACTTACGGTCGAAGATAGAAGCATTGGTCGAACATTATACTCACGGTCGAACTTGACACTCATGGTCGAACATAGCATTGTTGGTCGAACATGACAGTCACGATCGAACATCACACTGACGGTCAAACATAGCAGTGTTGGTCGAACATTATACTCACGGTCGAACTTGACACTCACGGTCGAACATAGCAGTGTTGGTCGAACATGAAAGTCACGATCGAACATCACACTGACGGTCAAACATAGCAGTGTTGGTCGAACATTATACTCACGGTCGAACTTGACACTCACAGTCGAACATAGCAGCGTTGGTTGACCATGACAGTCACGGTCGGACATTGAAGCGTTGGTTAAACATAACACTCACGGTCGAACATGATACTCACTGTCAAATATAGCAGCGTTGATCGAACATGACAGTCACGGTCGAACATGAAACTTACAGTCTGAAATGAAAGTCAAGGTCTGAAACAACAGTCACGGTCGGAAACAACAGTAACTGTGGAACATGACAGTCACGGTTGACCATGACACTCCCGGTGGAACTGGACACTCACTGTCGAACATGACCCTCACGGTCGAACATAGCAGCGTTGGTCAAACATGACAGTCACGGTCGAACATAACACTCATGGTCGAACATAGCAGCATTGGTCGAACATTATACTGACCGTCGAACTTGACACTCACGGTCGAACATAGCAGCGTTCGTCGAACATGACATTCACGGTCGGACATGGCAGGGTTGGTTAAACATAACACTCACGGTGGAACATGACACTCACGGTCGAACATGACACTCATGGTCGAACATAGCAGCGTTGGTCGAACAAAACAGTCATGATCGAACATGACACTCACGTTTGAACATAGCAGCGTTGGTCGAAGATAACACTCTAAGTCGAACATGAGAGTCACAGTCGATAATAACACTCACGGTCGAACATAGCAGCGTTGGTGGAACATGACAGTCACGGTCGAACATGAAAGTTACATTCTGAAATGAAAGTCAAGGTCTGAAACAACAGTCAAGGTCGGAAACAACAGTAACTGTGGAACAAGACAGTCAAGGTCGAACTTGACACTCCCGGGGGAACATGACACTCAAGGTCAAACATAGCAGCGTTGGTCGAACATGACAGTCACGGTCGAACATGACACTGACGGTCGAACATAGAAGCGTTGGTCAAACATTATACTCACGGTCGAACTTGACACTCACGGTCGAACATAGCAGTGTTGGTCGAACATGACAGTCACGGTCGGACATAGCAGGGTTAGTTAAACATAACACTCAAGGTCGAACATGACAGTCACGGTCGAACAAGACACTCACGGTCGAACATGACACACAAGATCGAACATGACACTCACGGTCGAACAAGACACTCACGGTCGAACAAGACAGTCACGGTCGAACATGACACTCTCGGTCGGACATGACACTCACTGTGGAACATAGCAGCATTGGTTGAACTGGAAACTAAACTGTCGAACATGACCCTCACGGTCGAACATAGCAGCGTTGGTCAAACATGACAGTCACGGTCGAACATAACACTCACGGTCGAACATAGCAGCGTTGGTCGAACATTATACTCAGGGTCGAACTTGACATTCACGGTCGAACATATCAGCATTGGTTGAACATGACAGTCACGGTCGGACATGGCAGGGTTGGTTAAACATAACACTCACGGTCGAACATGACACTCACGGTCGAACATGACACTCATGGTCGAATATAGCAGCGTTAGTCGAACAAAACAGTCATGATCAAACATAACACTCACGGTCGAACATAGCAGCGTTGGTCGAAGATAACACTCTAAGTCGAACATGACAGTCACAGTCGAACATGAGACTCACGGTCGAACATGACACTCACGGTTGAACATAGAGGCATTGGTAAAACATGACAGTCACGGGCGAACATGACAGTCACGGTCGAAAATAGAAGCGTTGGTCGAACATTATACTCACAGTCGAACTTGACACTCACGGTCAAACATAGCAGCGTTGGTCGAACATGACAGTCACGGTCAGAAACAACAGTCACGGTCAGAAACAACAGTCACGATCTAACATGACAGTCTTGGTTGAACATGACACTCATGTTCGAACATAGCAGCGTTGGTCGAACATGACAGTCACGGTCGAAAATGACACTGACGGTCAAACATAGCAGCGTTGGTCGAACATGACAGTCACGGTCGGACATAACACTCACGGTCGAACATAGCAGCGTTGGTCGAACATGACACTCACGGTCGAACATAGAAGCATTGGTCGAACATTATACTCACGGTCGAACTTGACACTCACAGTCGAACATAGCATCGTTGGTTGAACATGACAGTCACGGTCGGACATGGCAGCGTTGGTTAAACATAACACTCACGGTCGAACATGATACGGTCAAACATAGCAGCGTTGGTCAAACATGACAGTCACGGTCGAACATAACACTCACAGTCGAACATAGAAGCATTGGTCGAACATTATACTCACGGTCGAACTTGACACTCACGGTTAAACATAGCAGCGTTGGTCGATAATGACAATCACGGTCGAACATAACACTCACGGTCGAACATAGCAGCGTTGGTCAAACATTATACTCACGGTCGAACTTGACACTCACGGTCGAACATAGCAGCGTTGGTTGAACATGACAGTCACGGTTGGACATGGCAGCGTTGGTTAAACATAACACTCACGGTCGAAAATGATACCACGGTCAAACATAGCAGCGTTGGTCAAACATGACAGTCACGGTCAGAAACAACAGTCACGATAGAACATGACGGTCACGGTCGAACATGACAGTCACGGTCGAACATGACACTCACGGTCGAACATGATCCTCATGGTCGAACATAGCAGCGTTGGTCAAACATGACAGTCACGGTCAGAAACAACAGTCACGGTCATAAACAACAGTCACGATTGAACATGACAGTCACGGTCGAACATAACCCTCACGGTTGAACATGACACTCACGGTCGAACATAGCAGCATTGGTCGAACATGACAGTCACGGTCGAACATGACAGTCATGGTCGAACATAGAAGTGTTGGTCGAACATGACAGTCACGGTCGAAAAAGACACTCACGGTCGAAAATAGCAGCGTTGGTCAAACATGACAGTCATGGTCGAACATGACAGTCACAGTCGAACATAGCAACGTTGCTTCAACATGACACTCACGGTCGAACATGACACTCACGGTTGTACATAGCAGCGTTGGTTGAACATAACACTCACGATCAAACATGACAGTCACGGTCGAACATAACTCTCAGGGTCGAACATGACACTCACCGTCGAACATAGCAGCGTTGGTCGAACATGACAGTCACGGTCGAAAATGACACTCACCGTCGAACATAGCAGCGTTCGTCGAACATTATACTCACGGTCGAACTTGACACTCTCGGTCGAACATAGCAGCGTTATTCGAACATTACAGTCACGGTCGAACATAACACTCACAGTCGAACATAGAAGCATCGGTCGAACATTATACTCTAGGTCAAACTTGACACACACGTTCGAACATAGCAGCGTTGGTCGAACATGACAGTCACGATCGAACATGACACTGACGGTCAAACATAGCAGCGTTGGTCGAACATGACAGTATCGGTCGGACATCACACTCACGGTCGAACATAGCAGCGTTGGTCAAACATGACAGTTACGGTTGAACATAGAAGCATTGGTCGAACATTATACTCACGGTCGAACTTGACACTCACGGTCAAAAATTGCAGCGTTGGTCGAACATGACAGTCACGGTCGGACATAACACTCATGGTCGAACATAGCAGCGTTGGTCGAACATAGCAGCGTTGGTCAAACATGACAATCACGGTCGAACATAACACTCACGGTCGAACATAGCAGCGTTGCTCGAACACTATACTCACGGTCGAACTTGACACTCACGGTCGAACATAGCAGCGTTGGTCGAACGTGACACTGACGGTCAAACGTAGCAGCGTTGGTCGAACATGACAATCACGGTCGAACATAACACTCACGGTCGAACATAGCAGCGTTGGTCGAACATTATACTCACGGTCGAACTTGACACTCACGGTCGAACATAGCAGCGTTGGTCGAACATGACAGTCACGATCGAACATGACACTGACGGTCAAACATAGCAGCGTTGGTCGAACATGACAGTATCGGTCGGACATCACACTCACGGTCGAACATAGCAGCGTTGGTCAAACATGACAGTCACGGTTGAACATAGAAGCATTGGTCGAACATTATACTCACGGTCGAACTTGACACTCACGGTCGAACATAGCAGCACTGGTTTAACATAACACTCACGATCGAACATGACAGTCACGGTCGAACATAACTCTCAGGGTCGAACATGACACTCACCGTCGAACATAGCAGCGTTGGTCGAACATGACAGTCACGGTCGAAAATGACACTCACCGTCGAACATAGCAGCGTTCGTCGAACATTATACTCACGGTCGAACTTGACACTCTTGGTCGAACATAGCAGCGTTATTCGAACATGACAGTCACGGTCGAACATAACACTCACAGTCGAACATAGAAGCATTGGTCGAACATTATAGTCTAGGTCAAACTTGACACACACGTTCGAACATAGCAGCGTTGGTCGAACATGACAGTCACGATCGAACATGACACTGACAGTCAAACATAGCAGCGTTGGTCGAACATGACAGTATCGGTCGGACATCACACTCACGGTCGAACATAGCAGCGTTGGCCAAACATGACAGTTACGGTTGAACATAGAAGCATTGGTCGAACATTATACTCACGGTCGAACTTGACACTCACGGTCGAAAATTGCAGCGATGGTCGAACATGACAGTCACGGTCGGACATAACACTCACGGTCGAACATAGCAGCGTTGGTCGAACATAGCAGCGTTGGTAAAACATGACAATCACGGTCGAACATAACACTCACGGTCGAACATAGCAGCGTTGCTCGAACACTATACTCACGGTCGAACTTGACACTCACGGTCGAACATAGCAGCGTTGGTCGAACATGACACTGACGGTCAAACATAGCAGCGTTGGTCGAACATGACAATCACGGTCGAACATAACACTCACGGTCGAACATAGCAGCGTTGGTCGTACATTATACTCACGGTCGAACTTGACACTCACGGTCGAACATAGCAGCGTTGGTGGAACATGACAGTCACGATCGAACATGACAATGACGGTCAAACATAGCAGCGTTGGTCGAAAATGACAGTATCGGTCGGACATCACACTCACAGTCGAACATAGCAGCGTTGGTCAAACATGACAGTCACGGTTGAACATAGAAGCATTGGTTGAACATTATACTCACGGTCGAACTTGACACTCACGGTCGAACATAGCAGCACTGGTTTAACATAACACTCACGGTCGAACATGACACTCACGGTCGTACATAGCAGAGTTGGTTGAACATAACACTCACGGTCGAACATAACTCTCAGGGTCGAACATGACACTCACCGTCGAACATAGCAGCGTTGGTCGAACATGACAGTCACGGTCGAAAATGACACTCACCGTCGAACATAGCAGCGTTCGTCGAACATTATACTCACGGTCGAACTTGACACTCTCGGTCGAAAATAGCAGCGTTATTCGAACATGACAGTCACAGTCGAACATAACACTCACAGTCGAACATAGAAGCATTGGTCGAACATTATACTCTAGGTCAAACTTGAAACACACGTTCGAACATAGCAGCGTTGGTCGAACATGACAGTCACGATTGAACATGACACTGACGGTCAAACATAGCAGCGTTGGTCGAACATGACAGTATCGGTCGGACATCACACTCACGGTCGAACATAGCAGCGTTGGTCAAACACGACAGTCACGGTCAAACATAGAAGAATTGGTCGAACATTACCATCACGGTCGAACTTGAAACTCACGGTCAAACAAAGCAGCGTTTGTCGAACATGACAGTCACGGTCGAACATGACACTGACGGTCAAACATAGCAGCGTTGGTCGAACATGACAATCACGGTCGAACATAACACTCACGGTCGAACATAGCAGCGTTGGTCGAACATTATACTCACGGTCGAACTTGACACTCACGGTCGAACATAGCAGCTTTTGTCGAACATGACACTGACGGTCAAACATAGCAGCATTGGTCGAACATGACACTCAAGGTCGAACATAGCAGCGTTGGTCAAACATTATACTCACGGTCGCACTTGACACTCACGGTCGAACATAGCAGCGTTGGTCGAACATGACACTGACGGTCGAACATAACACTCACGGTTGAACATAGCAGCGTTGGTCGAACATAGCAGCGTTGGTCGAACATTATACTCACGGTCGAACTTGACACTGACAGTCGAACATAGCAGCGTTGGTTGAACATGACAGTCACGGTCGGTCATGGCAGCGTTCGTTAAACATTACACTCACGGTCGAACATTATACTCACGGTCGAACTTGACACTCACGGTCGAACATAGCAGCGTTGGTCGAACATGACACTGACGGTCGAACATAACACTCACGGTTGAACATAGCAGCGTTGGTCGAACATAGCAGCGTTGGTCGAACATTATACTCACGGTCGAACTTGACACTGACAGTCAAACATAGCAGCGTTGGTCGAACATGACACTGACGGTCAAACATAGCAGCGTTGGTCGAACATGACAATCACGGTCGAACATAACACTCACGGTCGAACATAGCAGCGTTGGTCGAACATTATACTCACGGTCGAACTTGACACTCACGGTCGAACATAGCAGCGTTGGTCGAACATGACACTGACGGTCAAACATAGCAGCGTTGGCCGAAAATGACAATCACGGTCGAACATAACACTCACGGTCGAACATAGCAGCGTTGGTCGAACATCATACTCACGGTCGAACTTGACACTCACGGTCGAACATAGCAGCATTGGTTGAACATGACAGTCACGGTTGGACATGGCAGTGTTGGTTAAACATGGAACTCACGGTCGAACATGATACTCACGGTCGAACAAGACACTCACGGTCGAACATGACACTCACGGTCGAACAAGACACTCACGGTCGAACATAGAAGAATTGGTCGAACATTACTATCACGGTCGAACTTGACACTGACTGTCAAACATAGCAGCGTTGGTCGAACATGACAATCACGGTCGAACATAACACTCACGGTCGAACATAGCAGCGTTGGTCGAACATTATACTCACGGTGGAACTTGACATTCACGGTCGAACATAGCAGCGTTGGTCGAACATTACACTGACGGTCAAACATAGCAGCGTTGGTCGAACATGACACTCAAGGTCGAACATAGCAGCGTTGGTCGAACATTATACTCACAGTCGAACTTGACACTCACGGTCGAACATAGCAGCATTGGTCGAACATTACACTGACGGTCAAACATAGCAGCGTTGGTCGAACGTGACAATCACGGTCGAACATAACACTCACGGTCGAACATAGCAGCGTTTGTCGAACATAGCAGCGTTGGTCGAACATTATACTCACGGTCGAACTTGACACTGACAGTCGAACATAGCAGCGTTGGTTGAACATGACAGTCACGGTCGGTCATGGCAGCGTTCGATTAACATTACACTCACGGTCGAAGATGATACTCACGGTCAAACATAGCAGCGTTGGTCAAACATGACAGTCACGGTCGAACATGACACTCACAGTCGAACATAGAAGAATTGGTCGAACATTACTATCAAGGTCGAACTTGACACTCACGGTCGAACATAACAGCGTTGGTCAAACATGACAGTCACCGTCGAACAAGACACTCACGGTCGAAATAGAAGAATTGGTCGAACATTACTATCACGGTCGAACTTGACACTCACGGTCGAACATAGCAGCGTTTGTCGAACATGACAGTTACAGTCGAACATGACACTGACGGTCAAACATAGCAGCGTTGGTCGAACATGACAATCACGGTCGAACATAACACTCACGGTCGAACATAGCAGCGTTGGTCGAACATTATACTCACGGTCGAACTTGACACCCATGGTCGAACATAGCAGCGTTGGTCGAACATGACACTGACGGTCAAACATAGCAGCGTTGGTCGAACATGACACTCACGGTCGAACATAGCAGCGTTAGTCGAACATTATACTCACGGTCGAACTTGACACTCACGGTCGAACTTGACACTTACGGTCGAACATAGCAGCGTTGGTCGAACATGACACTGACGGTCAAACATAGCAGCGTTGGTCGAACATGACAATCACGGTCGAACATAACACTCACGGTCGAACATAGCAGCGTTGGTCGAACATAGCAGCGTTGGTCGAACATTATACTCACGGTCGAACTTGACACTGACAGTCGGACATAGCAGCATTGGTTGAACATGACAGTCACGGTCGGTCATGGCAGCGTTGGTTAAACATTACACTCACGGTCGAAGATGATACTCGAGGTCAAACATAGCAGCGTTGGTCGAACATGACAGTCACGGTCGAACATGATACTCACGGTCAAACATAGCAGCGTTGGTCAAACATGACAGTCACGGTCGAACATGACACTCACAGTCGAACATAGAAGAATTGGTCCAACATTACTATCACGGTCGAACTTGACACTCACGGTCGAACATAGCAGCGTTGGTCGAACATGACAGTCACGGTCGAACATGACACTGACGGTCAAACATAGCAGCTTTGGTCGAACATTATACTCATGGTCCCACTTGACACTCACGGTCGAACATAGCAGCGGTGGTCGAACATGACACTGACGGTCAAACATAGCAGCGTTGGTCGAACATGACAATCACGGTCGAACATAACACTCACGGTCGAACATAGCAGTGTTGGTCGAACATTATACTCACGGTCGAACTTGACACTCACGGTCGAACATAGCAGTCACGGTCGGTCATGGCAGCGTTCGTTAAACATTACACTCACGGTCGAAGATGATACTCACAGTCAAACATAGCAGCGCTGGTCGAACATGATCAGACGGTCAAACATAGCAGCGTTGGTCGAACATGACAGTCACGGTTGAACATGACACTGACGGTCAAACATTGCAGCGTTGGACGAACATGACAATCACGGTCGAACATAACACTCACGGTCGAACATAGCAGTGTTGGTCGAACATTATACTCACGGTCGAACTTGAAACTCACGGTCAAACATAGCAGCGTTGGTCGAACATGACACTGACGGTCAAACATAGCAGCGTTGGTCGAACATGACAATCATGGTTGAACATAACATTCACGGTCGAACATAGCAGCGTTGGTCGAACATCATACTCACGGTCGAACTTGACACTCACGGTCAGCATAGCAGCGTTGGTTGAACATGACAGTCACGGTTGGACATGGCAGCGTGTGTTAAACATAAAACTCACAGTCCAACATGATACTCACGGTCGAACAAGACACTCACGGTCGAACATGACACTCACGGTTGAACAAGACACTCACGGTCGAACACAGCAGCGTTGGTCAAACATGACAGTCACGGTCGAACATAACACTCACAGTCGAACATAGAAGCATTGGTCGAACTTTATACTCACGGTCGAACTTGACACTCACGTTCGAACATAGCAGCTTTGGTCGAACATGACAATCACGGTCGAATATAACACTCACGGTCGAACATAGCAGCGTTGGTCGAACATTATACTCACGGTGGAACTTGACACTCACGGTCGAACATAGCAGCGTTGGTCGAACATGACACTGACGGTCAAACATAGCAGCGTTGGTCGAACATGACACTCAAGGTCGAATATAGCAGCGTTGGTCGAACATTATACTCACAGTCGAACTTGACACTCACGGTCGAACAAAGCAGCGTTGGTCGAACATGACACTGACGGTCAAACATAGCAGCGTTGGTCGAACATGACAATCACGGTCGAACATAACACTCACGGTCGAACATAGCAGCGTTGGTCGAACATAGCAGCGTTGGTCGAACATTATACTCACGGTCGAACTTGACACTGACAGTCGAACATAGCAGCGTTGGTTGAACATGACAGTCACGGTCGGTCATGGCAGCGTTCGTTAAACATTACACTCACGGTCGAAGATGATACTCACAGTCAAACATAGCAGCGTTGGTCGAACATGATCAGACGGTCAAACATAGCAGCGTTGGTCGAACATGACAGTCACGGTTGAACATGACACTGACGGTCAAACATTGCAGCGTTGGTCGAACATGACAATCACGGTCGAACATAACACTCACGGTCGAACATAGCAGCGTTGGTCGAACATTATACTCACGGTCGAACTTGAAACTCACGGTCAAACATAGCAGCGTTGGTCGAACATGACACTGACGGTCAAACATAGCAGCGTTGGTCGAACATGACAATCATGGTCGAACATAACATTCACGGTCGAACATAGCAGCGTTGGTCGAACATCATACTCACGGTCGAACTTGACACTCACGGTCAGCATAGCAGCGTTGGTTGAACATGACAGTCACGGTTGGACATAGCAGCGTTGGTTGAACAAGACACTCACGGTCGAACACAGCAGCGTTGGTCAAACATGACAGTCACGGTCGAACATAACACTCACAGTCGAACATAGAAGCATTGGTCGAACTTTATACTCACGGTCGAACTTGACACTCACGTTCGAACATAGCAGCTTTGGTCGAACATGACAATCACGGTCGAACATAACACTCACGGTCGAACATAGCAGCGTTGGTCGAACATTATACTCACGGTGGAACTTGACACTCACGGTCGAACATAGCAGCGTTGGTCGAACATGACACTGACGGTCAAACATAGCAGCGTTGGTCGAACATGACACTCAAGGTCGAATATAGCAGCGTTGGTCGAACATTATACTCACAGTCGAACTTGACACTCACGGTCGAACAAAGCAGCGTTGGTCGAACATGACACTGACGGTCAAACATAGCAGCGTTGGTCGAACATGACAATCACGGTTGAACATAACACTCACGGTCGAACATAGCAGCGTTGGTCGAACATAGCAGCGTTGGTCGAACATTATACTCACGGTCGAACTTGACACTGACAGTCGAACATAGCAGCGTTGGTTGAACATGACAGTCACGGTCGGTCATGGCAGCGTTCGTTAAACATTACACTCACGGTCGAAGATGATACTCACAGTCAAACATAGCAGCGTTGGTCGAACATGATCAGACGGTCAAACATAGCAGCGTTGGTCGAACATGACAGTCACGGTTGAACATGACACTGACGGTCAAACATTGCAGCGTTGGTCGAACATGACAATCACGGTCGAACATAACACTCACGGTCGAACATAGCAGCGTTGGTCGAACATTATACTCACGGTCGAACTTGAAACTCACGGTCAAACATAGCAGCGTTGGTCGAACATGACACTGATGGTCAAACATAGCAGCGTTGGTCGAACATGACAATCATGGTCGAACATAACACTCACGGTCGAACATAGCAGCGTTGGTCGAACATTATACTCACGGTCGAACTTGAAACTCACGGTCAAACATAGCAGCGTTGGTCGAACATGACACTGACGGTCAAACATAGCAGCGTTGGTCGAACATGACAATCATGGTCGAACATAACATTCACGGTCGAACATAGCAGCGTTGGTCGAACATCATACTCACGGTCGAACTTGACACTCACGGTCAGCATAGCAGCGTTGGTTGAACATGACAGTCACGGTTGGACATAGCAGCGTTGGTTGAACAAGACACTCACGGTCGAACACAGCAGCGTTGGTCAAACATGACAGTCACGGTCGAACATAACACTCACAGTCGAACATAGAAGCATTGGTCGAACTTTATACTCACGGTCGAACTTGACACTCACGTTCGAACATAGCAGCTTTGGTCGAACATGACAATCACGGTCGAACATAACACTCACGGTCGAACATAGCAGCGTTGGTCGAACATTATACTCACGGTGGAACTTGACACTCACGGTCGAACATAGCAGCGTTGGTCGAACATGACACTGACGGTCAAACATAGCAGCGTTGGTCGAACATGACACTCAAGGTCGAATATAGCAGCGTTGGTCGAACATTATACTCACAGTCGAACTTGACACTCACGGTCGAACAAAGCAGCGTTGGTCGAACATGACACTGACGGTCAAACATAGCAGCGTTGGTCGAACATGACAATCACGGTCGAACATAACACTCACGGTCGAACATAGCAGCGTTGGTCGAACATAGCAGCGTTGGTCGAACATTATACTCACGGTCGAACTTGACACTGACAGTCGAACATAGCAGCGTTGGTTGAACATGACAGTCACGGTCGGTCATGGCAGCGTTCGTTAAACATTACACTCACGGTCGAAGATGATACTCACAGTCAAACATAGCAGCGTTGGTCGAACATGATCAGACGGTCAAACATAGCAGCGTTGGTCGAACATGACAGTCACGGTTGAACATGACACTGACGGTTAAACATTGCAGCGTTGGTCGAACATGACAATCACGGTCGAACATAACACTCACGGTCGAACATAGCAGCGTTGGTCGAACATTATACTCACGGTCGAACTTGAAACTCACGGTCAAACATAGCAGCGTTGGTCGAACATGACACTGATGGTCAAACATAGCAGCGTTGGTCGAACATGACAATCATGGTCGAACATAACATTCACGGTCGAACATAGCAGCGTTGGTCGAACATCATACTCACGGTCGAACTTGACACTCACGGTCAGCATAGCAGCGTTGGTTGAACATGACAGTCACGGTTGGACATGGCAGCGTTGGTTAAACATAAAACTCACAGTCCAACATGATACTCACAGTCGAACAAGACACTCACGGTCGAACATGACACTCACGGTTGAACAAGACACTCACGGTCGAACACAGCAGCGTTGGTCAAACATGACAGTCACGGTCGAACATAACACTCACAGTCGAACATAGAAGCATTGGTCGAACTTTATACTCACGGTCGAACTTGACACTCACGTTCGAACATAGCAGCTTTGGTCGAACATGACAATCACGGTCGAACATAACACTCACGGTCGAACATAGCAGCGTTGGTCGAACATTATACTCACGATGGAACTTGACACTCACGGTCGAACATAGCAGCGTTGGTCGAACATGACACTGACGGTCAAACATAGCAGCGTTGGTCGAACATGACACTCAAGGTCGAATATAGCAGCGTTGGTCGAACATTATACTCACAGTCGAACTTGACACTCACTGTCGAACATAGCAGCGTTGGTCGAACATGACACTGACGGTCAAACATAGCAGCGTTGGTCGAACATGACAATCACGGTCGAACATAACACTCACGGTCGAACATAGCAGCGTTGGTCGAACATAGCAGCGTTGGTCGAACATTATACTCACGGTCGAACTTGACACTGACAGTCGAACATAGCAGCGTTGGTTGAACATGACAGTCACAGTCGGTCATGGCAGCGTTCGTTAAACATTACACTCACGGTCGAAGATGATACTCACAGTCAAACATAGCAGCGTTGGTCGAACATGACAGTCACGGTCGAACATGATACTCACGGTCAAACATAGCAGCGTTGGTCAAACATGACAGTCACGGTCGAACATGACACTCACAGTCGAACATAGAAGAATTGGTCGAACAATACTATCAAGGTCGAACTTGACACTCACGGTCGAACATAACAGCGTTGGTCAAACATGACACTCACGGTCGAAATAGAAGAATTGGTCGAACATTACTATCACGGTCGAACTTGACACTCACGGTCGAACATAGCAGCATTTGTCGAACATGACAGTTACGGTCGAACATGACACTGACGGTCAAACATAGCAGCGTTGGTCGAACATGACAATCACGGTCGAACATAGCAGCGTTGGTCGAACATTATACTCACGGTCGAACTTGGCACTCACGGTCGAACATAGCAGCGTTGGTCGAACATGACACTGAAGGTCAAACATAGCAGCGTTGGTCGAACATGACACTCACGGTCGAACATAGCAGTGTTAGTCGAACATTATACTCACGGTCGAACTTGACACTCACGGTCGAACTTGACACTCACGGTCGAACATAGCAGCGTTGGTCGAACATGACAGTCACGGTCGGTCATGGCAGCGTTCGTTAAACATTTCACTCACGGTCGAAGATGATACTCACAGTCAAACATAGCAGCGTTGGTCGAACATGACACTGACGGTCAAACATAGCAGCGTTGGTCGAACATGACAATCACGGTCGAACATAACACTCACGGTCGAACATAGCAGCGTTGGTCGAACATGACAGTCACGATCGAACATGACACTGACGGTCAAACATAGCAGCGTTGGTCGAACATGACAGTATCGGTCGGACATCACACTCACGGTCGAACATAGCAGCGTTGGTCAAACATGACAGTCACGGTTGAACATGACACTGACGGTCAAACATTGCAGCGTTGGTCGAACATGACAATCACGGTCGAACATAACACTCACGGTCGAACATAGCAGCGTTGGTCGAACATTATACTCACGGTCGAACTTTAAACTCACGGTCAAACATAGCAGCGTTGGTCGAACATGACACTGATGGTCAAACATAGCAGCGTTGGTCGAACATGACAATCATGGTCGAACATAACACTCACGGTCGAACATAGCAGCGTTGGTCGAACATTATACTCACGGTCGAACTTGAAACTCACGGTCAAACATAGCAGCGTTGGTCGAACATGACACTGACGGTCAAACATAGCAGCGTTGGTCGAACATGACAATCATGGTCGAACATAACATTCACGGTCGAACATAGCAGCGTTGGTCGAACATCATACTCACGGTCGAACTTGACACTCACGGTCAGCATAGCAGCGTTGGTTGAACATGACAGTCACGGATGGACATAGCAGCGTTGGTTGAAAAAGACACTCACGGTCGAACACAGCAGCGTTGGTCAAACATGACAGTCACGGTCGAACATAACACTCACAGTCGAACATAGAAGCATTGGTCGAACTTTATACTCACGGTCGAACTTGACACTCACGTTCGAACATAGCAGCTTTGGTCGAACATGACAATCACGGTCGAACATAACACTCACGGTCGAACATAGCAGCGTTGGTCGAACATTATACTCACGGTGGAACTTGACACTCACGGTCGAACATAGCAGCGTTGGTCGGACATGACACTGACGGTCAAACATAGCAGCGTTGGTCGAACATGACACTCAAGGTCGAATATAGCAGCGTTGGTCGAACATTATACTCACAGTCGAACTTGACACTCACGGTCGAACAAAGCAGCGTTGGTCGAACATGACACTGACGGTCAAACATAGCAGCGTTGGTCGAACATGACAATCACGGTCGAACATAACACTCACGGTCGAACATAGCAGCGTTGGTCGAACATAGCAGCGTTGGTCGAACATTATACTCACGGTCGAACTTGACACTGACAGTCGAACATAGCAGCGTTGGTTGAACATGACAGTCACGGTCGGTCATGGCAGCGTTCGTTAAACATTACACTCACGGTCGAAGATGATACTCACAGTCAAACATAGCAGCGTTGGTCGAACATGATCAGACGGTCAAACATAGCAGCGTTGGTCGAACATGACAGTCACGGTTGAACATGACACTGACGGTCAAACATTGCAGCGTTGGTCGAACATGACAATCACGGTCGAACATAACACTCACGGTCGAACATAGCAGCGTTGGTCGAACATTATACTCACGGTCGAACTTGAAACTCACGGTCAAACATAGCAGCGTTGGTCGAACATGACACTGATGGTCAAACATAGCAGCGTTGGTCGAACATGACAATCATGGTCGAACATAACATTCACGGTCGAACATAGCAGCGTTGGTCGAACATCATACTCACGGTCGAACTTGACACTCACGGTCAGCATAGCAGCGTTGGTTGAACATGACAGTCACGGTTGGACATGGCAGCGTTGGTTAAACATAAAACTCACAGTCCAACTTGATACTCACGGTCGAACAAGACACTCACGGTCGAACATGACACTCACGGTTGAACAAGACACTCACGGTCGAACACAGCAGCGTTGGTCAAACATGACAGTCACGGTCGAACATAACACTCACAGTCGAACATAGAAGCATTGGTCGAACTTTATACTCACGGTCGAACTTGACACTCACGTTCGAACATAGCAGCTTTGGTCGAACATGACAATCACGGTCGAACATAACACTCACGGTCGAACATAGCAGCGTTGGTCGAACATTATACTCACGATGGAACTTGACACTCACGGTCGAACATAGCAGCGTTGGTCGAACATGACACTGACGGTCAAACATAGCAGCGTTGGTCGAACATGACACTCAAGGTCGAATATAGCAGCGTTGGTCGAACATTATACTCACAGTCGAACTTGACACTCACTGTCGAACATAGCAGCGTTGGTCGAACATGACACTGACGGTCAAACATAGCAGCGTTGGTCGAACATGACAATCACGGTCGAACATAACACTCACGGTCGAACATAGCAGCGTTGGTCGAACATAGCAGCGTTGGTCGAACATTATACTCACGGTCGAACTTGACACTGACAGTCGAACATAGCAGCGTTGGTTGAACATGACAGTCACGGTCGGTCATGGCAGCGTTCGTTAAACATTACACTCACGGTCGAAGATGATACTCACAGTCAAACATAGCAGCGTTGGTCGAACATGACAGTCACGGTCGAACATGATACTCACGGTCAAACATAGCAGCGTTGGTCAAACATGACAGTCACGGTCGAACATAGCAGCGTTGGTCGAACATGACAGTCACGATCGAACATGACACTGACGGTCAAACATAGCAGCGTTGGTCGAACATGACAATCAAGGTCGAACATAACACTCACGGTCGAACATAGCAGCGTTGGTCGAACATGACAGTCACGATCGAACATGACACTGACGGTCAAACATAGCAGCGTTGGTCGAACATGACAGTCACGGTCGAACATGACACTCACAGTCGAACATAGAAGAATTGGTCGAACATTACTATCAAGGTCGAACTTGACACTCACGGTCGAACATAACAGCGTTGGTCAAACATGACACTCACGGTCGAAATAGAAGAATTGGTCGAACATTACTATCACGGTCGAACTTGACACTCACGGTCGAACATAGCAGCATTTGTCGAACATGACAGTTACGGTCGAACATGACACTGACGGTCAAACATAGCAGCGTTGGTCGAACATGACAATCACGGTCGAACATAGCAGCGTTGGTCGAACATTATACTCACGGTCGAACTTGGCACTCACGGTCGAACATAGCAGCGTTGGTCGAACATGACACTGACGGTCAAACATAGCAGCGTTGGTCGAACATGACACTCACGGTCGAACATAGCAGTGTTAGTCGAACATTATACTCACGGTCGAACTTGACACTCACGGTCGAACTTGACACTCACGGTCGAACATAGCAGCGTTGGTCGAACATGACAGTCACGGTCGGTCATGGCAGCGTTCGTTAAACATTACACTCACGGTCGAAGATGATACTCACAGTCAAACATAGCAGCGTTGGTCGAACATGACACTGACGGTCAAACATAGCAGCGTTGGTCGAACATGACAATCAAGGTCGAACATAACACTCACGGTCGAACATAGCAGCGTTGGTCGAACATGACAGTCACGATCGAACATGACACTGACGGTCAAACATAGCAGCGTTGGTCGAACATGACAGTCACGGTCGAACATGATACTCACGGTCAAACATAGCAGCGTTGGTCAAACATGACAGTCACGGTCGAACATGACACTCACAGTCGAATATAGAAGAATTGGTCCAACATTACTATCACGGTCGAACTTGACACTCACGGTCGAACATAGCAGCGTTGGTCGAACATGACAGTCACGGTCGAACATGACACTGACGATCAAACATAACAGCTTTGGTCGAACATTATACTCACGGTCCAACTTGACACTCACGGTCGAACATAGCAGCGTTGGTCGAACATGACACTGGCGGTCGGACATGATACTCACGGTCGAACAAGACACTCACGGTCGAACATGACACTCACGGTCGAACAAGACACTCACGGTCGAACAAGACACTGACGGTCAAACATAGCAGCGTTGGTCGAACATGACAATCATGGTCGAACATAACATTCACGGTCGAACATAGCAGCGTTGGTCGAACATCATACTCACGGTCGAACTTGACACTCACGGTCAGCATAGCAGCGTTGGTCGAACATGACAATCACGGTCAAATATAACACTCACAGTCGACCATATAAGCATTGGTCGAACTTTATACTCACGGTCGAACTTGACACTCACGTTCGAACATAGCAGCGTTGGTCAAACATGACAGTCACGGTCGAACATGACACTCACAGTCGAACATAGAAGAATTGGTCGAACATTACTATCAAGGTCGAACTTGACACTCACGGTCGAACATAACAGCGTTGGTCAAACATGACACTCACGGTCGAAATAGAAGAATTGGTCGAACATTACTATCACGGTCGAACTTGACACTCACGGTCGAACATAGCAGCATTTGTCGAACATGACAGTTACGGTCGAACATGACACTGACGGTCAAACATAGCAGCGTTGGTCGAACATGACAATCACGGTCGAACATAGCAGCGTTGGTCGAACATTATACTCACGGTCGAACTTGGCACTCACGGTCGAACATAGCAGCGTTGGTCGAACATGACACTGACGGTCAAACATAGCAGCGTTGGTCGAACATGACACTCACGGTCGAACATAGCAGTGTTAGTCGAACATTATACTCACGGTCGAACTTGACACTCACGGTCGAACTTGACACTCACGGTCGAACATAGCAGCGTTGGTCGAACATGACAGTCACGGTCGGTCATGGCAGCGTTCGTTAA
The DNA here is from genome assembly GCF_963691815.1 of Echiichthys vipera. Lineage (NCBI taxonomy): Eukaryota > Metazoa > Chordata > Actinopteri > Perciformes > Trachinidae > Echiichthys > Echiichthys vipera. Next base: position 1,755,046 of record NC_139849.1, read on the forward strand.
ACATTACACTCACGGTCGAAGATGATACTCACAGTCAAACATAGCAGCGTTGGTCGAACATGACACTGACGGTCAAACATAGCAGCGTTGGTCGAACATGACAATCAAGGTCGAACATAACACTCACGGTCGAACATAGCAGCGTTGGTCGAACATGACAGTCACGATCGAACATGACACTGACGGTCAAACATAGCAGCGTTGGTCGAACATGACAGTCACGGTCGAACATGATACTCACGGTCAAACATAGCAGCGTTGGTCAAACATGACAGTCACGGTCGAACATGACACTCACAGTCGAATATAGAAGAATTGGTCCAACATTACTATCACGGTCGAACTTGACACTCACGGTCGAACATAGCAGCGTTGGTCGAACATGACAGTCACGGTCGAACATGACACTGACGATCAAACATAACAGCTTTGGTCGAACATTATACTCACGGTCCAACTTGACACTCACGGTCGAACATAGCAGCGTTGGTCGAACATGACACTGGCGGTCGGACATGATACTCACGGTCGAACAAGACACTCACGGTCGAACATGACACTCACGGTCGAACAAGACACTCACGGTCGAACAAGACACTGACGGTCAAACATAGCAGCGTTGGTCGAACATGACAATCATGGTCGAACATAACATTCACGGTCGAACATAGCAGCGTTGGTCGAACATCATACTCACGGTCGAACTTGACACTCACGGTCAGCATAGCAGCGTTGGTCGAACATGATAATCACGGTCAAATATAACACTCACAGTCGACCATATAAGCATTGGTCGAACTTTATACTCACGGTCGAACTTGACACTCACGTTCGAACATAGCAGCGTTGGTCGAACATGACAGTGACGGTCGAACATGATACTCACGGTCAAACATAGCAGCGTTGGTCAAACATGACAGTCACGGTGGAACATGACACTCACGGTGGAACATAGAAGAATTGGTCGAACATTACTATCACGGTCGAACTTGACACTCACGGTCGAACATAGAAGCGTTGGTCGAACATAACAGTCACGGTCGAACATGACACTGACGGTCAAACATAGCAGCGTTGGTCGAACATGACAATCACGGTCGAACATAACACTCACGGTCGAACATAGCAGTGTTGGTCGAACATTATACTCACGGTCGAACTTGACACTCACGGTCGAACATAGCAGCTTTGGTCGAACATGATCAGACGGTCAAACATAGCAGCGTTGGTCGAACATGACAGTCACGGTCGAACATGACACTGATGGTCAAACATTGCAGCGTTGGTCGAACATGACAATCACGGTCGAACATAACACTCACGGTCGAACATAGCAGCGTTGGTCGAACATTATACTCACGGTCGAACTTGAAACTCACGGTCAAACATGGCAGCGTTGGTCGAACATGACACTGAAGGTCAAACATAGCAGCGTTGGTCGAACATGACAATCATGGTCGAACATAACATTCACGGTCGAACATAGAAGCGTTGGTCGAACATCATACTCACGGTCGAACTTGACACTCACGGTCAGCATAGCAGCGTTGGTTGAACATGACAGTCACGGTTGGACGTGGCAGCGTTGGTTAAACATAAAACTCACGGTCCAACATGATACTCACGGTCGAACAAGACACTCACGGTCGAACATGACACTAACGGTTGAACAAGACACTCACGGTCGAACATAGCAGCGTTGGTAAAACATGACAGGCACGGTCAGAAACAACAGTCACGGTCAGAAACAACAGTCACGATCGAACATGACAGTCACGGTCGAACATAACCCTCACGGTCGGACATGACACTCACAGTCGAACATAGCAGCGTTGGTCGAACATGACAGTTACGGTCGAACATGACAGTCATGGTCGAAAAGACACTCACGGTGGAACATAGCAGCGTTGGTCAAACATGACAGTCACGGTCGAACATGACACTGACGGTCAAACATGACAGTCACGGTCGAACATAGCAGCGTTGGTTTAACATGACAGTCACGGTCGGACATGGCAGCGTTGGTTAAACATTACACTCACGGTCGACCATGATACTCATGGTCAAACATAGCAGCGTTGGTCAAACATGACAGTCACGGTCGAACATAACACTCACAGTCGAACATAGAAGCATTGGTCGAACTTTATACTCACGGTCGAACTTTACACTCACGTTCGAACATAGCAGCGTTGGTCGAACATGACATCACGGTCGAACATAACACTCACGGTCGAACATAGCAGCGTTGGTCGAACATTATACTCACGGTGGAACTTGACACTCACGGTCGAACATAGCAGTGTTGGTCGAACATGACACTGACGGTCAAACATAGCAGCGTTGGTCGAACATGACACTCAAGGTCGAACATAGCAGCGTTGGTCGAACATTATACTCACGGTCGAACTTGACACTGACAGTCGAACATAGCAGCGTTGGTTGAACATGACAGTCACGGTCGGTCATGGCAGCGTTCGTTAAACATTACACTCACGGTCGAAGATGATACTCACAGTCAAACATAGCAGCGTTGGTCGAACATGACAGTCACGGTCGAACATGATACTCACGGTCAAACATAGCAGCGTTGGTCAAACATGACAGTCACGGTCGAACATGACACTCACAGTCGAACATAGAAGAATTGGTCGAACATTACTATCAAGGTCGAACTTGACACTCACGGTCGAACATAACAGCGTTGGTCAAACATGACACTCACGGTCGAAATAGAAGAATTGGTCGAACATTACTATCACGGTCGAACTTGACACTCACGGTCGAACATAGCAGCATTTGTCGAACATGACAGTTACGGTCGAACATGACACTGACGGTCAAACATAGCAGCGTTGGTCGAACATGACAATCACGGTCGAACATAGCAGCGTTGGTCGAACATTATACTCACGGTCGAACTTGGCACTCACGGTCGAACATAGCAGCGTTGGTCGAACATGACACTGACGGTCAAACATAGCAGCGTTGGTCGAACATGACACTCACGGTCGAACATAGCAGTGTTAGTCGAACATTATACTCACGGTCGAACTTGACACTCACGGTCGAACTTGACACTCACGGTCGAACATAGCAGCGTTGGTCGAACATGACAGTCACGGTCGGTCATGGCAGCGTTCGTTAAACATTACACTCACGGTCGAAGATGATACTCACAGTCAAACATAGCAGCGTTGGTCGAACATGACACTGACGGTCAAACATAGCAGCGTTGGTCGAACATGACAATCAAGGTCGAACATAACACTCACGGTCGAACATAGCAGCGTTGGTCGAACATGACAGTCACGATCGAACATGACACTGACGGTCAAACATAGCAGCGTTGGTCGAACATGACAGTCACGGTCGAACATGATACTCACGGTCAAACATAGCAGCGTTGGTCAAACATGACAGTCACGGTCGAACATGACACTCACAGTCGAATATAGAAGAATTGGTCCAACATTACTATCACGGTCGAACTTGACACTCACGGTCGAACATAGCAGCGTTGGTCGAACATGACAGTCACGGTCGAACATGACACTGACGATCAAACATAACAGCTTTGGTCGAACATTATACTCACGGTCCAACTTGACACTCACGGTCGAACATAGCAGCGTTGGTCGAACATGATCAGACGGTCAAACATAGCAGCGTTGGTCGAACATGACAGTCACGGTCGAACATGACACTGATGGTCAAACATTGCAGCGTTGGTCGAACATGACAATCACGGTCGAACATAACACTCACGGTCGAACATAGCAGCGTTGGTCGAACATTATACTCACGGTCGAACTTGAAACTCACGGTCAAACATGGCAGCGTTGGTCGAACATGACACTGAAGGTCAAACATAGCAGCGTTGGTCGAACATGACAATCATGGTCGAACATAACATTCACGGTCGAACATAGAAGCGTTGGTCGAACATCATACTCACGGTCGAACTTGACACTCACGGTCAGCATAGCAGCGTTGGTTGAACATGACAGTCACGGTTGGACGTGGCAGCGTTGGTTAAACATAAAACTCACGGTCCAACATGATACTCACGGTCGAACAAGACACTCACGGTCGAACATGACACTAACGGTTGAACAAGACACTCACGGTCGAACATAGCAGCGTTGGTAAAACATGACAGGCACGGTCAGAAACAACAGTCACGGTCAGAAACAACAGTCACGATCGAACATGACAGTCACGGTCGAACATAACCCTCACGGTCGGACATGACACTCACAGTCGAACATAGCAGCGTTGGTCGAACATGACAGTTACGGTCGAACATGACAGTCATGGTCGAAAAGACACTCACGGTGGAACATAGCAGCGTTGGTCAAACATGACAGTCACGGTCGAACATGACACTGACGGTCAAACATGACAGTCACGGTCGAACATAGCAGCGTTGGTTTAACATGACAGTCACGGTCGGACATGGCAGCGTTGGTTAAACATTACACTCACGGTCGACCATGATACTCATGGTCAAACATAGCAGCGTTGGTCAAACATGACAGTCACGGTCGAACATAACACTCACAGTCGAACATAGAAGCATTGGTCGAACTTTATACTCACGGTCGAACTTTACACTCACGTTCGAACATAGCAGCGTTGGTCGAACATGACATCACGGTCGAACATAACACTCACGGTCGAACATAGCAGCGTTGGTCGAACATTATACTCACGGTGGAACTTGACACTCACGGTCGAACATAGCAGTGTTGGTCGAACATGACACTGACGGTCAAACATAGCAGCGTTGGTCGAACATGACACTCAAGGTCGAACATAGCAGCGTTGGTCGAACATTATACTCACGGTCGAACTTGACACTGACAGTCGAACATAGCAGCGTTGGTTGAACATGACAGTCACGGTCGGTCATGGCAGCGTTCGTTAAACATTACACTCACGGTCGAAGATGATACTCACAGTCAAACATAGCAGCGTTGGTCGAACATGACAGTCACGGTCGAACATGATACTCACGGTCAAACATAGCAGCGTTGGTCAAACATGACAGTCACGGTCGAACATGACACTCACAGTCGAACATAGAAGAATTGGTCGAACATTACTATCAAGGTCGAACTTGACACTCACGGTCGAACATAACAGCGTTGGTCAAACATGACACTCACGGTCGAAATAGAAGAATTGGTCGAACATTACTATCACGGTCGAACTTGACACTCACGGTCGAACATAGCAGCATTTGTCGAACATGACAGTTACGGTCGAACATGACACTGACGGTCAAACATAGCAGCGTTGGTCGAACATGACAATCACGGTCGAACATAGCAGCGTTGGTCGAACATTATACTCACGGTCGAACTTGGCACTCACGGTCGAACATAGCAGCGTTGGTCGAACATGACACTGACGGTCAAACATAGCAGCGTTGGTCGAACATGACACTCACGGTCGAACATAGCAGTGTTAGTCGAACATTATACTCACGGTCGAACTTGACACTCACGGTCGAACTTGACACTCACGGTCGAACATAGCAGCGTTGGTCGAACATGACAGTCACGGTCGGTCATGGCAGCGTTCGTTAAACATTACACTCACGGTCGAAGATGATACTCACAGTCAAACATAGCAGCGTTGGTCGAACATGACACTGACGGTCAAACATAGCAGCGTTGGTCGAACATGACAATCAAGGTCGAACATAACACTCACGGTCGAACATAGCAGCGTTGGTCGAACATGACAGTCACGATCGAACATGACACTGACGGTCAAACATAGCAGCGTTGGTCGAACATGACAGTCACGGTCGAACATGATACTCACGGTCAAACATAGCAGCGTTGGTCAAACATGACAGTCACGGTCGAACATGACACTCACAGTCGAATATAGAAGAATTGGTCCAACATTACTATCACGGTCGAACTTGACACTCACGGTCGAACATAGCAGCGTTGGTCGAACATGACAGTCACGGTCGAACATGACACTGACGATCAAACATAACAGCTTTGGTCGAACATTATACTCACGGTCCAACTTGACACTCACGGTCGAACATAGCAGCGTTGGTCGAACATGACACTGGCGGTCGGACATGATACTCACGGTCGAACAAGACACTCACGGTCGAACATGACACTCACGGTCGAACAAGACACTCACGGTCGAACAAGACACTGACGGTCAAACATAGCAGCGTTGGTCGAACATGACAATCATGGTCGAACATAACATTCACGGTCGAACATAGCAGCGTTGGTCGAACATCATACTCACGGTCGAACTTGACACTCACGGTCAGCATAGCAGCGTTGGTCGAACATGACAATCACGGTCAAATATAACACTCACAGTCGACCATATAAGCATTGGTCGAACTTTATACTCACGGTCGAACTTGACACTCACGTTCGAACATAGCAGCGTTGGTCGAACATGACAGTGACGGTCGAACATGATACTCACGGTCAAACATAGCAGCGTTGGTCAAACATGACAGTCACGGTGGAACATGACACTCACGGTGGAACATAGAAGAATTGGTCGAACATTACTATCACGGTCGAACTTGACACTCACGGTCGAACATAGAAGCGTTGGTCGAACATAACAGTCACGGTCGAACATGACACTGACGGTCAAACATAGCAGCGTTGGTCGAACATGACAATCACGGTCGAACATAACACTCACGGTCGAACATAGCAGTGTTGGTCGAACATTATACTCACGGTCGAACTTGACACTCACGGTCGAACATAGCAGCTTTGGTCGAACATGATCAGACGGTCAAACATAGCAGCGTTGGTCGAACATGACAGTCACGGTCGAACATGACACTGATGGTCAAACATTGCAGCGTTGGTCGAACATGACAATCACGGTCGAACATAACACTCACGGTCGAACATAGCAGCGTTGGTCGAACATTATACTCACGGTCGAACTTGAAACTCACGGTCAAACATGGCAGCGTTGGTCGAACATGACACTGAAGGTCAAACATAGCAGCGTTGGTCGAACATGACAATCATGGTCGAACATAACATTCACGGTCGAACATAGAAGCGTTGGTCGAACATCATACTCACGGTCGAACTTGACACTCACGGTCAGCATAGCAGCGTTGGTTGAACATGACAGTCACGGTTGGACATGGCAGCGTTGGTTAAACATAAAACTCACGGTCCAACATGATACTCACGGTCGAACAAGACACTCACGGTCGAACATGACACTAACGGTTGAACAAGACACTCACGGTCGAACATAGCAGCGTTGGTAAAACATGACAGGCACGGTCAGAAACAACAGTCAGGGTCAGAAACAACAGTCACGATCGAACATGACAGTCACGGTCGAACATAACCCTCACGGTCGGACATGACACTCACAGTCGAACATAGCAGCGTTGGTCGAACATGACAGTTACGGTCGAACATGACAGTCATGGTCGAAAAGACACTCACGGTGGAACATAGCAGCGTTGGTCAAACATGACAGTCACGGTCGAACATGACACTGACGGTCAAACATGACAGTCACGGTCGAACATAGCAGCGTTGGTTTAACATGACAGTCACGGTCGGACATGGCAGCGTTGGTTAAACATTACACTCACGGTCGACCATGATACTCATGGTCAAACATAGCAGCGTTGGTCAAACATGACAGTCACGGTCGAACATAACACTCACAGTCGAACATAGAAGCATTGGTCGAACTTTATACTCACGGTCGAACTTTACACTCACGTTCGAACATAGCAGCGTTGGTCGAACATGACAATCACGGTCGAACATAACACTCACGGTCGAACATAGCAGCGTTGGTCGAACATTATACTCACGGTGGAACTTGACACTCACGGTCGAACATAGCAGTGTTGGTCGAACATGACACTGACGGTCAAACATAGCAGCGTTGGTCGAACATGACACTCAAGGTCGAACATAGCAGCGTTGGTCGAACATTATACTCACAGTCGAACTTGACACTCACGGTCGAACATAGCAGCGTTGGTCGAACATGACACTGACGGTCAAACATAGCAGCGTTGGCTGAACATGACAATCACGGTCGAACATAACACTCACGGTCGAACATAGCAGCGTTGGTCGAACATAGCAGCGTTGGTCGAACATTATACTCACGGTCGAACTTGACACTGACAGTCGAACATAGCAGCGTTGGTTGAACATGACAGTCACGGTCGGTCATGGCAGCGTTCGTTAAACATTACACTCACGGTCGAAGATGATACTCACAGTCAAACATAGCAGCGTTGGTCGAACATGACAGTCACGGTCGAACATGATACTCACGGTCAAACATAGCAGCGTTGGTCAAATAGACAGTCACGGTCGAACATGACACTCACAGTCGAAATAGAAGAATTGGTCGAACATTACTATCACGGTCGAACTTGACACTCATGGTCGAACATAACAGCGTTGGTCAAACATGACAGTCACGATCGAACATGACACTGACGGTCAAACATAGCAGCGTTGGTCGAACATGACAGTATCGGTCGGACATCACACTCACGGTCGAACATAGCAGCGTTGGTCAAACATGACAGTCACGGTTGAACATAGAAGCATTGGTCGAACATTATACTCACTGTCGAACTTGACACTCACGGTCGAACATAGCAGCACTGGTTTAACATAACACTCACGGTCGAACATGACACTCACGGTCGTACATAGCAGCGTTGGTTGAACATAACACTCACGATCGAACATGACAGTCACGGTCGAACATAACTCTCAGGGTCGAACATGACACTCACCGTCGAACATAGCAGCGTTGGTCGAACATGACAGTCACGGTCGAAAATGACACTCACCGTCGAACATAGCAGCGTTCGTCGAACATTATACTCACGGTCGAACTTGACACTCTCGGTCGAACATAGCAGCGTTATTCGAACATGACAGTCACGGTCGAACATAACACTCACAGTCGAACATAGAAGCATTGGTCGAACATTATACTCTAGGTCAAACTTGACACACACATTCGAACATAGCAGCATTGGTCGAACATGACAGTCACGATCGAACATGACACTGACGGTCAAACATAGCAGCGTTGGTCGAACATGACAGTATCGGTCGGACATCACACTCACGGTCGAACATAGCAGCGTTGGTCAAACACGACAGTCACGGTTGAACATAGAAGCATTGGTTGAACATTATACTCACGGTCGAACTTGACACTCACGGTCGAAAATTGCAGCGTTGGTCGAACATGACAGTCACGGTCGGACAAAACACTCACGGTCGAACATAGCAGCGTTGGTCAAACATGACAATCACGGTCGAACATAACACTCACGGTCGAACATAGCAGCGTTGCTCGAACATTATACTCACGGTCGAACTTGACACTCACGGTCGAACATAGCAGCGTTGGTCGAACATGACACTGACGGTCAAACATAGCAGCGTTGGTCGAACATGACAATCACGGTCGAACATAAAATGAACGGTCGAACATAGCAGCGTTGGTCGAACATTATACTCACGGTAGAACTTGACACTCACGGTCGAACATAGCAGCGTTGGTCGAACATGACACTGACGGTCAAACATAGCAGCGTTGGTCGAACATGACAATCACGGTCGAACATAACACTCACGGTCGAACATAGCAGCGTTGGTCGAACATCATACTCACGGTCGAACTTGACACTCACGGTCGAACATAGCAGCGTTGGTCGAACATGACACTGACGGTCAAACATAGCAGCGTTGGTCGAACATGACAATCACGGTCGAACATAACACTCACGGTCGAACATAGCAGCGTTGGTCGAACATCATACTCACGGTCGAACTTGACACTCACGGTCGAACATAGCAGCGTTGGTTGAACATGACAGTCACGGTTGGACATGGCAGTGTTGGTTAAACATGGAACTCACGGTCGAACAAGACACTCACGGTCGAACATGACACTCACGGTCGAACAAGACACTCACGGTCGAACATAGAAGAATTGGTCGAACATTACTATAACGGTCGAACTTGACACTGACTGTCAAACATAGCAGCGTTGGTCGAACATGACAATCACGGTCGAACATAACACTCACGGTCGAACATAGCAGCGTTGGTCGAACATTATACTCACGGTGGAACTTGACACTCACGGTCGAACATAGCAGCGTTGGTCGAACATGACACTGACAGTCAAACATAGCAGCGTTGGTCGAACATGACACTCAAGGTCGAACATAGCAGCGTTGGTCAAACATTATACTCACAGTCGAACTTGACACTCACGGTCGAACATAGCAGTGTTGGTCGAACATGACACTGACGGTCAAACATAGCAGCGTTGGTCGAACATGACAATCACGGTCGAACATAACACTCACGGTCGAACATAGCACCGTTGGTCGAACATAGCAGCGTTGGTCGAACATTATACTCACGGTCGAACTTGACACTGACAGTCGAACATAGCAGCGTTGGTTGAACATGACAGTCACGGTCGGTCATGGCAGCGTTCGTTAAACATTACACTCACGGTCGAAGATGATACTCACAGTCAAACATAGCAGCGTTGGTCGAACATGACAGTCACGGTCGAACATGATACTAGGTCAAACATAGCAGCGTTGGTCAAACATGACAGTCACGGTCGAACATGACACTCACAGTCGAACATAGAAGAATTGGTCGAACATTACTATTAAGGTCGAACTTGACACTCACGGTCGAACATAACAGCGTTGGTCAAACATGACAGTCACCGTCGAACATGACACTCACGGTCGAAATAGAAGAATTGGTCGAACATTACTATCACGGTCGAACTTGACACTCACGGTCGAACATAGCAGCGTTTGTCGAACATGACAGTTACGGTCGAACATGACACTGACGGTCAAACATAGCAGCGTTGGTCGAACATGACAATCACGGTCGAACATCACACTCCCGGTCGAACATAGCAGCGTTGGTCGAACATTATACTCACGGTCGAACTTGACCCTCACGGTCGAACATAGCAGCGTTGGTCGAACATGACACTGACGGTCAAACATAGCAGCGTTGGTCGAACATGACACTCACGGTCGAACATAGCAGCGTTAGTCGAACATTATACTCACGGTCGAACTTGACACTCACGGTCGAACTTGACACTTACGGTCGAACATAGCAGCGTTGGTCTAACATGACACTGATGGTCAAAAATAGCAGCGTTGGTCGAACATGACAATCACGGTCGAACATAACACTCACGGTCGAACATAGCAACGTTGGTCGAACATAGCAGCGTTGGTCGAACATTATACTCACGGTCGAACTTGACACTGACAGTCGGACATAGCAGCATTGGTTGAACATGACAGTCACGGTCGGTCATGGCAGCGTTGGTTAAACATTACACTCACGGTCGAAGATGATTCTCACGGTCAAACATAGCAGCGTTGGTCGAACATGACAGTCACGGTCGAACATGATTCTCACGGTCAAACATAGCAGCGTTGGTCAAACATGACAGTCACGGTCGAACATGACACTCACAGTCGAACATAGAAGAATTGGTCCAACATTACTATCACGGTCGAACTTGACACTCACGGTCGAACATAGCAGCGTTGGTCGAACATGACAGTCACGGTCGAACATGACACTGACGATCAAACATAACAGCTTTGGTCGAACATTATACTCACGGTCCAACTTGACACTCACGGTCGAACATAGCAGCGTTGGTCGAACATGACACTGGCGGTCGGACATGATACTCACGGTCGAACAAGACACTCACGGTCGAACATGACACTCACGGTCGAACAAGACACTCACGGTCGAACAAGACACTGACGGTCAAACATAGCAGCGTTGGTCGAACATGACAATCATGGTCGAACATAACATTCACGGTCGAACATAGCAGCGTTGGTCGAACATCATACTCACGGTCGAACTTGACACTCACGGTCAGCATAGCAGCGTTGGTCGAACATGACAATCACGGTCAAATATAACACTCACAGTCGACCATATCAGCATTGGTCGAACTTTATACTCACGGTCGAACTTGACACTCACGTTCGAACATAGCAGCGTTGGTCGAACATGACAGTGACGGTCGAATATGATACTCACGGTCAAACATAGCAGCGTTGGTCAAACATGACAGTCACGGTGGAACATGATACTCACGGTGGAACATAGAAGAATTGGTCGAACATTACTATCACGGTCGAACTTGACAGTCACGGTCGAACATAGCAGCGTTGGTCGAACATAACAGTCACGGTCGAACATGACACTGACGGTCAAACATAGCGGCGTTGGTCGAACATGACAATCACGGTCGAACATAACACTCACGGTCGAACATAGCAGTGTTGGTCGAACATTATACTCACGGTCGAACTTGACACTCACGGTCGAACATAGCAGCTTTGGTCGAACATGATCAGACGGTCAAACATAGCAGCGTTGGTCGAACATGACAGTCACGGTCGAACATGACACTGATGGTCAAACATTGCAGCGTTGGTCGAACATGACAATCACGGTCGAACATAACACTCACGGTCGAACATAGCAGCGTTGGTCGAACATTATACTCACGGTCGAACTTGAAACTCACGGTCAAACATGGCAGCGTTGGTCGAACATGACACTGAAGGTCAAACATAGCAGCGTTGGTCGAACATGACAATCATGGTCGAACATAACATTCACGGTCGAACATAGCAGCGTTGGTCGAACATCATACTCACGGTCGAACTTGACACTCACGGTCAGCATAGCAGCGTTGGTTGAACATGACAGTCACGGTTGGACATGGCAGCGTTGGTTAAACATAAAACTCACGGTCCAACATGATACTCACGGCCGAACAAGACACTCACGGTCGAACATGACACTCACGGTTGAACAAAACACTCACGGTCGAACATAGCAGCGTTGGTAAAACATGACAGGCACGGTCAGAAACAACAGTCACGGTCAGAAACAACAGTCACGATCGAACATGACAGTCACGGTCGAACATAACCCTCACGGTCGGACATGACACTCACAGTCGAACATAGCAGCGTTGGTCGAACATGACAGTTACGGTCGAACATGACAGTCATGGTCGAAAAGACACTCACGGTGGAACATAGCAGCGTTGGTCAAACATGACAGTCACGGTCGAACATGACACTGACGGTCAAACATGACAGTCACGGTCGAACATAGCAGCGTTGGTTTAACATGACAGTCACGGTCGGACATGGCAGCGTTGGTTAAACATTACACTCACGGTCGACCATGATACTCATGGTCAAACATAGCAGCGTTGGTCAAACATGACAGTCACGGTCGAACATAACACTCACAGTCGAACATAGAAGCATTGGTCGAACTTTATACTCACGGTCGAACTTGACACTCACGTTCGAACATAGCAGCGTTGGTCGAACATGACAATCACGGTCGAACATAACACTCACGGTCGAACATAGCAGCGTTGGTCGAACATTATACTCACGGTGGAACTTGACACTCACGGTCGAACATAGCAGTGTTGGTCGAACATGACACTGACGGTCAAACATAGCAGCGTTGGTCGAACATGACACTCAAGGTCGAACATAGCAGCGTTGGTCGAACATTATACTCACAGTCGAACTTGACACTCACGGTCGAACATAGCAGCGTTGGTCGAACATGACACTGACGGTCAAACATAGCAGCGTTGGCTGAACATGACAATCACGGTCGAACATAACACTCACGGCCGAACATAGCAGCGTTGGTCGAACATAGCAGCGTTGGTCGAACATTATACTCACGGTCGAACTTGACACTGACAGTCGAACATAGCAGCGTTGGTTGAACATGACAGTCACGGTCGGTCATGGCAGCGTTCGTTAAACATTACACTCACGGTCGAAGATGATACTCACAGTCAAACATAGCAGCGTTGGTCGAACATGACAGTCACAGTCGAACATGATACTCACGGTCAAACATAGCAGCGTTGGTCAAATAGACAGTCACGGTCGAACATGACACTCACAGTCGAAATAGAAGAATTGGTCGAACATTACTATCACGGTCGAACTTGACACTCATGGTCGAACATAACAGCGTTGGTCAAACATGACAGTCACGGTCGAACATGACACTCACGGTCGAAATAGAAGAATTGGTCGAACATTACTATCACGGTCGAACTTCACACTCACGGTCGAACATAGCAGCGTTTGTCGAACATGACAGTTACGGTCGAACATGACACTGACGGTCAAACATAGCAGCGTTGGTCGAACATGACAATCACGGTCGAACATAACACTCACGGTCGAACATAGCAGCGTTGGTCGAACATTATACTCACGGTCGTACTTGACACTCACGGTCGAACATAGTAGCGTTGGTCGAACATGACACTGACGGTCAAACATAGCAGCGTTGGTCGAACATGACACTCACGGTCGAACATAGCAGTGTTAGTCGAACATTATACTCACGGTCGAACATGACACTCACGGTCGAACTTGACACTCAGGGTCGAACATAGCAGCGTTGGTCGAACATGACACTGACGGTCAAACATAGCAGCGTTGGTCGAACATGACAATCACGGTCGAACATAACACTCACGGTCGAACATAGCAGCGTTGGTCGAACATAGCAGCGTTGGTCGAACATTATACTCACGGTCGAACTTGACACTGACAGTCGGACATAGCAGCATTGGTTGAACATGACAGTCACGGTCGGTCATGGCAGCGTTGGTTAAACATTACACTCACGGTCGAAGATGATACTCACGGTCAAACATAGCAGCGTTGGTCGAACATGACAGTCACGGTCGAACATGATACTCACGGTCAAACATAGCAGCGTTGGTCAAACATGACAGTCACGGTGGAACATGACACTCACGGTTGAACATAGCAGTGTTGGTCGAACATTATACTCACGGTCGAACTTGACACTCACGGTCGAACATAGCAGCGTTGGTCGAACATAACAGTCACGGTCGAACATGACACTGACGGTCAAACATAGCAGCGTTGGTCGAACATGACAATCACGGTCGAACATAAGACTCACGGCTGAACATAGCAGTGTTGGTCGAACATTATACTCACGGTCGAACTTGACACTCACGGTCGAACATAGCAGCGTTGGTCGAACATGATCAGACGGTCAAACATAGCAGCGTTGGTCGAACATGACAGTCACGGTCGAACATGACACTGACGGTCAAACATTGCAGCGTTGGTCGAACATGACAATCACGGTCGAACATAACACTCACGGTCGAACATAGCAGCGTTGGTCGAACATTATACTCACGGTCGAACTTGAAACTCACGGTCAAACATAGCAGCGTTGATCGAACATGACACTGACGGTCAAACATAGCAGCGTTGGTCGAACATGACAATCATGGTCGAACATAACATTCACGGTCGAACATAGCAGCGTTGGTCGAACATCATACTCACGGTCGAACTTGACACTCACGGTCAGCATAGCAGCGTTGGTTGAACATGACAGTCACGGTTGGACATGGCAGCGTTGGTTAAACATAAAACTCACGGTCCAACATGATACTCACGGTCGAACAAGACACTCACGGTCGAACATGACACTCACAGTTGAACAAGACACTCACGGTCGAACATAGCAGCGTTGGTAAAACATGACAGGCACGGTCAGAAACAACAGTCACGGTCAGAAACAACAGTCACGATCGAACATGACAGTCACGGTCGAACATAACCCTCACGGTCGAACATGACACTCACAGTCGAACATAGCAGCGTTGGTCGAACATGACAGTTACGGTCGAACATGACAGTCATGGTCGAATATAGAAGTGTTGGTCGAACACGACAGTTACGGTCGAAAAGACACTCACGGTGGAACATAGCAGCGTTGGTCAAACATGACAGTCACGGTCGAACATGACACTGACGGTCAAACATGACAGTCACGGTCGAACATAGAAGTGTTGGTCGAACACGACAGTTACGGTCGAAAAGACACTCACGGTGGAACATAGCAGCGTTGGTCGAACATAACATTCACGGTCGAACATAGCAGCGTTGGTCGAACATCATACTCACGGTCGAACTTGACACTCACGGTCAGCATAGCAGCGTTGGTTGAACATGACAGTCACGGTTGGACATGGCAGCGTTGGTTAAACATAAAACTCACGGTCCAACATGATACTCACGGTCGAACAAGACACTCACGGTCGAACATGACACTCACAGTTGAACAAGACACTCACGGTCGAACATAGCAGCGTTGGTAAAACATGACAGGCACGGTCAGAAACGACAGTCACGGTCAGAAACAACAGTCACGATCGAACATGACAGTCACGGTCGAACATAACCCTCACGGTCGAACATGACACTCACAGTCGAACATAGCAGCGTTGGTCGAACATGACAGTTACGGTCGAACATGACAGTCATGGTCGAATATAGAAGTGTTGGTCGAACACGACAGTTACGGTCGAAAAGACACTCACGGTGGAACATAGCAGCGTTGGTCAAACATGACAGTCACGGTCGAACATGACACTGACGGTCAAACATGACAGTCACGGTCGAACATAGCAGCGTTGGTTAAACATTACACTCACGGTCGACCATGATACTCATGGTCAAACATAGCAGCGTTGGTCAAACATGACAGTCACGGTCGAACATAACACTCACAGTCGAACATAGAAGCATTGGTCGAACTTTATACTCACGGTCGAACTTGACACTCACGTTCGAACATAGCAGCGTTGGTCGAACATGACAGTCACGGTCGAACATGATACTCACGGTCAAACATAGCAGCGTTGGTCGAACATCATACTCACGGTCGAACAAGACACTCACGGTCGAACATAGCAGCGTTGGTTGAACATGACAGTCACGGTTGCACATGGCAGCGTTGGTTAAACATAAAACTCACGGTCGAACATGATACTCACGGTCGAACATGACACTCACGGTCGAACAAGACACTCACGGTCGAACAAGACACTCACGGTTGAACAAGACAGTTGCGGTCGAACATGACACTCACTGTCGAACATTACCCTCACAGTCGAACATAGCAGCGTTGGTAAAACATGACAGTCACGGTCAGAAACAACAGTCACGGTCAGAAAAAACAGTCACGATCGAACATGACAGTCACGGTCGAACATAGCAGCGTTGGTCGAACATGACAGTCACGGTCGAACATGATACTCACGGTCGAACAAGACACTCACGGTCGAACATGACACTCACGGTCGAACAAGACACTCACGGTCGAACAAGACACTCACGGTTGAACAAGACAGTTGCGGTCGAACATGACACTCACTGTCGAACATTACCCTCACAGTCGAACATAGCAGCGTTGGTAAAACATGACAGTCACGGTCAGAAACAACAGTCACGGTCAGAAAAAACAGTCACGATCGAACATGACAGTCACGGTCGAACATAGCAGCGTTGGTCGAACATGACAGTCACGGTCGAACATGACAGTCATGGTCGAACATAGAAGTGTTGGTCGAACACGACAGTCACGGTCGAAAAGACACTCACGTTGGAACATAGCAGCGTTGGTCAAACATGACAGTCACGGTGGAACATGACACTGACGGTCAAACATGACAGTCACGGTCGAACATGACAGTCACAGTCGAACATAGCAACGTTTGCTCCAACATGACACTCACGGTCGAACATGACACTCACGGTCGAACATGACAGTCAAGGTTAAACATGACACTCACGGTCGAACATAGCAGCACTGGTTGAACATAACACTCACGGTCGAACATAACACTCACAGTCGAACAGAGAAGCATTGGTCGAACTTTACACTCACAGTCGAACTTGACACTCACGGTCGAACATAGCAGCGTTGGTCAAACATGACAGTCACGGTCGAACATGATACTCACTGTCAAACATAGAAGCATTGGTCGAACTTTATACTCACGGTCGAACATGATACTCACGGTCGAACATAGCAGCGTTGGTCGAACATGACACTGACGGTCAAACATAGCAGCGTTGGTCAAACATGACAGTCACGGTCGAACATGACACTCACGGTCGAACATAGAAGACTTGGTCGAACATCACTATCACGGTCGAACTTGACCCTCACGGTCGAACATAGCAGCATTGGTCGAACATGACAGTCATGGTCGAACATGACACTCACGGTCAAACATAGCAGCGCTGGTCGAACATGACAATCACGGTCGAACATAACACTCACGGCCGAACATAGCAGCGTTGGTTGAACATGACAGTCACGGTTGGACATGGCAGCATTGGTTAAACATGAAACTCACGGTCGAACATGATACTCACGGTCGAACAAGACACTCACGGTCGAACATGACACTCACGGTCGAACAAGACACTCACGGTCGAACAAGACACTGACGGTCAAACATAGCAGCGTTGGTCGAACATGACAATCACGGTCGAACATAACACTCACAGTCGAACATATAAGCATTGGTCGAACTTTATACTCACGGTCGAACTTGACACTCACGTTCGAACATAGCAGCGTTGGTCGAACATGACAGTGACGGTCGAACATGATACTCATGGTCAAACATAGCAGCGTTGGTCAAACATGACAGTCACGGTGGAACATGACACTCACGGTGGAACAAAGAAGAATTGGTCGAACATTACTATCACGGTGGAACTTGACACTCACGGTCGAACATAGCACAATGGTCGAACATAACAGTCACGGTCGAACATGACACTGACGGTCAAACATAGCAGCGTTGGTCGAACATGACAATCACGGTCGAACATAACACTCCCGGTCGAACATAGCAGTGTTGGTCGAACATTTTACTCACGGTCGAACTTGACACTCACGGTCGAACATAGCAGTGTTGGTCGAACATGATCAGATGGTCAAACATAGCAGCGTTGGCCGAACATGACAGTCACGGTCGAACATGACACTGACGGTCAAACATAGCAGCGTTGGTCGAACATGACAATCACGGTCGAACATAACACTCACGGTCGAACATAGCAGCGTTGGTCGAACATTATACTCACGGTCGAACTTGAAACTCACGGTCAAACATAGCAGCGTTGGTCGAACATGACAATCATGGTCGAACATAACATTCACGGTCGAACATAGCAGCGTTGGTCGAACATCATACTCACGGTCGAACTTGACACTGACGGTCAAACATAGCAGCGTTGGTCGAACATGACAATCACGGTCGAACATAACACTCACGGTCGAACATAGCAGCGTTGGTCGAACATTATACTCACGGTCGAACTTGAAACCCACGGTCAAACATAGCAGCGTTGGTCGAACATGACAATCATGGTCGAACATAACATTCACGGTCGAACATAGCAGCGTTGGTCGAACATCATACTCACGGTCGAACTTGACACTCACGGTCAGCATAGCAGCGTTGGTTGAACATGACAGTCACGGTTGGACATGGCAGCGTTGGTTAAACATAAAACTCACGGTCCAACATGATACTCACGGTCGAACAAGACACTCACGGTCGAACATGACACTCACGGTTGAACAAGACACTCACGGTCGAACATAGCAGCGTTGGTAAAACATGACAGGCACGGTCAGAAACAACAGTCACGGTCAGAAACAACAGTCACGATCGAACATGACAGTCACGGTCGAACATAACCCTCACGGTCGAACATGACACTCACAGTCGAACATAGCAGCGTTTGTCGAACATGACAGTTACGGTCGAACATGACAGTCATGGTCGAATATAGAAGTGTTGGTCGAACACGACAGTCACGGTCGAAAAGACACTCACGGTGGAACATAGCAGCGTTGGTCAAACATGACAGTCACGGTCGAACATGACACTGACGGTCAAATATGACAGTCACGGTCGAACATAGCAGCGTTGGTTTAACATGACAGTCACGGTCGGACATGGCAGCGTTGGTTAAACATTACTGTTGGAATAAATGTGCATAAAGTAATCTCATATTTACTCAAATTGCCTTTACATTTTAACTAACATTACTTGGGGTGTGTGTATAGCCAAGTTGTGCAGGTCAAGGAAATCAGATAAGCCTGACTGTTAATGTGTCACCAAAAGGGGGGTCTGTGGAAACACAGACCCTGCTCAACTGATCAAGGACAGGATATGTCTTGAGTTGCAGCTATGTGACCCTCACCTTAAGAATGGTAATTCATTGTATACATTGTAACCACCAAAAGCCAATAAAATGAAGGGGTCCGGCAGAGATTACCTCAGAGCGGTAGGAGACTGTAGCTGAACACATCTCTGTCCGTTCTCCTTGCAAGTAAAATAACTCTTGTCTTTCTCTCTTTTGTTAAGTTTTGGGTGTTTTAGGTTGTTTAAACCTGACATTTATTTGGTCCTTCGAGCCGGATGCCAATACGCCTGAAGGATTCCAGCGGGTGTGGGGGACTCCAGGAAAGACCGTGGCCACGGCAGACTCCATAGAGTGAGTCTTTTAAGATCCTTTTCCAGGACTGGAAATCAGCTCACCCGCTGGGATCCGACGGCTGACGGTAATCCGTGAAGGGGAAAGACAACAGTGGTGCCACAGTGGTGAGTTAAGTTTCACTTAAAAAGATGACGAATGACTGAGGATCATTGCGTGTATAAAGCCCTGACAATTCTAGACACTATCAGGTAAAAGCGATCACTTAAATCCCGTAGAGGCAACGGAGGTCCGCAAAAAAATATTTAAAACTAAAAATAAAATAAAAAATGATAATAAATGAAAATTAAAAACTCTGTGTAAAGGACGGCGGGTCCTGTGATGCTAAACCCACTGGGAGACAGAGACCCGAAAGCTCTGTGTAAAAGGACAAGTGGGGTCCGGACGTCTTAAAAGTTCAGAAGAAAAAAACGGTAAAATTGTGTGAATGAAAGTGTGATTGTGAGTGTAATTGGAGATCAAAATACCACTAGGTATTTTACCTCATGCAAAACAGTAGGAATACAAGTAGTGAGCCTATTGTGGATGCAAAGGCAAGAATTCTCCACTCGAAAGAGTTGAAGTGAGAGTTACCACAAAAGGTAGTTTAATCGCTACCCTACTGACTAAAACCAGTTTTTAGAACACCCTATGTGTTAATAGGACTGGACCAAAATCTCAAAAATGGGAAAAGGGGGAAGCAAAATCGAACTAAAAGATGAACTGTTAATTAAAGATTGGAATGTTATAGAAAAAACAGGATCCTGATAAAATTAAATAAATATATGGATAAAACAGTAAAAATTTGAAGGCCGGCCGAACACACGAAAAATAACTGCACTACAAGATGCAATTAAAAAAAAACAAAGACCAAAAAGAATCCCATAAAGATGAAACAAGAAGGGTATGAGGATACGGAGTATTGGATGAAGGCTGTGGAGAAAAGAAAAAGTAAAAGATAGATAGTTGAAAGTGTAGAGAAAGCTAAAGCAAAAGAGGTGCTGTTTTATAGGAAGAAAGGATGATGAGACAGGGCTAGTGACAGGAAGAAAGGAGAGACATAGGGATGAGGAAAGTGAAGAAAAAGGAGCTGCTGCAACGCCAATGGTTGCTGCAGGGCCAAAGGTCGTAGTGCAAGGATTATGTTAAGTATTTTCTTTTAGGACAGGAAGAGGAGATTTACAACCAAGAGGTTTCAGAGAGAGCAGAACAGACAGGGACACAGGAGAAGTGCTGTTAAATGATCAGGACCTGCTCTCTATGAATAGTATAAAACCAGAGGTCATTTTGTATGTGAACGGTAAACCTTTTACCTTTTTATGTGACATAGGTGCCTGCAGGACTACCTGCAGATAACTAATAGATGAATAGATAGATAAATAAATAGATAGATAGATAACTTTATTTATCCCAGAGGGGAAATAAGGTCATTGTAGCAGCGGTACAGAGATAAAAAAATAGAATAAAATACAATATAAAATACAAAATATGAACTATAATAAGAGTACTGTATCGCAGATTCATACTATATTACAATATACTATGTGGATACCAGGGTTTAAAACAAATCAAACAAGTGTCACTGTGAGATCTGCCAGTGGAAAGCTGACTCAGGTGCCAGAGACAGAACCCGTGTGGATAAGAGACCCAGATCCATCTGGACTGTCTTGTCAGCTGTCCATCTTAATGTTTCCAGAATGTCCAGTCAATCTTTTGGGCAGAGACACTTGTTGTTGTTAGGACAAGCACAAATACCTACACCTGGACCAGATAGAGAATACGAAGCTAAACTAGGGAAAAACACTCACTCACTGTAACTTATTTGTATGGAGATTCAGAAAGTACAGCAGTCTGGTGAAAATTCTAACCTGTATCGGATGTGGACCCCACCTCACATCTCCCTGTATAAAAGTAAAAATCAACAATGGAAAGATTTGGGTAAAATAGTGCAAATGGGGGAGAGTGCAACAGACGGGGTTGCCACATCAGTGAACACGTGGTATAACTCAAATACAGGTCTGACCAGAAAAGCATTGTTTTGGACAGTACAAGTGCAGGGAGGTACTCATCTGGACCAAACAGCTCAGTGAAACATTATGTTAGTGGAAAATGAGGAAGAACTGCTAAAAAAGTGTTCCAGATAAATTATGGTCTAAAGGACCAACTGATGTGGGACAAGTAAAAGGAGTATTATCAGTGCAAATAAGACCTAAAACTGAGTACAGACCATGTGTGAGACAATATCCATTAAAACAAAATGCACAAGAGGGAATAAAACCTGTAATTGAGGTTTAAATTGCTGCAGGAGTAATAATTAAATGCGAAGACTCCCCCTGCAACACTCCTATTTTTCCAGTAAAAAAGCAAGCACCATCTGAAGGATGGTGCATGGTGCAAGATTTACAAGCAGTAAATAATGCTGTAATTCAAAGAGCTCCGTGTGTTCCTGACCCTCATACGCTGCTAAATACTTTAAGACCAGATGCAAAAGTGTTCACTGTAGTAGATATCAGTAACGCATTCTTTTCGGTGCCAGTAAAAAAAAAAAAAAAAGGGTCAATTCTGGTTCGCCTTCACCTTTGGGGGGAAAAGATACACATATACTAGACTTTCCCAAGACTGAGGGTCCAACTATTTACTCTCAAGTGATGAGTGCAAGTAGGGGGAAGCCAAGTGCTCCTGTATGTAAATGATATTTTACAAGCCTCCCCTGATATGGAGACATGTAAAAAGACACTATATCACTCCTAAAATATTTAGCTGAGGAAGGTCACAAAGCAAGTAAAGAACAAGCTGCAGATGTGAAAAGAACAGATAAAATACTAGGGACACAATCTTAGTGCAGGAGGACGAATAATAGTGGAAGACAGAAGAAACAGCAATCCTCCAAGCTCCCAAACTAGTGACTAAAAAAAATAATAGATGATGTCATTTTTAGGATTGACAAATTATTGTAGAACTTGGGTGCCTAACTATGCAGAAATAACAGCACCCTTGAGTAAATTAATGTATGAAGAAGATCTAAAAATGACATCCCCATTATGCTGGAATGCAGAGGCTGAAGAAGCATTTTGTAAAATAAAACAAATTTTGGTATCTAGCACAGCACTAGCATTACCAGATTATGGGAAACCTTTTGTTCAAATGGTAGATTGCAAAGGATATTTTGTGACCTTTGTATTAGCTCAACAACATGGAGACAAATCACCGGCTAGACATCTGTCTTGCATGTCTACTTTGCTGTCACAACCCCATCTGACCATTGAAAGATGTACAACTCTGAATCCTGCTATGTTGTTACCCCTCCTAGAGGATTGTGTACAACATGATTGCCAGGAACTAGCAAAACAGACAGCTTAAAGATGAGCCGATCTGAGAGACCAACCATTACAAAAAGGAGAAGTGATATTTGTAGATGGTTCTTCTAAAAAGAATGAACTACGTAAAACCCTGACAGGAGATGCAGCTGTAACTCACACAACGGTGCTAAAAGCAGAACAACTGCCATCACATTATTCAGCACAGGCTGCTGAATAAATAGCCCTAATTGGAGTATGTAAATTAATGAAAGTAACTATCTATACTGATAGTCAATATGCATATGCTATAGTTTATACTTTTGCACAATATTGGAAGAACAGAGGCATGAAAACAGGGAAACTAGTAACACATGTTGAACTTTTGACAGATCTATTGAAAGCGGTGCAACTTCCAAAAGCATTAGCAATATGTAAATGTGCAGCACATACGTCTGGCACAGATAGTGTTTCCCTAGGAAATGCATTTGCACAGCAAAAGCGTCAGCAACAGGTGACACAACTGTGTTGACAGTGCAAGAATGCACAACTCTAGATCAAACTACCTTAAAAGAAATGCGAGAACAAAGTCCACAAACTAAAAGAGAAGTTTGGATAAAAAATGGAGCAAAATTACAAGGCAACATTATATGACTAGAATACAAACCTATCCTACCAAGAAACTTGTATAAATGGCCGGCAATATTGAGCCATGGGTTAACACATGTCTCAACAGGAGGGATGGTAGGGCAGATACACCAATATTATACTACCTATGGATTTAACTCTTATTCAAAAAAAAAATTTCTGTAGAGCATGTCTGACGTGTGCCAGGCACAATCCACAAGGTAATCTAAGACCACGTAAAGGAAGGTTTCCTACACCTAAATATCCGTTCCAAATAATCCACATGGATTTTATAGAATTAAACCAAAGTGAAGGAAAAAGTGGGAAAAAGTAGTCCATTCATAATAGATGCATTTTCTAAATGGATTGAACTTTTTCCAACTAAACATCCAGATGCTTTGACAGTGGCAAAGGCACTCTGTAAAGACATCATTCCCAGGTACAGGATACGTGAGAAAATCTATAGTGATAACGGAACTCATTTTGTAAACCAGATAGTAAAGAAGATTGGGATAATGTGCCATATTGATCTGAAGAATGATTGTGCTTACCAACCACAAAGTGCTGGCCTAGTAGAAAGAATTAACTGAACGATTAAAATAGTTTAAGAAGTGCATTGAAGAAACAGGAAGACCGTGGACACAATGTTTAGATTTAGTGAAATTATACATAACCATTACCTGTACTTCTGGATTGACACCTTATGAAACGTTGTTTGGAAGACCATATAGACTACCCCAATTTAAAAATTAATGGGAAACGGATGATGAGGTTAAATTAGCTGATTAGATGAGGTCCATGTTGGAAAAACAAAAACAGAATCAAACTAATGAAAAACCTTTCTGTCCCCCAGCAGGAACTCCAACTAGTGGAACTGGGAGACTGGGTGTCAATAAGGATCATAAAAAGAAACATTGGTATTCACCTAAGTGTGAAGGGTCGTATCACGTATTGCTGACAAACCCCACAGCAGTAAAAATAGCAGAATGATTAACGTGGATCCATTTAACACACAGCAAAAGGATCATTTTGGTTAAAGACTCCGTTAGGGGAAGTGAGCAAAATCTGATAATAGGGTTGATTCAGACGTACAGAGGCTGGATAGACCTGAAAGTCAGTGAAGCGTTTATAAGACACCAAACCAAGTAGAGGAGATTTAGCCAAAATGATCCAAAGATGGTTAGGAGATGCCATTTATTGCTGAGTGACATCTATCTGTTTAATAATAATGATCCTTTGTTCCTAATAAGTCTATGCATGTATAAATGTAGTGAACAAGGAGTTTTTGCATTTGGAGAACCTACAGTAGCGTATACTCCAGATGAATGGTTCCAGGCGGCAACAGGGGTATCTGGACATAATACCAATTGGTTATTAATGGTTGAACAAGCTGCTAACATGTCTAAACAGGATTGTGTAGCGTGTATGTGTCCTAGACCCCTCTTACAAATAATCCCAGCTATAATTCCCCAAATATGTGTAGCTGACATAATGAATAACACAAATCCTAGGGAAAATTGTAGATACTGGGATTCTATTTCCCGATCACTGCGATCGACCTTAAGAAAGTAATGTTTTCTAAAAAAGTAGCACCAGGCAACTTTACATGTATGAACATGACAGAAGGAGAAAAATAACACTCACGGTTGAACATAGCAGCGTTGGTCGAACATCATACTCACGGTCGAACTTGACACTCACAGTCGAACATAGCAGCGTTGGTTGAACATGACAGTCACGGTTGGACATGGCAGCGTTGGTTAAACATAAAACTCACGGTCGAACATGATACTCGAGGTTGAACAAGACACTCACGGTCGAACATGACACTCACGGTCGAACAAGACACTCACGGTCGAACAAGACACTCACTGTTGAACAAGACAGTCACGGTCGAACATGACACTCACGGTCGAACATTACCCTCACAGTCGAACATAGAAGCGTTGGTAAAACATGACAGTCAAGTCAGAAACAACAGTCACGGTCAGAAAAAACAGTCACGATCGAACATGACAGTCACTGTCGAACATAGCAGCGTTGGTCAAACATGACAGTCACGGTCGAACATGACACTGACGGTCAAACATGACAGTCACGGTCGAACATGACAGTCACAGTCGAACATAGCAACGTTTGCTCCAACATGACACTCACTGTCGAACATGACACTCACGGTCGAACATGACAGTCAAGGTTAAACATGACACTCACGGTCGAACATAGCAGCACTGGTTGAACATAACACTCACAGTCGAACATAGCAGCGTTGGTTGAACATAACACTCTGGATCGAACATGACAGTCACGGTCGAACATAACTCCCAGAGTCGAACATGACACTCACCGTCGAAAATAGAAGCGTTGGTCGAACATGACAGTCACGGTCGAACATGACACTGACGGTCAAACATGACAGTCACGGTCGAACATAGCAGAGTTGGTCGAACATGACAGTCACGGTCGAAAACACACTCACGGTGGAACATAGCAGCGTTGGTCAAAAATGACAGTCACGGTCGAACATTACACTGACGGTCAAACATGACAGTCACGGTCGAACATAGCAGCGTTGGTTGAACATGACGGTCACGGTCGGACATGGCAGCGTTGGTTAAACATTACACTCACGGTCGACCATGATACTCATGGTCAAACATAGCAGCGTTGGTCAAACATGACAGTCACGGTCAAACATAACACTCACAGTCGAACATAGAAGCATTGGTCGAACTTTATACTCACGGTCGAACTTGACACTCACGTTCGAACATAGCAGCGTTGGTCGAACATGACAGTCACGGTCGAACATGATACTCACGGTCAAACATAGAAGCATTGGTCGAACTTTATACTCACGGTCGAACTTGACACTCACGTTCGAACATAGCAGCGTTGGTCGAACATGACAGTCACGGTCGATAATGATACTCACGGTCAAACATAGCAGCGTTGGTCAAACATGAGAGTCACGGTCGAACATGACACTCACGGTCGAACATAGAAGAATTGGTCGAACATTACTATCACGGTCGAACTTGACACTCACGGTCGAACATAGCAGCGTTGGTCGAACATAACAGTCACGGTCGAACATGACACTGACGGTCAAACATAGCAGCGTTGGTCGAACATGACAATAACGGTCGAACATAACACTCACGGTCGAACATAGCAGCGTTGGTCAAACATGACAATCACGGTCGAACATAACACTCACCGTCGAACATAGCAGCGTTGGTCGAACATCATACTCACTGTTGAACTTGACACTCACGGTCGAACATAGCAGCGTTGGTAGAACATGACAGTCACGGTCGAACATGACACTCACGGTCGAACAAGACACTCACGGTCGAACAAGACACTCACGGTTGAACAAGACAGTCGCGGTCGAACATGACACTCACTGTCGAACATTACCCTCACAGTCGAACATAGCAGCGTTGGTAAAACATGACAGTCACGGTCAGAAACAACAGTCACGATCAGAAAAAACAGTCACAATCGAACATGACAGTCACGGTCGAACATAGCAGCATTGGTCGAACATGACAGTCACGGTCGAACATGACAGTCATGGTCAAACATTGAAGTGTTGGTCGAACACGACAGTCACGGTCGAAAAGACACTCGCGGTGGAACACAGCAGCGTTGGTCAAACATGACAGTCACGGTCGAACATGACACTGACGGTCAAACATGACAGTCACGTTCGAACATGACAGTCACAGTCGAACATAGCAACGTTTGCTCCAACATGACACTCACGGTCGAACATGACACTCACGGTCGAACATGACAGTCAAGGTTAAACATGACACTCACGGTCGAACATAGCAGCACTGGTTGAACATAACACTCACGGTTGAACATGACACTCACGGTCGAACATAGCAGCGTTGGTTGAACATAACACTCTGGATCGAACATGACAGTCACGGTCGAACATAACTCTCAGGGTCGAACATAACACTCACCGTCGAACATAGCAGCGTTGGTCGAACATGACAGTCACGGTCGAACATGATACTCACGGTCAAACATAGCAGCGTTGGTCAAGCATGACAGTCACGGTCGAACATGACACTCACGGTCGAACATAGAAGAATTGGTCGAACATTACTATCACGGTCGAACTTGACACTCACGGTCGAACATAGCAGCGTTGGTTGAACATGACAGTCACGGTCGAACATGACACTGGAGGTCAAACATAGCAGCGTTGGTCGAACATTACAATAACGGTCGAACATAACACTCACGGTCGAACATAGCAGCGTTGGTCGAACATTATACTCACGGTCGAACTTGACACTCACGGTCGAACATAGCAGCGTTGGTCAAACATGACACTGACGGTCAAACATAGCAGCGTTGGTCGAACATGACAAATAAAGTTTTTTGAATTTGAATTTATATTTGAATAACGGTCGAACATGACACTGACGGTCAAACATAGCAGCGTTGGTCGAACATGACAATAACGGTCGAACATAACACTCACGGTCGAACATAGCAGCGTTGGTCGAACATTATACTCACGGTCGAACTTGACACTCACGGTCGAACATAGCAGCGTTGGTCGAACATAGCAGCGTTGGTCGAACATTATACTCACGGTCGAACTTGACACTCACAGTCGAACATAGCAGCGTTGGTTGAACATGACAGTCACGGTCGGACATGGCAGCGTTGGTTAAACATCACACTCACGGTCGAACATAACACTCACGGTCGAACATAGCAGCGTTGGTCGAAAATTATACTCACGGTCGAACTTGACACTCACGGTCGAACATAGCAGCGTTGGTCGAACATGACAATCACGGTCGAACATAACACTCACGGTCGAACATAGCAGCGTTGGTCGAACATCATACTCACGGTCAAACTTGACACTCACGGTCGAACATAGCAGCGTTGGTTGAACATGACAGTCACGGTTGGACATGGCAGCGTTGGTTAAACAAAACTCACGGTCGAACATGATACTCACGGTCGAACAAGACACTCATGGTCGAACATGACACTCACGGTCGACAAGACACTCACGGTCGAACAAGACACTCACGGTTGAACAAGATAATCACGGTCGAACATGACACTCCCTGTCGAACATTACCCTCACAGTCGAACATAGCAGCGTTGGTAAAACATGACAGTCACGGTCAGAAACAACAGTCACGGTCAGAAAAAACAGTCACGATCGAACATGACAGTCACGGTTGAACATAGCAGCGTTGGTCGAACATGACAGTCACGGTCGAACATGACAGTCACGGTCGAACATGACACTGACGGTCAAACATAGCAGCGTTGGTCGAACATGACAATAACGGTCGAACATGACACTGACGGTCAAACATAGCAGCGTTGGTCGAACATGACAATAACGGTCGAACATAACACTCACGGTCGAACATAGCAGCGTTGGTCGAACATTATACTCACGGTCGAACTTGACACTCACGGGCGAACATAGCAGCGTTGGTCAAACATGACACTGACGGTCAAACATAGCAGCGTTGGTCGAACATGACAATCACGGTCGAACATAACACTCACGGTCGAACATAGCAGCATTGGTCAAACATAACTCTCAGGGTCGAACATGACACTCACCGTCGAACATGACAGTCACGGTCGAACATGACACTCACCGTCGAACATAGCAGAGTTGGTCGAACATTATACTCACGGTTGAACTTCACACTCACGGTCGAACATAGCAGTGTTGGTCGAACATGACAGTCACGGTCGAACATGACACTCACCGTCGAACATAGCAGCGTTGGTCGAACATTATACTCACGGTCCAACTTGACATTCACGTTCGAACATAGCAGCGTTGGTCGAACATGACAGTCACGGTCGGACATAACACTCACGATCGAACATGACATTCACGGTCGAACATAGCAGCGTTGGTCGAACATGACAGTCACGGTCGAACATGACAGTCACGGTCGAACATGACACTGACGGTCAAACATAGCAGCGTTGGTGGAACATGACAAATAAAGTTTTTTGAATTTGAATTTATATTTGAATAACGGTCGAACATGACACTGACGGTCAAACATAGCAGCGTTGGTCGAACATGACAATAACGGTCGATCATAACACTCACGGTTGAACATAGCAGCGTTGGTCGAACATTATACTCACGGTCGAACTTGACACTCACGGTCGAACATAGCAGCGTTGGTCAAACATGACACTGACGGTCAAACATAGCAGCGTTGGTCGAACATGACAATCACGGTCGAACATAACACTCACGGTCGAACATAGCAGCATTGGTTGAACATAACTCTCAGGGTCGAACATGACACTCACCGTCGAACATAGCAGTGTTGGTCGAACATGACAGTCACGGTCGAACATGACACTCACCGTCGAACATAGCAGCGTTGGTCGAACATTATACTCACGGTCAAACTTGACACTCACAGTCGAACATAGCAGCGTTGGTTGAACATGACAGTCACGGTCGGACATGGCAGCGTTGGTTAAACATCACACTCACGGTCGAACATAACACTCACGGTCGAACATAGCAGCGTTGGTCGAAAATTATACTCACGGTCGAACTTAACACTCACGGTCGAACATAGCAGCGTTGGTCGAACATGACAATCACGGTCGAACATAACACTCACGGTCGAACATAGCAGCGTTGGTCGAACATGACAGTCACGGTCGGACATGGCAGCGTTGGTTAAACATCACACTCACGGTCGAACATAACACTCACGGTCGAACATAGCAGCGTTGGTCGAAAATTATACTCACGGTCGAACTTGACACTCACGGTCGAACATAGCAGCGTTGGTCGAACATGACAATCACGGTCGAACATAACACTCACGGTCGAACATAGCAGCGTTGGTCGAACATCATACTCACGGTCAAACTTGACACTCACGGTCGAACATAGCAGCGTTGGTTGAACATGACAGTCACGGTTGGACATGGCAGCGTTGGTTAAACAAAACTCACGGTCGAACATGATACTCACGGTCGAACAAGACACTCATGGTCGAACATGACACTCACGGTCGACAAGACACTCACGGTCGAACAAGACACTCACGGTTGAACAAGATAATCACGGTCGAACATGACACTCCCTGTCGAACATTACCCTCACAGTCGAACATAGCAGCGTTGGTAAAACATGACAGTCACGGTCAGAAACAACAGTCACGGTCAGAAAAAACAGTCACGATCGAACATGACAGTCACGGTTGAACATAGCAGCGTTGGTCGAACATGACAGTCACGGTCGAACATGACAGTCACGGTCGAACATGACACTGACGGTCAAACATAGCAGCGTTGGTCGAACATGACAATAACGGTCGAACATGACACTGACGGTCAAACATAGCAGCGTTGGTCGAACATAACACTCACGGTCGAACATAGCAGCGTTGGTCGAACATTATACTCACGGTCGAACTTGACACTCACGGGCGAACATAGCAGCGTTGGTCAAACATGACACTGACGGTCAAACATAGCAGCGTTGGTCGAACATGACAATCACGGTCGAACATAACACTCACGGTCGAACATAGCAGCATTGGTCAAACATAACTCTCAGGGTCGAACATGACACTCACCGTCGAACATGACAGTCACGGTCGAACATGACACTCACCGTCGAACATAGCAGAGTTGGTCGAACATTATACTCACGGTTGAACTTCACACTCACGGTCGAACATAGCAGTGTTGGTCGAACATGACAGTCACGGTCGAACATGACACTCACCGTCGAACATAGCAGCGTTGGTCGAACATTATACTCACGGTCCAACTTGACATTCACTGACGGTCAAACATAGCAGCGTTGGTCGAACATGACAATAACGGTCGAACATAACACTCACGGTTGAACATAGCAGCGTTGGTCGAACATTATACTCACGGTCGAACTTGACACTCACGGTCGAACATAGCAGCGTTGGTCAAACATGACACTGACGGTCAAACATAGCAGCGTTGGTCGAACATGACAATCACGGTCGAACATAACACTCACGGTCGAACATAGCAGCATTGGTTGAACATAACTCTCAGGGTCGAACATGACACTCACCGTCGAACATAGCAGTGTTGGTCGAACATGACAGTCACGGTCGAACATGACACTCACCGTCGAACATAGCAGCGTTGGTCGAACATTATACTCACGGTCCAACTTGACACTCACAGTCGAACATAGCAGCGTTGGTTGAACATGACAGTCACGGTCGGACATGGCAGCGTTGGTTAAACATCACACTCACGGTCGAACATAACACTCACGGTCGAACATAGCAGCGTTGGTCGAAAATTATACTCACGGTCGAACTTAACACTCACGGTCGAACATAGCAGCGTTGGTCGAACATGACAATCACGGTCGAACATAACACTCACGGTCGAACATAGCAGCGTTGGTCGAACATCATACTCACGGTCAAACTTGACACTCACGGTCGAACATAGCAGCGTTGGTTGAACATGACAGTCACGGTTGGACATGGCAGCGTTGGTTAAACAAAACTCACGGTCGAACATGATACTCACGGTCGAACAAGACACTCACGGTCGAACATGACACTCACAAACATGACAGTCACAGTCGAAAATAACACTTACAGTCGAACATAGAAGCATTGGTCGAATTTTATACTCACGGTCGAACTTGACACTTACGTTCGAACATAGCAGCGTTGCTCGAACATGACAGTCACGGTCGAACATGATATTCACGGTCAAACATAGCAGCGTTGGTCAAACATGACAGTCACGGTCGAACATGACACTCACGGTCGAACATAGAAGAATTGGTCGAACATTACTATCACGGTCGAACTTGACACTCACAGTTGAACATAGCAGCGTTGGTCGAACATGACAGTCACGGTCGAACATGACACTGACGGTTAAACATAGCAGCGTTGGTCGAACATGACACTGACGGTCAAACATAGCAGCGTTGGTCAAACATGACAATCACGGTCGAACATAACACTCACGGTCGAACATAGCAGCGTTGGTCGAACATTATACTCACGGTCTAACTTGACACTCACAGTCGAACATAGCCGCGTTGGTTGAACATGACAGTCACGGTCGGACATGGCAGCGTTGGTTAAACATCACACTCATGGTCGAACATGATACTCACGGTCAAACATAGCAGCGTTGGTCAAACAAGACACTCACAGTCGAACATGACAGTCACAGTCGAACATAACACTCACGGTCGAACATGACACTCACGGTAGAACTTAGCAGCGTTGGTGGAACATGACAGTCACGGTCGAACATGACAGTCACAGTCGAACATAGCAACGTTTGCTCCAACATGACACTCACGGTCCAACATGACACTCACGGTCGAACATGACAGTCAAGGTTAAACATGACACTCACGGTCGAACATAGCAGCACTGGTTGAACATAACACTCACGGTCGAACATGACACTCAAGGTCGAACATAGCAGCGTTGGTTGAACATAACACTCTGGATCGAACATGACAGTCACGGTCGAACATAACTCTCAGGGTCGAACATGACACTCACCATCGAACATAGCAGCGTTGGTCGAACATGACACTCACCGTCGAACATGACACTCACCGTCGAACATAGCAGCGTTGGTCAAACATGACAGTCACGGTTGAACATAGAAGCATTGGTCGAACATTATACTCACCGTCGAACTTGACACTGACGGTCGAACATTGCAGCGTTGGTCGAACATGACAGTCACGGTCGGACATAACACTCACCGTCGAACATAGCAGCGTTGGTCAAACATGACAGTCACGGTTGAACATAGAAGCATTGGTCGAACATTATACTCACCGTCGAACTTGACACTGACGGTCGAACATTGCAGCGTTGGTCGAACATGACAGTCACGGTCGGACATAACACTCACGGTCGAACATAGCAGCGTTGGTCGAACATAGCAGCGTTGGTCGAACATTATACTCACGGTCGAACTTGAATCTCACAGTCGAACATAGCAGCGTTGGTTGAACATGACAGTAACGGTCGAACATAGCAGCGTTAGTCAAACAAGTCACTCACAGTCGAACATGACAGTCACAGTCGAACATAACACTCACGGTCGAACATGACACTCACGGTAGAACTTAGCAGCGTTGGTGGAACATGACAGTCACGGTCGAACATGACAGTCACAGTCGAACATAGCAACGTTTGCTCCAATGTGACACTCACGGTCGAACATGACACTCACGGTCGAATATGACAGTCAAGGTTAAACATGACACTCACGGTCAAACATAGCAGCACTGGTTGAACATAACACTCACGGTCGAACATGACACTCAAGGTCAAACATAGCAGCGTTGGTTGAACATAACACTCTGGATCGAACATGACAGTCACGGTCGAACATAACTCTCAGGGTCGAACATGACACTCACCGTCGAACATAGCAGCGTTGGTCGAACATGACAGTCAGGGTCGAACATGACACTCACCGTCGAACATAGCAGCGTTGGTCGAACATTATACTCACGGTTGAACTTCACACTCACGGTCGAACATAGCAGCGTTGGTCGAACATAACATTCACAGTCGAACTTAGAAGCATTGGTCGAACATTATACTCACGGTCCAACTTGACATTCACGTTCGAACATAGCAGCGTTGGTCGAACATGACAGTCACGGTCGGACATAACACTCACGGTCAAACATAGCAGCGTTGGTCAAACATGACAGTCACGGTTGAACATAGAAGCATTGGTCAATTGTTATACTCACCGTCGGACATAACACTCACGGTCGAACATAGCAGCGTTGGTCGAACATATCAGCGTTGGTCGAACATGACAGTCACGGTCGGACATGGCAGCGTTGGTTAAACATCACACTCACGGTCGAACATGATACTCACGGTCAAACATAGGAGCGTTGGTCAAACATGACACTCACAGTCGAAAATGACAGTCACAGTCGAACATAACACTCACGGTCGAACATGACATTCACGGTAGAACTTAGCAGCGTTGGTGGAACATGACAGTCACGGTCGAACATGACACTTACAGTCTGACATGACAGTCAGGGTCGGAAACAACAGTCACGGTCGGAAACAACAGTAACGGTGGAAAATGACAGTCACGGTCGAACATGACACTGCCGGTGGAACATGACACTCACGGTCAAACATAGCAGCGTTGGTCGAACATGACAATCACGGTCGAACATAACACTCACGGTTGAACATAGCAGCGTTGGTCGAACATTATACTCACGGTCGAACTTGACACTCACGGTCGAACATAGCAGCGTTGGTCGAACATGACACTGACGGTCAAACATAGCAGCGTTGGTCAAACATGACAATCACGGTCGAACATAACACTCACGGTCGAACATAGCAGCGTTGGTCGAACATCATACTCACGGTCGAACTTGACACTCACGGTCGAACATAGCAGCGTTGGTTGAACATGACAGTCACGGTTGGACATGGCAGCGTTTATTAAACATAAAACTCATGGTCGAACATGATACTCATGGTCGAACAAGACACTCGCGGACGAACATGTAACTCACGGTCGAACAAGACACTCACGGTCGAACAAGACACTCACGGTTGAACAAGACAGTCACGGTCGAACATGACACTCACTGTCGAACATTATCCTCACAGTCGAACATAGCAGCGTTGGTAAAACATGACATTTACGGTCAGAAACAACAGTCACGGTCAGAAACAACAGTCACGATCGAACATGACAGTCACGGTCGAACAAACCCCACGGTCGAACATGACACTCACGGTCGAACATAGCAGCGTTGGTCGAACATGACAGTCACGGTCGGACATAACACTCACGGTCGAACTCAGCAGCGTTGGTCGAACATAGCAGCGTTGGTCGAACATTATACTCACGGTCGAACTTGACACTCACAGTCGAACATAGCAGCGTTGGTTGAACATGACAGTCACGGTCGGACATGGCAGCGTTGGTTAAACATCACACTCACGGTCGATCATGATACTCAAGGTCAAACATAG
Organism: Echiichthys vipera; assembly: GCF_963691815.1. Classification (NCBI taxonomy): domain Eukaryota; kingdom Metazoa; phylum Chordata; class Actinopteri; order Perciformes; family Trachinidae; genus Echiichthys; species Echiichthys vipera. The sequence goes on from NC_139849.1 coordinate 1,791,549, forward strand.
CAGCGTTGGTCAAACAAGACACTCACAGTCGAACATGACAGTCACAGTCGAACATAACACTCACGGTCGAACATGACACTCACGGTAGAACTTAGCAGCATTGGTGGAACATGACAGTCACGGTCGAACATGACAGTCACAGTCGAACATAGCAACGTTTGCTCCAACATGACACTGACGGTCGAACATGACAGTCACGGTCGAACATGACAGTCAAGGTTAAACATGACACTCACGGTCAAACATAGCAGCACTGGTTGAACATAACACTCACGGTCGAACATGACACTCAAGGTCGAACATAGCAGCGTTGGTTGAACATAACACTCTGGATCGAACATGACAGTCACGGTCGAACATAACTCTCAGGGTCGAACATGACACTCACCGTCGAACATAGCAGCGTTGGTCGAACATGACAGTCACGGTCGAACATGACACTCACCGTTGAACATAGCAGCGTTGGTCGAACATTATACTCACGGTTGAACTTCACACTCACGGTCGAACATAGCAGCGTTGGTCGAACATAACACTCACAGTCGAACTTAGAAGCATTGGTTGAACATTATACTCACGGTCCAACTTGACATTCACGTTCGAACATAGCAGCGTTGGTCGAACATGACAGTCACGGTTGAACATAGAAGCATTGGTCAATTATTATATTCACCATCGGACATAACACTCACGGTCGAACATAGCAGCGTTGGTCGAACATAGCAGCGTTGGTCGAACATTATACTCACGGTCGAACTTGACACTCACAGTTGAAGATAGCAGCGTTGGTTGAACATGACAGTCACGGTCGGACATGGCAGCGTTGGTTAAACATCACACTCACGGTCGAACATGATACTCACGGTCAAACATAGCAGCGTTGGTCAAACATGACACTCACAGTCGAAAATGACAGTCACAGTCGAACATAACACTCACGGTCGAACATGACACTCACGGTAGAACTTAGCAGCGTTGGTGGAACATGACAGTCACGGTCGAACATGACACTTACAGTCTGACATGACAGTCAGGGTCGGAAACAACAGTCACGGTCGGAAACAACAGTAACGGTGGAAAATGACAGTCACCGTCGAACATGACAATCACGGTCGAACATAACACTCACAGTCGAACATAGCAGCATTGGTCGAACATTATACTCACGGTCGAACTTGACACTCACGGTCGAACATAGCAGCGTTGGTCGAACATGACAATCACGGTCGACCATAACACTCACGGTTGGACATGGCAGCGTTGGTTAAACATTACACTCACGGTCGAACTTGATACTCACGGTCGAACATAGCAGCGTTGGTCGAACATGACAGTCATGGTCGAACAAGACACTCACAGTCGAAAATGACAGTCACAGTCGAACAACACACTCACGGTCGAACAAGACACTCACGGTCGAACATGACACTCTCGGTCGGACATGACACTCACGGTCGAACATAGCAGCATTGGTTGAACTGGACACTCACTGTCGGAAACAAAAGTCATGGTCAGAATCAAAAGTCACTATCGAACATGACAGTTACGGTCGAACATGACACTCACGGTCGAACATGACACTCAAGGTCGAACATAGCAGCGTTGGTTGAACATAACACTCTGGATCGAACATGACAGTCACGGTCGAACATAACTTTCAGGGTCGAACATGACACTCACCGTCGAACATAGCAGCGTTGGTCGAACATGACAGTCACGGTCGAACATGACACTCACCGTCGAACATAGCAGCGTTGGTCGAACATTATACTCACGGTTGAACTTCACACTCACGGTCGAACATAGCAGCGTTGGTCGAACATAACACTCACAGTCGAACTTAGAAGTATTGGTCGAACTTGATACTCACGGTCGAACATAGCAGCGTTGGTCGAACATGACAGTCATGGTCGAACAAGACACTCACGGTCGAACATGACACTCACTGTCGAACAACACACTCACGGTCGAACAAGACACTCACGGTCGAACATGACACTCTCGGTCGGACATGACAGTCACGGTCGAACATAGCAGCATTGGTTGAACTGGACACTCACTGTCGGAAACAAAAGTCACGGTCAGAAACAAAAGTCACTATCGAACATGACAGTTACGGTCGAACATGACACTCACGGTCGAACATGACACTCAAGGTCGAACATAGCAGCGTTGGTTGAACATAACACTCTGGATCGAACATGACAGTCACGGTCGAACATAACTCTCAGGGTCGAACATGACACTCACCGTCGAACATAGCAGCGTTGGTCGAACATGACAGTCACGGTCGAACATGACACTCACCGTCGAACATAGCAGCGTTGGTCGAACATTATACTCACGGTTGAACTTCACACTCACGGTCGAACATAGCAGCGTTGGTCGAACATAACACTCACAGTCGAACTTAGAAGTATTGGTTGAACATTATACTCACGGTCCAACTTGACATTCACGTTCGAACATAGCAGCGTTGGTCGAACATGACAGACACGGTCGGACTTAACACTCACGGTCAAACATAGCAGCGTTGGTCAAACATGACAGTAGCGGTTGAACATAGAAGCATTGGTCAATTATTATACTCACCGTCGGACATAACACTCACGGTCGAACATAGCAGCGTTGGTCGAACATAGCAGCGTTGGTCGAACATTATACTCACGGTCGAACTTGACACTCATAGTCGAACATAGCAGCGTTGGTTGAACATGACAGTCACGGTCGGACATGGCAGCGTTGGTTAAACATCACACTCACGGTCGAACATGATACTCACGGTCAAACATAGCAGCGTTGGTCAAACATGACACTCACAGTCGAAAATGACAGTCACAGTCGAACATAACACTCACGGTCGAACATGACACTCACGGTAGAACTTAGCAGCGTTGGTGGAACATGACAGTCACGGTCGAACATGACACTTACAGTCTGACATGACAGTCAGGGTCGGAAACAACAGTCACGGTCGGAAACAACAGTAACGGTGGAAAATGACAGTCACGGTCGAACATGACAATGCTGGTGGAACATTACACTCACGGTCAAACATAGCAGCGTTGGTCGAACATGACAATCACGGTCGAACATAACACTCACGGTTGAACATAGCAGCGTTGGTCGAACATTATACTCACGGTCGAACTTGACACTCACGGTCGAACATAGCAGCGTTGGTCGAACATGACACTGACGGTCAAACATAGCAGCGTTGGTCCAACATGACAATCACGGTCGAACATAACACTCACGGTCGAACATAGCAGCGTTGGTCGAACATCATACACACGGTCGAACTTGACACTCACGGTCGAACATAGCAGCGTTGGTTGAACATGACAGTCACGGTTGGACATGGCAGCGTTTATTAAACATAAAACTCATGGTCGAACATGATACTCATGGTCGAACAAGACACTCACGGTCGAACATGTAACTCACGGTCGAACAAGACACTCACGGTCGAACAAGACACTCACGGTTGAACAAGACAGTCACGGTCGAACATGACACTCACTGTCGAACATTACCCTCACAGTCGAACATAGCAGCGTTGGTAAAACATGACAGTCACGGTCAGAAACAACAGTCACGGTCAGAAACAACAGTCACGATCGAACATGACAGTCACGGTCGAACATAACCCCACGGTCGAACATGACACTCACGGTCGAACATAGCAGCGTTGGTCGAACATGACAGTCACGGTCGAACATGACAGTCTTGGTCGAACATAGAAGTGTTGGTCGAACACGACAGTCACGGTCGAAAAGACACTCACGGTGGAACATAGCAGCGTTGGTCAAACATGACAGTCACGGTCGAACATGACACTGATGGTCAAACATGACAGTCACGGTCGAACATGACAGTCACAGTCGAACATAGCAACGTTGCTCCAACATGACACTCACGGTCGAACATGACACTCACGGTCGAACATGACAGTCAAGGTTAAACATGACTATCAGGGTCGAACACAGCAGCACTGGTTGAACATAACACTCACGGTCGAACATGACACTCACGGTCGAACATAGCAGCGTTGGTTGAACATAACACTCTGGATCGAACATGACAGTTAGGTCGAACATAACTCTCAGGGTCGAACATGACACTCACCGTCGAACATAGCAGCGTTGGTCGAACATTATACTCACGGTTGAACTTCACACTCACGGTCGAACATAGCAGCGTTGGTCGAACATAGCAGCGTTGGTCGAACATTATACTCACGGTCGAACTTGACACTCACAGTCGAACATAGCAGCGTTGGTTGAAAATGACAGTCACGGTCGGACATGGCAGCGTTGGTTAAACATCACACTCACGGTCAAACATCATACTCACGGTCAAACATAGCAGCGTTGGTCAAACATGACACTCACAGTCGAACATGACAGTCACCGTCGAACATAACACTCATGGTCGAACATGACATTCACGGTAGAACTTAGCAGCGTTGGTGGAACATGACAGTCACGGTCGAACATGACACTCACGGTAGAACTTTGCAGCGTTGGTGGAACATGACAGTCACGGTCGAACATGACACTTACAGTCTGACATGACAGTCAGGGTCGGAAACAACAGTCACGGTCGGAAACAACAGTAACGGTGGAACATGACAGTCACGGTCCAACATGAAACTCCCGGTGGAACATGACACTCACGGTCAAACATAGCAGCGTTGGTCGAACATGACAATCACGGTCGAACATAACACTCACAGTCGAACATAGCAGCATTGGTCGAACATTATACTCACGGTCGAACTTGACACTCACGGTCGAACATAGCAGCGTTGGTCGAACATGACAATCACGGTCGACCATAACACTCACGGTTGGACATGGCAGCGTTGGTTAAACATTACAGTCACGGTCGAACTTGATACTCACGGTCGAACATAGCAGCGTTGGTCGAACATGACAGTCATGGTCGAACAAGACACTCACGGTCGAACATGACACTCACTGTCGAACAACACACTCACGGTCGAACAAGACACTCACGGTCGAACATGACACTCTCGGTCGGACATGACACTCACGGTCCAACATAGCAGCATTGGTTGAACTGGACACTCACTGTCGGAAACAAAAGTCACGGTCAGAAACAAAAGTCACTATCGAACATGACAGTTGCGGTCGAACATGACACTCACGGTCGAACATGACACTCACGGTCGAACATAACACTCAGGGTCGAACATAGCAGTGTTGGTCGAACATTATACTCACGGTCGAACTTGACACTCACGGTCGAACATAGCAGCGTATGTCGGAAATTATACTCACGGTCGAACATGACACTCACGGTCAAACATCACACTTACGATCGAACATAACACTCACGTTTGAAAATAGCAGCGTTGGTCGAAGATAACACTCACAGTCGAACATGACAGTCACAGTCAAACATAACACTCACGGTCGAACATGACACTCACGGACGAACATAGCAGCGTTGGTGGAACATGACAGTCATGGTCGGAACCAACAGTCACGGTCGTAAACAACAGTAACTGTGGAAGATGACAGTCACGGTCGAACATAACCCTCACGGTCGAACATGACACTCACGGTCGAAAAAGACACTCACATAACTGCTCGAACATAGCAGAATTGGTCAAACATGACAGTCAAAGTCGAACATGACACTGACGGTCAAACATGACAGTCACGGTCGAACATGACAGTAACAGTCGAACAGAGCAGCGTTGCTCGAACATGACACTCACGGTCTAACATAGCAGCGTTGGTTGAACATTATACTCACGGTCGAACTTGAGACTCACGGTCAAACATAGCAGCGTTGGTCGAACTTGACAGTCACGGTCGAACATGACACTGACAGTCAAACATAGCAGCGTTGGTCGAACATGACAGTCACAGTCAAACATAACACTCACGCCCGAACAAAGCAGCGTTGGTCAAACATTATACTCATGGTCAAACGTGACACTCACGGTCGAACATAGCAGCGTTGGTCGAACATGACAGTCAGGGTCGGAAACAACAGTCATGGTCAGAAACAACAGTCACGGTCAAACATGACACTCACGTTCGAACATGACACTCACGGTTGAACATAGCGGCGTTGGTCAAACATGACAGTCACGGTCGAACATGACAGTCACTGTCGGACATGACAGTCACGGTCGAACATGACAGTGACGGTCGAACATGACACCTACGGTCGAACATGACACTCATGGTCGAACATGACACCTACGGTCGAACATGACACTCATGGTCGAACATAGCAGCATTAGTCGAACATGACAGTCACGATCGAACATAACACTCACGTTTGAACATAGCAGCATTGGTCGAAGATAACACTCACAGTCAAACATGACAGTCACAGTCGAACATAACACTCACGGTCTAACATGACACACACGGTCGAACATAGCAGCGTTGGTGGAACATGACAGTCACAGTGGAACATGACACTTACAGTCGGACATGACAGTCATGGTCGGAAACATCAGTCACGGTCAGAAACAAGAGTAACGGTGGAACATGAGAGTCACGGTTGAACATGACACTCCCGGTGGAACATGACACTCATGGTCAAACATAGCAGCGTTGGTCAAAAATGATAGTCACGGTCGAACATGACACTCACGGTCGAACAAGACACTCACGGTCGAAAAAGACACTCGCGGTCGAACAAGACAGTCACGGTCGAACATGACACTCTCGGTCGGAAATGACACTCACGGTCGAACATAGCAGCAATGGTTGAACTGGACACTCACTGTTGAACATGACCCTCACGGTCGAACATAGCAGCGTTGGTCGAACATTATTCTCACGGTCGAACTTGACAGTCACGGTTGAACATAGCAGCGTTGGTCAAACATGACAGTCACGGTCGGAAACAACAGTCACGGTCAGAAACAACAGTAACGGTGGAACATGAGAGTCACGGTCGAACATGACACTCCCGGTGGAACATGACACTGATGGTCAAACATAGCAGCGTTGGTCAAAAATGATAGTCACGGTCGAACATGACACTCACGGTCGAACAAGACACTCACGGTGGAAAAAGACACTCGCGGTCGAACAAGACAGTCACGGTCGAACATGACACTCTCGGTCGGAAATGACACTCACGGTCGAACATAGCAGCATTGGTTGAACTGGACACTCACTGTTGAACATGACCCTCACGGTCGAACATAGCAGCGTTGGTCGAACATTATTCTCACGGTCGAACTTGACAGTCACGGTTGAACATAGCAGCGTTGGTCAAACATGACAGTCACGGTCGGAAACAACAGTCGCGGTCAGAAACAACAGTCATGATCGAACATGACTGTCACGGTCGAACATGACACTCACGGTCTGACATGACACTCACGATCGAACGTAACACTCACGTTTGAAAATAGCAGCGTTGGTCGAAGATATCACTCACAGTAGAACATGACAGTCACAGTCGAACTTGACACTCACAGTCGAACATAGCAGCGTTGGTTGAACATGACAGTCACGGTCGAACATAGCAGCGTTGGTCGAACATTATACTCACGGTCGAGCATGACACTCATGGTCGAACATAGCAGCGTTGGTCGAACATGACAGTCACGATCGAACATAACACTCACGTTTGAACATAGCAGCATTGGTCGAAGATAACACTCAGGTCGAACATGACATTCACAGTCGAACATAGCAGCGTTGGTGGAACATGACAGTCACGGTCGAACATGACATTTACAGTCTGACATGACAGTCAGGGTCGGAAACAACAGTCACGGTCGGAAACAGCTGTGGAACATGACAGTCACGGTCGAACTTGACACTCCCGGTGGAACATGACACTCACGGTCAAACATAGCAGCGTTGGTTAAACATGACAGTCACGGTCGAACATGACACTCACGGTCGAACATAGAAGTGTTGGTCGCACATTATACTCAAGGTCGAACTTGACACTCACGGTCGAACATAGCAGCGTTGGTCGAACAAGACAGTCAGGGTCGAACATGACACTCACAGTCGAACATAGCAGCGTTGGTCGAATATTATACTCACGGTCACGGTCGATCATAGCAGCGTTGGTCGAACATGACAGTCGTGGTCGAACAAGACACTTGGGAGAAATATCCAAAGATTGACCTAACTTTTTTTGTAACTCTTTATTTGTCTATGATGTAAATCCCGGTATGTTGATTAACATAAACATTCAAGCTGTGAATGAGTGCTGGGGATTGTGGAGAAGGAGTCACAGGGGGTTTGCAAATGGTGACATTCGGCTGTCGTACAACACTGATAACATCCACTGGGGTCATAAACATTGGGTAGGGTGTTTTTGTTACTTTGATGTCCTTGTGTTTGTAAGATGCTTTGATGTGAGTGTATATCTGCTGAAGAGATTTGGAGACAGGCAGAGATCATTTGAGACCTGGTTGGGTAGACTCTCTCCTTTATGCATGCAGTATTTAGTAAAGACATGATTTGAGAAACACTGAGGACTCCAGAGAATTTCTTTCACACACTCGAACATAGAAGAATTGGTCGAACATTATACTCACGGTCAAACTTGACACTCACGGTCGAACATAGCAGCGTTGGTCGAACATGACACTGACGGTCAAACATAGCAGCGTTGGTCAAACATGACAGTCACGGTCGAACATGACACTCACGGTCGAACATAGAAAAATTGGTTGAACATTACTATCACGGTCGAACTTGACACTCACTGTCGAACATAGCAGCGTTGGTCGAACATGACAGTCACGGTCGAACATGACACTGACGGTCAAACATAGCAGCGTTGGTCGAACATGACAATCACGGTCGAACATAACACTCACGGTCGAACATAGCAGCGTTGGTCGAACATTATAGTCACGGTCGAAGTTGACACTCACGGTCGAACATAGCAGCGTTGGTCGAACATGACACTGACATTCAAACATAGCAGCGTTGGTCGAACATGACAATCACGGGCGAACATAACACTCACGGTCGAACATAGCAGCGTTGGTCGAACATCATACTCACGGTCGAACTTGACACTCACGGTCGAACATAGCAGCGTTGGTTGAACATGACAGTCACGGTTGGACATGGCAGCGTTGGTTAAACATAACAGTCACGGTCGAACATGATACTTAAGGTCGAACATAGCAGCGTTGGTCGAACATGACAGTCACGGTCGAAAAAGACACTCATGGTCCAACAAGACACACACGGTCGAACAAGACAGTCACGGTCGGACATGGCACTCTCAGTCGGACATGACACTCACGGGCGAACATAGCAGCATTGGTTGAACTGGACACTCACTGTCGAACATGACCCTCACGGTCGTACATAGCAGCGATTGTCAAACATGACAGTCACGGTTGAAAATAGAAGCATTGGTCGAACATTATACTCACGGTCGAACTTTACACTCACGGTTGAACATTGCAGCGTTGGTCAAACATGACAATCACTGTCGGACATAAAACTCACGGTGGAACATATTAGCGTTGGTCGAACATAGCAGCGGTGGTCGAAGATTATACTCACGGTCAAACTTGACACTCACAGTCGAACATAGCAGCGTTGGTTGAACATGACAGTCATGGTCGGACATGGCAGCGTTGGTTAAACATTACACTCACGGTCGACCATGATACTCACGGTCAAACATAGCAGCGTTGTTCAAACATGACAGTCACGGTCGAACATAACACTCACAGTCGAACATAGAAGCATTGGTCGAACTTTATACTCACGGTCGAACTTGACACTCACGTTCGAACATAGCAGCGTTGGTCGAACATGACAGTCACGGTCAAACATGATACTCACGGTCAAACATAGCAGCGTTGGTCAAACATGACAGTCACGGTCGAACATGACACTCACGGTCGAACATAGAAGAATTGTTCGAACATTACTATCACGGTCGAACTTGACACTCACGGTCGAACATAGCAGCGTTGGTCGAACATGACAGTCACGGTCGAAAATGACACTGCGGTCAAACATAGCAGCGTTGGTCGAACATGACAATAACGGTCGAACATAACACACATGGTCGAACATAGCAGCGTTGGTCGAACATTATACTCACGGTCGAACTTGACACTCACGGTCGAACATAGCAGCGTTGGTCGAACATGACACTGACGGTCAAACATAGCAGCGTTGGTCGAACATGACAATCACGGTTGAACATAACACTCACGGTCGAACATAGCAGCGTTGGTCGAACATCATACTCACGGTCGAACTTGACACTCACGGTCGAACATAGCAGCGTTGGTTGAACATGACAGTCACGGTTGGACAAGGCAGCGTTGGTTAAACATAAAACTCACGGTCGAACATGATACTCACGGTCGAACAAGACACTCACGGTCGAACATGACACTCACGGTCGAACAAGACACTCAGGGGTCGAACAAGACACTCACGGTTGAACAAGACAGTCACGGTTGAACATGAGACTCACTGTCGAACATTACCCGCACAGTCGAACATAGCAGCGTTGGTAAAACATGACAGTCACGGTCAGAAACAACAGTCACGGTCAGAAAAAACAGTCACGATCGAACATGACAGTCACGGTCGAACATAGCAGCGTTGGTCGAACATGACAGTCACGGTCGAACATGACAGGTATGGTCCAACATAGAAGTGTTGGTCGAACACAACAGTCACGGTCGAAAAGACACTCACGGTGGAACATAGCAGCGTTGGTCAAACATGACAGTCACGGTCGAACATGACACTGACGGTCAAACATGACAGTCACGGTCGAACATGACAGTCACAGTCGAACATAGAAACGTTTGCTCCAACTTGACACTCACGGTCGAACATGACACTCACGGTCGAACATGACAGTCAAGGTTAAACATGACACTCACGGTCGAACATAGCAGCACTGGTTGAACATAACACTCACGGTCGAACATGACACTCACGGTCGAACATAGCAGCGTTGGTTGAACATAACCCTCTGGATCGAACATGACAGTCACGGTCGAACATAACTCTCAGGGTCGAACATGACACTCACCGTCGAACATAGCAGCGTTGGTCGAACATGACAGTCACGGTCGAACATGACACTCACCGTCGAACATAGCAGCGTTGGTCGAACATTATACTCACGGTTGAACTTCACACTCACGGTCGAACATAGCAGCGTTGGTCGAACATGACACTGACGGTCAAACATAGCAGCGTTGGTCGAACATGACAATCAGGGTCGAACATAGCAGCGTTGGTCGAACATGACACTGACGGTCAAACATAGCAGCGTTGGTCGAACATGACAGTCACGGTCGAACATAACACTCACAGTCGAACTTAGAAGCATTGGTCGAACATTATACTCACGGTCCAACTTGACATTCACGTTCGAACATAGCAGCATTGGTCGAACATGACAGTCATGGTCGGACATAACACTCACGGTCGAACATTGCAGCGTTGGTCGAACATGACAGTCACGGTCGGACATAACACTCACGGTCGAACATAGCAGCGTTGGTCGAACATAGCAGCGTTGGTCGAACATTATACTTACGGTTGAACTTGACACTCATGGTCGAACATAGCAGCGTTGGTTGAACATGACTGTCACGGTCGGACATGGCAGCGTTGGTCGAACATGACAATCACGGTCGAACATAGCAGCGTTGGTCGAACATTATACTTACGGTCGAACTTGACACTCATGGTCGAACATAGCAGCGTTGGTTGAACATGACAGTCACGGTCGGACATAACACTCACGGTCGAACATAGCAGCGTTGGTCGAACATAGCAGCGTTGGTCGAACATTATACTTACGGTTGAACTTGACACTCATGGTCGAACATAGCAGCGTTGGTTGAACATGACTGTCACGGTCGGACATGGCAGCGTTGGTTAAACATCACACTCACGGTCGAACATGACAGTCACAGTCGAACATAACACTCACGGTCGAACATGACACTTACGGTAGAACTTAGCAGCGTTGGTGGAACATTATACTTACGGTTGAACTTGACACTCATGGTCGAACATAGCAGCGTTGGTTGAACATGACAGTCACGGTGGGACATGGCAGCGTTGGTTAAACATCACACTCACGGTCGAACATGATACTCACGGTCAAACATAGCAGCCTTGGTCAAACATGACACTCACAGTCGAACATGACAGTCACGGTCGAACATGACACTTACAGTCTGACATGACAGTCAGGGTCGGAAACAACAGTCACGGTCGGTAACAACAGTAACGGTGGAAAATGACAGTCACGATCGAACATGACACTCCCGGTGGAACATGACACTCACGGTCAAACATAGCAGCGTTGGTCGAACATGACCATCACGGTCGAACATAACACTCACTGTCGAACATAGCAGCGTTGGTCGAACATTATACTCACGGTCGAACTTGACACTCACGGTCGAACATAGCAGCGTTGGTCGAACATGACACTGACGGTCAAACATAGCAGCGTTGGTCGAACATAACAATCAGGGTTGAACAAAGCAGCGTTGGTCGAAAATCATACTCACGGTCGAACTTGACACTCACGGTCGAACATAGCAGCGTTGGTTGAACATGACAGTCACGGTTGGACATGGCAGCGTTGGTTAAACATAAAACTCACGGTTGAACATGATACTCACGGTCGAACAAGACACTCACGTTCGAACATGTAACTCATGGTCGAACAAGACACTCACGGTCGAACAAGACACTCACGGTTGAACAAGACAGTCACGGTGAAACATGACACTCACTGTCGAACATTACCCTCACAGTCGAACATAGCAGCGTTGGTAAAACATGACAGTCACGGTCAGAAACAACAGTCACGGTTAGAAACAACAGTCACGATCGAACATGACAGTCACGGTCGAACATAACCCTCACGGTCATACATGACACTCACGGTCGAACATAGCAGCGTTGGTCGAACATGACAGTCACGGTCGAACATGACAGTCATGGTCAAACATGACAGTCACGGTCGAACATGACAGTCACAGTCGAACATAGCAACGTTGCTCCAACATGACACTCACGGTCGAACATGACACTCACGGTCGAACATGACAGTCAAGGTTAAACATGACACTCACGGTCGAACACAGCAGCACTGGTTGAACATAACACTCACGGTCGAACATGACACTCACAGTCGAACATAGCAGCGTTGGTTGAACATAACACTCTGGATCGAACATGACAGTCACGGTCGAACATAACTCTCAGGGTCGAACATGACACTCACCGTCGAACATAGCAGCGTTGGTCGAACATGAAAGTCACGGTAGAACATGACACTCACCGCCGAACATAGCAGCGTTGGTCGAACATGACAGTCACGGTCGGACATGGCAGCGTTGGTTAAACATTACACTCACGGTCGACCATGATACTCACGGTCAAACATAGCAGCGTTGGTCAAACATGAAAGTCACGGTCGAACATAACACTCACAGTCGAACATAGAAGAATTGGTCGAACTTTATACTCACGGTCGAACTTGACACTCACGGTCGAACATAGCAGCGTTGGTCGAACATTATACTCACGGTCGAACTTGACACTCACGGTTGAACATAGCAGCGTTGGTCGAACATGACACTGACGGTCAAACATAGCAGCGTTGGTCGAACATGACAATCAGGGTCGAACATAGCAGCGTTAGTCAAACATCATACTCACGGTCGAACTTGACACTCACGGTCGAACATAGCAGCGTTGGTTGAACATGACAGTCACGGTTGGACATGGCAGCGTTGGTTAAACATAAAACTCACGGTTGAACATGATACTCACGGTCGAACAAGACACTCACATTCGAACATGTAACTCACGGTCGAACAAGACACTCACGGTCGAACAAGACACTCACGGTTGAACAAGACAGTCACGGTCGAACATGACACTCACTGTCGAACATGACCCTCACAGTCGAACATAGCAGCGTTGGTAAAACATGACAGTCACGGTAAGAAACAACAGTCACGGTCAGAAACAACAGTCACGATCGAACATGACAGTCACGGTCGAACATAACCCTCACGGTCATACATGACACTCACGGTCGAACATAGCAGCGTTGGTCGAACATGACAGTCATGGTCAAACATGACAGTCACGGTCGAACATGACAGTCACAGTCGAACATAGCAACGTTGCTCCAACATGACACTCACGGTCCAACATGACACTCACGGTCGAACATGACAGTCAAGGTTAAACATGACACTCACCGTCGAACATAGCAGCGTTGGTCGAACATGACAGTCACGGTCGAACATGACACTCACCGCCGAACATAGCAGCATTGGTCGAACATGACAGTCACGGTTGGACATGGCAGCGTTGGTTAAACATTACACTCACGGTCGACCATGATACTCACGGTCAAACATAGCAGCGTTGGTCAAACATGAAAGTCACGGTCGAACATAACACTCACAGTCGAACATAGAAGCATTGGTCGAACTTTATACTCATGGTCGAACTTGACACTCACTTTCGAACATAGCAGCGTTGGTTGAACATGACAGTCACGGTGGAACATGACACTGACAGTCAAACATAGCAGCGTTGGTCGAACATGACAATAACTGTCGAACATAACACTCACGGTCAAACATAGCAGCGTTGGTCGAACATTATACTCACGGTTGAAATTGACACTCACGGTCGAACATAGCAGCGTTGGTCAAACATGACACTGACGGTCAAACATAGCAGCGTTGGTCGAACATGACAATCACGGTCGAACATAACACTCACGGTCGAACATAGCAGCGTTGGTCGAACATTATACTCACGATCGAACTTGACACTCATGTCGAACATAGCAGCGTTGGTTGAACATGACAGTCACGGTTGGACATGGCAGCGTTGGTTAAACATAAAACTCACGGTCGAACATGATACTCACGGTCGAACAAGACACTCACGGTCGAACATGACACTCACGGTCAAACAAGACACTCACGGTCGAACAAGACACTCACGGTCGAACATTACCCTCACAGTCGAACATAGCAGCGTTGGTAAAACATGACAGTCACGGTCAGAAACAACAGTCACGGTCAGAAAAAACAGTCACGATCGAACATGACAGTCACGGTCGAACATAGCAGCGTCGGTCGAACAGTCACGGTCGAACATGACAGTCACGGTCGAACATGACACTGACGGTCAAACATAGCAGCGTTGGTCAAACATGACAATAACGGTCCAACATAACACTCACGGTCGAACATAGCAGCGTTGGTCGAACATTATACTCACGGTCGAACTTGACACTCACGGTCGAACATAGCAGCGTTGGTCAAACATGACACTGACGGTCAAACATAGCAGCGTTGGTAGAACATGACACTCACGGTCGAACATGACAGTCAAGGTTAAACATGACACTCACGGTCGAACACAGCAGCACTGGTTGAACATATCACTCATGGTCGAACATGACACTCACGGTCGAACATAGCAGCGTTGGTTGAACATAACACTCTGGATCGAACATGACAGTCACGGTTGAACATAACTCTCAGGGTCGAACATGACACTCACCGTCGAACATAGCAGCGTTGTTCGAACATGACAGTCACGGTCGAACATGACACTCACCGCCGAACATAGCAGCTTTGGTCGAACATGACAGTCACGGTCGGACATGGCAGCGTTGGTTAAACATAACACTCACGGTCGACCATGATACTCACGGTCAAACATAGCAGCGTTGGTCAAACATGACAGTCACGGTCGAAAATAACACTCACAGTCGAACATAGAAGCATTGGTCGAACTTTATACTCACGGTCAAACTTGACACTCACGTTCGAACATAGCAGCGTTGGTCGAACATGACAGTCACGGTCGAACATGATACTCACGGTCAAACATAGCTGCGTTGGTCAAACATGACAGTCACGGTCGAACATGACACTCACGGTCGAACATAGAAGAATTGGTCGAACATTACTATCACGGTCGAACATGACACTGACGGTCAAACATAGCAGCGTTGGTCGAACATGACAATCACGGTCGAACATAACACTCACGGTCGAACATAACACTCACGGTCGAACATAGCAGCGTTGGTCGAACATCATACTCACGGTTGAACTTGACACTCACGGTCGAACATAGCAGCGTTGGTTGAACATGACAGTCACGGTTGGACATGGCAGCGTTGGTTAAACATAAAACTCACGGTCGAACATGATACTCACGGTCGAACAAGACACTCACGGTCGAACATGACACTCACGGTCGAACAAGACACTCACGGTCGAACAAGACACTCACGGTTGAAAAAGACAGTCACGGTCGAACATGACACTCACTGTCGAACATTACCCTCACAGTCGAACATAGCAGCGTTGGTAAAACATGACAGTCACGGTCAGAAACAACAGTCACGGTCAGAAAAAACAGTCACGATCAAACGTGACAGTAACGGTCGAACATGACACTCACGGTCGAACATAGAAGAATTGGTCGAACATGACTATCACGGTCGAACTTGACACTCACAGTTGAACATAGCAGCGTTGGTCGAACATGACAGTCACGGTCGAACATGACACTGACGGTCAAACATAGCAGCGTTGGTCGAACATGACAATAACGGTCGAACATAACACTCACGGTCGAACATAGCAGCGTTGGTCGAACATTATACTCACGGTCGAACTTGACACTCACTTTCGAACATAGCAGCGTTGGTCAAACATGACACTGACGGTCGAACATGACACTGACAGTCAAACATAGCAGCGTTGGTCGAACATGACAATAACTGTCGAACATAACACTCACGGTCAAACATAGCAGCGTTGGTCGAACATTATACTCACGGTTGAAATTGACACTCACGGTCGAACATAGCAGCGTTGGTCAAACATGACACTGACGGTCAAACATAGCAGCGTTGGTCGAACATGACAATCACGGTCGAACATAACACTCACGGTCGAACATAGCAGCGTTGGTCGAACATCATACTCACGATCGAACTTGACACTCATGTCGAACATAGCAGCGTTGGTTGAACATGAC